>NW_023270454.1:56147839-56416670 GCF_011800145.1 Mirounga leonina
TATATATATATATATATATATATATATATATATATATATATATATATCTCAACACATTTATAAAAAATGACATACAGACTGTGTTCTCTGACTAAAATGGAACCAAACTCGAAATCAATAATAGAAAGAAAACAAGAAAATATAAGAAAACAGTATAAATAAATAACACAAAAATTCTAATCACCTAGGATTTAAACGACATGCTTCTAAATAACTCTAAATCAAAGAATAAGTCCCATTATGATATATATATATATGAAATGAAATAAAAATATTTTTATCAAAATTTGTGGATGCAACTAAAGCAGTACTAAGAGGAAAATTTATGGCACTGAGTGTTTATATTAGAAAAGAAAAAAAGTTTCTAATTGATAATTTAAATTCCTATGACACAAAATTAGAAAAACAAGAACAAAATGAACCCAAAGTAAGCAGAAGGAAGGATAATAATAAATAAAAGCAGAAATCAAGGAAATTGAAAACAGAAAAATAGTAAATAAAAATTGGTAGAGGGGTGCCTGGGCGGCTTAGCCATTAAGCATTTGCTTTCAGCTCAGGTGATGATCCCAGGGTCCTTGGATTTAGCCCTGCATCGGGCTCCCTGCTCATCTGGAAGCCTGCTTCTCCCTCTCCCACTTCCCCTGCTTGTATTCCATCTCTTGCTGTCTCTCTGTCAAATAAATAAATAAAATCTTTTAAAAATTTTGGTAGAACCTTGAAAAAGTCAATAAAAATTGTATACCTCTATCCAGACTGTTAAGATAAAAAAAGAGATGACACAAATCACCAATATGAGGAATGAAACAGATTTCACAACCATTAAAAGAATTGTAAGGGAACAGTATAAGTACACACTTACAAATTTGACAACTTCCTAAAATGACACAAACTCCTAAGTCTCAACCAAGATGATATAAATAATGCAATTCACCATATCAAGATGAAGAAGAAAAATATAATAAAATCATATCAATTGATACAGAAAAGACATTTAAAAAATTTAACATTTTCATTTCATGAGAAACTAAACTCTCAGCAAGTTGAAGAACAGAAGAACTACCTCATTTTGACATAATCCATCTATAAAAACCTTACAGTTAACATCAGATTAATGGTGAAAAAATTAATTTCCCAAAGATCAGCAATAAGGCAATGAAGACTATTCTCACCATTCTACTTAATATGATACTAGAAGTTCTAACAATGCACTAAAGCAAGAAAAAGAAACAAAAACTCCTAAGGATTAAAAAGAAAGAAACAAAATTTTCCCTATTTGCAGATGACATGATGTGTACATAGAAAATCCCAGGGATCTACAACAAATCTACAAAAAATAATAAGTGAATTCAACAAGTTGACAAATACAAGATCAATGCAAAAGAATCAAAATTGCATATGCTAACAATGAACATGTGGAAGTCAATATTAAAAACACAGCATCACTTAAGGTTGCTACTAAGAAAAAGACATGGAAATAAAGTTAACAAAATATGTACAAGATCCGTATGTTGATAAATATAAATTACTAATGGAAATCAAGATCTAAATAAATAGATATACTGTGTTCATGTATTGGAAGACTAAATATACTAAAGATATCAATTCTGCTCAAATTAATATAAAGGGTGAATATAATTTCTATTAACATCTGAGCAAATATTCTTGTAGACAAAGACAAGCTTCTTCCAATATGTACATAGAAATGCATAAGTCCTAGGATATGTAAAACAATCTTGAAAAAGAGGAATAAGGTAGGAGGAATCACTCTATCTGACACTAAATCTGGACTATATTACTAGATTAATCATTTATTTCTTACTGGTAGAAGGACAGACAGAGATTAATGGTAGAGAACATATAACCCAGAAATAGGCCCACACAAATATTTTCAAATGATATTTGACAGAGATGCAAAAGCAATTCAGTGGAAGGAAAGGAGCCTTTTTAGCAAATGGTACTGTTTCAATTAGATATCTACAGACCAAAAACAAAAACAAAAAATGACCTTGAACTAAATCTCACATATTACATAAAAAGTAATGCAAAATGGACCATAGACTTAAAAATAAAACACAAAACCATAAATGTTTTAGAGGAAATATGAGAAAAATTTCAAGATATGAAGCTAGGTGAAGAATTCTTATACATTATACAAAAAACATAATGCGTAAAAGGGAATTTTGATAAATTGGGCTTTGTCAGAATTAATAATTTTTGTTTTGCAAGAAACCCTGTTAAGAGCATGATAAGACAAATTACTGACTGGGATAAAGTATTTTCAAACCTCACAAAATTTTCATTTCACTATGGAGCATAGAGAGATGGCAAATAACATAGGAAATGATGTTCAACTTCATTATCCATTTGGCAAATGCTAATTAAAGCCACAATGAGATATATCTTTACACACCTACTACAAAGACTAAAATAAAAAGTAGTGACAAACCAAATGTTGGTAACATTGCAGAGAAACATTTATCCCAAGGAACTGAATACTTATGTTTACACAAATGCCTGGACATGAATGTTCATAGTAGCTTTATTTGTAATAGCCAAAAAGTGGAAACAATCCAGCTGTCATATAATGGGAGCAGAAATGACCACTCTTCTCAACTGGGAGATTCCAAACTTGAAATTTTCACTGAGAATAAAACATATAGTTACAAAGGGCATAAAAATAAAAGAATGATGAAATATTGCCCTTTTCAAGGGATTTAGGGTTTGGAATCACTGAGTAATGTAATTTTCTTCTTATATAACTTCATTGAGATCTGCACATTAAAAAAAAAAAAAGCATTCAGTTTTGTTTTAAGATTATGTCAGTAAGGTTAACTAGACTTTGATTTCCCTGTTAGAAAATTCTCAGTAAGATTACAGCAGACATGAATGCCCAGAGTGCAAATTCCATTCTAAGTATAAAAGGAGTATCACAATGGGCGAGTGTTGATGGGTAAAAATTTTGTGCCTTTCCATGATGGAAATTGTTGATTAAAGCATTCTTACCCCCAAATTGCCCCATCAGTGTTCACTCATATTCATTTTTTTACCCTTTTACATAACATATATTTATGATAAATTAGTAAGAAAAAGCCCTGCATTCATGGAGTTTATCCCCCAGTGTAGGGGACAGACAATATGAAAATAAATAAGTATACAGTATATAGTATGATAGAAGGTTATATATGTTATGGAGAAAAAAAAAGCGAGGAAAGGGAATAGCAAGTGTGATGAGGAGGACAAATTTGTCTTTTAAACAGATGTTGAGGGAAGACCTCACTTTTTCTAGAAAGTGCCATTTGAAAATAGGACTGTATTGCACCGAAGATAGGCTCTGTGAGTTCTCAGGAAGTTTTATATTTGACTTACCAAACACTGGGACAGGAAAGGGAGGCCTTCTCTCAGTCTGCTAAGTATTGGAAACTGTCACACAGCCAGCTGGGGCAACCAGTGAAAGCTAAGATCAGGAGTCCAGCTGGAAGGACCTCGAAGACAGTGAATGTCTGGCAGGCATAGACCCAAACCCAGGAAGTTAGAAAACCCAGATATTGTAACTCCAGAGAGAGATGACGTGCTTCCAGTCTAATGATTTCGTGGCAACAGGAAAGTAGCAAACAGGGCATAAAATCCAAGTGCACAGTCAAGTCATCTGCAAGCTTTCCAAATAGAGTGGGAAGAAATACAAAACAAAGACCAAACAGAGCAATTTAAGCCCCAAGGATTCAAACCAAGTTGAAAGTGAGTGGCAGAAGGTCAAGTAAAAAAAAGTAGGCATATGTCAGCCCACAGTTACAGAGAGGAAGCAAGTTTCTATAAAATCAGGCAGGTCCACCAGAGAAGCACAATAGGGTTCTGCCAAAGATCTGAGATCAAGATCAAGATCAGCTGCCCCACCCCTCATATTCAATATGGTAATTGTAGTCTGTGTGTGTGTGTTTGTGTGTGTGTGTGTGTGTTGCGCTGGATTAGAGAAAAGCGCAATCAAATGTTTAGCTCCATGGGAGATGCTTCTTTTTACAGGAAAATTGACTTGCCACTGTGAGTCAGGAAATAGGAGTGCATTATACTTTTGATTTATTGCTGTTACTTCATGTATGTCAATTTCTTATTTTTGTATATGTTTAAAAAGTGTTTTATATCCACTGTCTAATCACACAAAAATGTGACATTTACGATATATAGGGAGCAAAATATACAGTAGAAGATTTCCATATATTTACTACTATTATATTCAAACCCAATATTTCACAATAAACATATGGAAACCTAGTCCCAATGAATGTTAAGAAGAGTTATATAAAAATGAGTCTAGCAGTAAAATACACTTGGGAATATTGAGTTAAACAAATAATTTGTTGGGTTTTAACTGTAGGACTGTAAGATATGTATAATATAAATGTGTATTTTTATTAATATAATTTCATTAACAATAGAGTTCCTGTTTAGAACAGTGTAGGTTTACAACAAAAGTAAGTGTAGAAAATAGAGAATTCTCTACATGGAAACAGTCTCCTGTACAGTCAACGTAACACACCAGAATGCTATATTTATTACAAACAATGAGCATATTTTGATTTAGCATTGTCACACAAAGTCCATATTACAATAAGGTTTATTCTGGGTCTTGCACATTCTATGGGTTTTGACAAATATATAATGGTACATGTATGCATCATTATGGTAGCCTACAGATTAGTTTCAGTGCCCAAAAGGTTTTCTGTGCCCCATCTTTCCTTTCTGCCCCCCACCTCTGACAGTCATTGATTTTTTTACTATCTTCATAGTTTTCCCTTTTCTAGAATGTCATATAGTTGTAATCGTATGTTGTATGGCTTCTTTCACTTAGCATTAGACATTTAAGGTCCCTGCATGTCTTTAAATAGCATAATAGTTCATTTGTTTTTAGCACTGAATAATATTTCATTTATTCATCCATTCACCTATGGAAAGACATTTTGGTTGCTTCCAAATCTTGGAAATTATGAATAAAGCTGTAATAAATTTTCGTGTGTAGATTTTGCGTTGTAAAATACTTTATCTTCAGGGGTAGCTTTGTTAAGAAAAGAAAATGGTCTGATGAATAAAATGTTCTGATGTATTTCAAAATGGTTATTCTTCTCCCTCTGCCTCTCAAACCTGAGGGAATTTTTCTCGGATCACCAATGTGAGAACTTGATATTAGAGTAATGCTGGATGCAGAATGAGTCAGAAAGTATCCTCTCTACTTCTGTAAGAGCTTGTAGAGAATTGGTAAAATTTCTTTCCTAAATGTTCGGTAGAATTCACCGGTGAACCCATCTAGGACTAGGGCTTTCTGCTTTAAAAAGTTACTTTACTAATTATTGATTTAATTTCCTTAATAGTCTTGTTCAGATAGTCTATTTATTCTTGTGTAAGTTTTGGCAGGTTGTCTTTCAAAGAATTGGTCGATTTCATTTAGGTTATCACATGTAGGCACAGAGCTGTTAACCATATTCTTTTGTTTTTTTAATGTCCCTGCGATATATAGTGATGTCCCACCTTTCACTTCTGACATTGGTGATTTGAATCTTCTCTCTTTTTTCTTAGCCTGAATCCAGTAATTTCCTGTTTTCAATTTCATTGATTTCTGCTCTAATTTTTACTATTTCTTTATTTTTCTTTATTTCTTTGCTTCCTTTGGATTTAATTTGCTCACATTTGTCTAGTATCCTAAGAGAGAATCTTAGATTATTGATTTAAGTGTTTCCTCTTGGGGTACCTGGGTGGCTCAGTCGGTTCAGCACCAACTCTTGATTTTTGCCTCAGGTCATGATCTCAGGGTTGTGAGGTGTTGGACTCTGGTCTCAGTGTGGAGTCTGCTAGAGATTCTCTTTCTCCCTCTCCTTCTGCCCTCCCCCAGGGTCTCTCTCTCAAATAAAAATAAACAAATAAATAGATCTTTCCTCTTTTCTAATATATGCATTCAATCCTATAAATTCCCCTCTAAGTCTCACTTTGATATATTAATCCAATTCCCATAATATATGCTGATTTTGAAATAGTCTCCTTCTTTGCAATTTCAAAAATTAATATCCCTAACAATTATGGGTCAGCACATTTCAAATAATTTTCTTATAATTAAAATTGACAGTCTATACTACATTTTCCATGCTGCAGGTTACTGTGGCAAAATAAGTGGGTTTAAGGAAGCCTAGATCTCATATCCATTATCAATCTTATGCCAAATTTTCATAAGCTATAATAATACATAATTTATAAGATAAAAATAAAAAGTAACAACTTATCCAAGAGACTCTTAAATTGTTTAGATTTAGATAGGTTCCTAAATCTGGGAAGAGTAAGTGGTATTTTTCTTTCTTTTAGGATTTAGGCATTTTCAGTAACACATGAGGATGCATTTTATGTCCAAACACAATGGTATTTTTAAAAGTGTTTTAAAGTGAGGCTGAAGAGTACATTACATATCCAGTGTAGGTGCTGCCACAAAATAAAGCAAAAACCAACAAAACCAAATTCTCAGAGTTGTTATGCCTTCCCCAATTTCTTTTTATTGCAATATGTATTTTGCAAAATATATATTTTTGAAATTTTATGGAAGAAGATGGAACCGGTAGCCAGATTTTACTCTCCTCTCCCTTAAATCTGTTACGTTAAATCTCAATCGAGTTACCTCTCTCCTAAGCCTTGCCTCAGAATTAAATCCTAAGTTCCACTGCCTATTTTGACACAAGTATCAAAGTTCCAGATCTTCTGTTTTTAAAATAACTCCAAACACAGAAAACCCAGCCTGTATTATTTTGGACCATTTATTCACAAACAGAGATAGAAAACATAGTTATAACACATTAAGTGAACACAAAAATGATTTACTTGAGGTTCACATTTACTAGCCAGACGTCTAAAATTATAAACTTTGTCTTATATGGTAAAACCAATACCTGGCTCTGGTAACACTTTGGTTTATATCATTATCTTCTATGATTTCATATTCTACATTATGGTATTTTTGTTAGATGTGACTTTGATTATACTTTCCCTCAGACTCTACATTTCATTTTACTTTTTCAATGATGATTAAATTTAAGGTAGGTTTATTTAAAAAACAAACAAACAAACTCAAATTCCTTGCCTCACAGGGACCCCTAATTTGAAGCTATTGTGTTATAAACTCCACTTAATCCCAATCAGTTCCTTGCCTCACAAAATTTACCTTAAAAATCTTCCAGACAAGGCCCTACAACCCTAATCCCTATAAATATTCTGCCCCAATTTCCCATTTTGAAACATTTTAAAGATCTGTAAAGGTAGTATTCTACCTTCCTTTAGCAAGTCTAATAAACTTAGTTTTGCCTTAGCAATAGCATTTTTGTTTTTGTTTTTTTCAATGTTTTGGGGAGAGTCAACAGTCAACAATAGTATCAGAAAATATACTTGAATATGGATGACAAGTGAAGTGGATAACAAAACAAGAGTGATGTTACTGCAAAGGTGCTTAGGAATTGATAAAATAGTTAACAATATAGATTCTGCCTTCTAATTTGGGAGGAAGATGCCAAGATTCAGATGGGGCCTGGCAAGTATGCTAATTTGGAGTATTTAAAAAAATAAAAGCAGATGTGGGGCTCGATTCTAGGACCCTGACATGACCTGAACCAAATCAAGGGTCAGATGCTTAACCAACTGAACCACTCAGGTGCTCATGAACAGAGCATTTTTTAAAATTTTTGTGATTGATTAATAAAATCCCCCAAATCTAAATTGCCCACCATAATATATTACATTGTTTCTAGCAACTTTTATTAATTTTTTAAAAAATACTTAACCTCATCATGTAACTAGAGTGTATGCTACAAATGTGATGGATCTTTATAACCAATTGACTGTTATACTGAAATTCAGGAAGATTGCCTCAAGTTGTTGACTAGAAGAGCAACTGCTATAGTTACAAGGATAATTGAAATTAACTTTTATTTGAATGTAAAATTCTAATTTATAGTGATGGTATATTATTTTTGTGTCTTTTTAATGAAAATATTTAGTGTATATCAAACATTCAGCAATTCAACATGAAAAATATTGAACAATTCCTGTTTTCTACCCTACCATCCCTATCATTCTCCTTCAGAGTAACTTTTTCTTGCTTTCATGTTTTTATTTAAATTCCAGTTAGTTAACACAAGGTGTAATATTAGTTTTAGGTGTCGAATTTAGTGATTCATACTTACATATAAAACCCAGTGCTTATCACAAGTACCCTCCTTAATACCCATCACCCATTAACCTATCCCCCTGCCCGCCTCCTCTCCAGCAACCCTCAATTTGTTCTCCATAGCTAAGAGTCTATTTTATGGTTTCTCTCTTTCTTTCCCCTCTATGTTCATTTGTTTTCTTTCTTACATTCCACATATGAGTGAAATCATGGGGTGTTTGTCTTTCTCTGGCTTATTTTGCTTAGCATAATACTCTCTAGCTCCATCCATGTCATTGCAAATGGCAAGATTTCATTCTCTTTGATGGCTGAGTGATATTCCATTACATATATAAAATCAAATCAGTATTTTTGTATCCTTTGGGTAAATACCTAGTTGTGCAAGTGCTGGATCATAGGGTAATTTTATTTTTAACTTCTTGAGAAACCTCCCTACTGTTTTCCACAGTGGCTGCATCAGTTTGCATTCCCACCAGCAGTGTAAGAGGGCTCCCTTTCTTTGCATCCTTGTCAATACCTGTCGTTTCTTGTGTCGTTAATTTTAGCTATTCCGACAGATGTGAGGTGATATCTCCTTGTAGTTTTGATTTGTATTTCCCTGATGATGAGTGATGTTGAGCATCTTTTCATGTCTCTGTTGGCCATCTTTATGTCTTCTTTGGAAAAACATCTATTCATGTCTTCTGCCCATTTTTTTACTGGATTATTTATTTTTTTGTTTTTGATTGGATTTTGTTTTTAACTGGTTTGTTTTTTTGAGCTTCAGAATAACTTATTTTTTTAAATTCTTTTTCTTCTGTGGATTTAATTCTAAACAATTTTTTAGTAAATCAACTGTAAATATCCTCTATTTGTGTTCCGTGGAGGATGAAGAAATGAACTAATATATACTACCAATCACTACCGCTGCCTCAATTCTCTTATCAACGTGAGTTTTGTCATTCATATCATTAATTTTTAAAAAAATTAATTACAGTAATAAATTTTAGCATTATACCTAATCCTCAGTTTTGGGATACATTCACTTCAGAAAATATCTTATGGATCTCCACAATTGTTATTAGGAATTTAAAGTACTGAATTCTGTGTGTGATGTCATTACTTTGACATTGTAGTCCTATAATATTTACCCTCAGTTCAAAAAATATCTAAATCTTTCCAATAAATAAAATCTAATCAATAAATATCTAATATCTAAGGTTTTGTCCATAGATTGATTCTAAAAAATGAAAACTAACTTTTACAATATGACTACATAGTAAAATTTATTGCTGACCCTAGTAGTGTGAAAGAACCCACAGGAAAAGACATATATTCTGCTGCTCAGAGGAACATTTTCCAAGTGTTAAGTTCACATAGATCTCCCTTCTTAAATTTCATCAATTGCTAAATAAATAGTACCAAAATAGTATAACTCATTTTTGAACTATGAATTTCTTATATAGCTTTACGTATTTGCTAAAGTTGCTAATCATTTTTCTTTCCCTTATTGAAAGAAGAGATTTGTCTTTTTCACAGGTCAATATAATTTTCTAACTTCCTGATCATGATCTATATATATTTTCTATTTTCAACATCAAAATCTTAAATGATATAAATTAACAAGTTGGGGGTGGGGAAATGGGCCATAAGGTTTTTTTTTTTTTTTTTAAGATTTTATTTATTTATTTGACAGAGAAAGACACAGCGAGAGAGGGAACACAAACGGGGAGTGGGAGAGAGAGAAGCAGACTCCCTGCCGAGCAGGGAGCCCGATGTGGGACTCGATCCCGGGACTCCAGGATCATGACCTGAGCCGAAGGCAGTTGCTTAACCAACTGAGCCACCCAGGCGCCCGGGCCATAAGGTTTTAGTGAAGGATGAATATATTTTCTTTCAGTATATATTAGAATATATTTTCTTTTTAGGAGATATTCTATCCAATGCCCTTGGCCTCATATTCTGACTTAGACCAATATTTTAAAAACATTTGGATAACTATAACTTTAAGTGGATGCATGAAGGGTACCTGGGTAGTGCAACTAGTTAATTGTCTGACTTTTGGTTTCGGCTCAGGTCATGTTCTCAGGGTCATGAGATCAAGCCCTTCATCAAGCTCTGCACTCAGCATGGAGTCTGCTTAAGTCTGTCTTTCTCTCCCTCTTCTTTTGCCCCTCTCCCCACTGTCTCTCAAATAAATAAATAAATCTTTAAAAAATAATAAAAAATTTCCTTGATGCCGAGTGATGTTGAGCACTTTTTCATGTGTCTGTTGGCCATTTGGATATATTCTTTGGAAAAATGTCTGTTCATGTCTTCTGCCCATTTCTTGATTGGGTCATTTGTTCTTTGGGTGTTGAGTTTGATAAGTTCTTCATAGATTTTGGATACTAGCCCTTTATCTGATATGTCATCTGCAAATATCTTCTTCCATTCTGTCGGTTGTCTTTTTGTTTTGTTGACTGTTTCTTTTACTGTGCAAAAGCTTTTTATCTTGATGAGGTCCCAATAGTTCATTTTTGCCCTTGCTTCCCTTGCCTTTGGCGATGTTTCTAGGAAGAAGTTGCTTCGGCTGAGGTCGAAGAGGTTGCTGCCTTTGCTCTCCTTTAGGATTTTGATGGACTCCTGTCTCACATTTAGGTCTTTCAACCATTTTAAGTCTATTTTTTTGTGTGATATAAGGAAATGGTCCAGTTTCATTCTTCTGCATGTGGCTGTCCAATTTTCCCAACACCATTTGTTGAAGAGACTGTGTTTTTTCCATTGGACATTCTTTCCTGCTTTGTCGAAGATTAGTTGACCATAGAGTTGGGGGGCCATTTCTGGACTCTCTATTCTGTTCCATTGATCTATGCATCTGTTTTTGTGCCAGTACCATACTGTCTTGATGATTACAGCTTTGTAACAGAGCTTGAAGTCCAGAATTGTGATGCCACCAGCTTTGCTTTTCCTTTTCAACATTCCTCTGGCTATTCGGGGTCTTTTCTGGTTCCATACAAATTTTAGGATTATTTGTTCCATTTCTTTGAAAAAAGTGGATGGTATTTTGATAAGGATTGCATTAAATGTGTAGATTGCTCTAGGTAGCACTGACATCTTCACAATATTTATTCTTCCAATCCATGAGCATGGAACTTTTTTCCATTTCTTTGTGTCTTCCCCAATTTCTTTCATGAGTATTTTATAGCTTTCTGAGTACAGATTCTTTGCCTCTTTGGTTAGATTTATTCCTAGGTATCTTATGGTTTTGGGTGCAATTGTAAATGGGATCAACTCCTTAATTTCTCTTTCTTCTGTCTTGTTGTTAGTGTATAGGAATGTCACTGATTTTTGTGCATTGATTTTATATCTTGCCACTTTACTGAATTCCTGTATGAGTTTTAGCAGTTTTGGAGTGGAGTCTTTTGGGTTTTCCACATAAAGTATATCATCTGCAAAGAGTGAGAGTTTGACTTCTTCTTTGCTGATTTGGATGTCTTTTATTTCTTTTTGTTTCTGATTGCTGTGGCTAGGACTTCTAATACTATGTGGAATAGCAGTGGTAATAGTGGACATCTCTGCCACATTCCTGACCTTAGGGGGAAAGCTCTCAGTTTTTCCCCATTGAGAATGATATTCGCTGTGGGTTTTTCATAGATGGCTTTTATGAGATTGAGGTATATACCCTTTATCCCTATACTCTGAAGAGTTTTGATCAAGAAAGGATGCTGTACTTTGTCAAATGCTTTTACTGCATTGAGAGGATCATATGGTTCTTGTTCTTTCTTTTATTAATGTATTGTATCACACTGATTGATTTGCGGGTGTTGAACCAACCTTGCAGCCCTGGGATAAATCCCACTTGGTTGTGGTGAATTATCCTTTTAATGTACTGTGGGATCCTATTGGCTAGTATTTTGGTGAGAATTTTTGCATCCATGTTCATCAAAGATATTGGTCTGTAATTCTCCTTTTGGATGGGGTCTTTGTCTGACTTTGGGATCAAGGTAATGGTGGCCTCATAAAATGAGTTTGGAAGTTTTCCTTCCATTTCTATTTTTTGGAACAGTTTCAGAAGAATAGGTATTAACTCTTCTTGAAATGTTTGGTAGAATTCCTCTGGGAAGCCATCTGGCCCTGGGCTTTTTTTTGTTGGTAGATTTTTGATGACTGCTTCAATTTCCTTAGTGGTTATGGGTCTGTTCAGGTTTTCTATTTCTTCCAGGTTCAGTTTTGGTAGTTTATACATCTCTAGGAATGCATCCATTTCTTCCAGATTATCTAATTTGCTGACATAGATTTGCTCATAATATGTTCTTATAATTGTTTGTATTTCTTTGAGGTTGGTTGTGATCTTTCCTCTTTCATTCATAATTTTATTTATTTGGGTTGTTTCTCTTTTCTTTTTGATAAGTCTGGCCAGGGGTTTATCAATCTTATTAATTCTTTCAAAGAGCCAGCTCCTAGTTTCGTTGATCTGTTCTACTGTTCTTTTGGTTTCTATTGCATTAATTTCTGCTCTGATCTTTATTATTTCTCTTCTCCTGCTGGGTTCAGGCTTTATTTGCTGTTCTTTCTCCTGGTCCTTAGGTGTAGGGTTAGGTTGTGTATTTGGGACTTTTTATGTTTCTTGAGAAAGGCTTGTATTGCTATATACTTTCCTCTTAGGACCGCCTTTGCTGTATCCCAAAGATTTTATACTTACTTATGGATATAATTTATATTATCCAAAGGGTTAGTTTTCAATGCTGACTTAACATAAATTATACTTAGCATAACTACTAGGAAACTCTCTTCCCATTTGTAGTACTTAAATACCTTTAATTGTTCCTTCTTAAAGAATTTCCTCGCTGGTCAGTGTTTCCCTGAATGCCAGGTTAACAGACTTAAGGTAGATGAATTATTACTTAGTCATTTATTTATGTTCTGTGACCTTCAATTTTTTATAATATATTAGAACAGTTTTTCACATTTAAATACTAAATGATATGTAAAATACTGATAAGGTTTCATATATTAAATTTTAATGATTTGTTTAGCCCTTTTGCCTCTTTTGCACTAATCTATGCACTATATTTCATATGCCCCAATGTAATCATCTGTTTTGAATTATGGAAAAAATGACAGAAGTTCACCTGAATTTGGAACAGTTCCAAGTATTTGAATTGTTGTACAACATTACACATTATTTTCTTTACAATTTTAGGCTCTTTGGATAATAAACACTTAGTTGAAAATAGACATATTATTTTACTATCCCCAGAAATAATAGCTCAGAGTAAATTGGAAGAAGCAAGTACTTTTGCAGTGGGATACTTAGGTATAACTTGAAACATATAGATGATAAGTAACCCTTTTATTAAATGCATATCTGGACCAACTTAACTATGATTACTTTTATAGAGGAAGAGCACTGTGTAATAATGGATAATACGTTTTTCTAAAATATTGACAGATAAATATGATAAAGCAACAGAAGTCAAAATTGTATGTGACAATCATATTTGTATATAAATGACATTTGATAAATAGAATTCTTTTAAACTGTCTTAAGCTCAGTTAATTGATATAATAAGATAATGAATAAAATGTCTCTTACACTTAACTAATATGAAGTTAATGTTAAGTAAAATGAACGTACAGCACAGAAATAGTAACTGGCACATTTTAAGTTTTCAATTATGCTTGTGTTTCCCTGGGTGTGTTTTTTCCTCTCTTAAAATAGAGTGGGATTTGGGGCAGAGAGTAGTGCCCTTCTTTAAAATACTGTTTCTATGCTTCTCCTTGTATCTGTGAATATCATAGGTTCTATATTAACAAATATGAAAAAAGGAAGTTACAGTTGATCTGAAAACAGAAAGGAGGCCCTAGGAAGAATAGAAGAGAAAAATGCCCTAATTAGTTCTCATATGAGACGAAGCAGGCCCCCATCTGTTGACCAGATTCTTTTTTTTTTTTTTTTTTTTGACCAGATTCTGAGGCCTTGAATAGGTTCTGTGTACTGGGGCTGATCCCAGAAACATCAGCCAAAGTGGCTGACTATGAGAGCATAGAGAAGGTGGTGAGGGCTCAGGGGGCAGTGTGTGTGTGTGTGCGTGTGCGTGCGTGCATGCGTGTGTGTGTGTGTGGCTGGGGTTGGGGGAATGTCTGTTCTTTGAATTCCAGGTCAATGAGAATGTCTGGAAAATGGATTCCATCTGGTTACATGACTACATAAAGAAGGGAAAGCTGTCATTGTGTACAGACTGGTGAATCAGACCTAAACAAAACCCAGAGTTAAGGGAAGTAAACTTAGGAGAGAAATTTCAGCTCCATGGTAAATGCCAACTAGTGGGGTGAGCTGCCAACAGGAACTAAGGGACAGCAAAAAAGAGGAACCTGCCAGAAATGAATTCCAGCTAGAATACTTCAAAGTGACAGATGTGTGAGACCCTGTGCCACAGCTGGTTTACTTTTCTAGTTATCATTAGACAGTTGGATACTCTGGGTGACACCACTCATTGCATGGACTTCTTGAAAGTTCAGTTAAGGACCTGGACAAGGCTAAGTAATCCATTCAATTCCAGGCAAAATCATCTTGAATATTTTCAAATTAGTTAATTTTATTCTTTTTTGAAACAGTTACTAAATAACTATTTCATAGTATGTCTATCTGGTGAGCAGTATTTTTCAAAAACTAAAAAAAAAATTTTTTTTAGTAGAGGATCGCTGAGTTACATTTGCAGTTTCTTTAAAATTAAAGCTCAGGGCGCCTGGCTCGCTCAGTTGGTTAAGCGACTGCCTTCGGCTCAGGTCATGATCCTGGAGTCCCTGGATCAAGTCCCGCATCAGGCTTCCTGCTCGGCAGGGAGTCTGCTTCGTCCTCTGACCCTATCCCCTCTCAGGTGTTCTCTCTCTCTCATTCTCTCTCTCTCAAATAAATAAATAAAATCTTTAAAAAAAAATAAAGCTCAAATTATTTTGTAGGCATTTATTTATACACAGTTTACAGTATCTAACACTATACAATTAAAAACAAAATGGGACCATTCTTGTCATAGACCAACTCTAACAAAACATAAACAAGAAACACCCTTAAATTTAGACTTATGTCTCCCATTAAAAAATGTTTCTAAGCTTCCATCATAAAATCACAGAAAACAAGAGACATTGTTCATCAGTTCCACAGGAGTGAGCACAATGAGAGATAAAGACTTCCAGAGTAGGATTGAGAAGACTGAGTTTGAGACAACGATTTAACACTTATTACGTGATTGGTCATGACAAAATTAGCTATCCACCTATGGACTCTGATTCTTCATCTGCAAATTATTATCTTTAGCCTAATTCCTGCCTAAGATTTTATTATATAACATTGATCTCCATTTTAAAGTACTTTGTTCAAACTGAACTATAGCTAAATATGTCAGCGTATATATTGTTGATAGTCTGAATGCTAGTTAATTTCCATGGTAGAGACATAAAACAAATAGCAGACTATTCCACTTCCTCAATAGTAACAGTTTACCAATATGCTAGACTGGTTATTGTATAGTCCTGAACATATTCAAATTGTTTTATTCATCATTAATTCTGATGAAGATAGACATTCTTACTTTTAAAATCCATATTAGGACCAGAAAGTTATAGTGGAGTAAATTGTCACAGTGTGTCATTTGACAGAGTTCCATTTTAAAGAGTTCCATTTTAATCTGTGGTGATTTAAACACATACACGCATGTGGAATGTGTGCATATACTGATGTATAAGTTAAATGTTAAGTCATGGGCTGCAGCAAATTGGACTAACTGGGCCCAAATCTGGAAGCCAGATTTACCAGGCAGGGTGTTAACAGATGTGGTTAAAAGTAGGACAACAAATCCCAATTAGCATTTTTGTGTAGACCAAGGAACTGTGGTCATACCCAGGAAGAAATCTAAGTTCGGGTCTTGGGTCTCAGATCAAATCAAAAAGGAAAGGAAAATTTGTATAGACATAAAGTTAGACTGATATGAGCACAAAAAAAAAAAAAAAGTTAGTTGGAATTCTCAGACTGGAAACAGGATCAGAAGAAACAAACAGAATAATGACTGATCAGAGAGAGGGAATTAGTATCTCTGGGTTCACTGCAGAGGGTCAAATTCTGAAATATTTAATTTTTCCAACTGTGAAACCTTTGTATTGGAAGGTATGCTCAACTTCTCAGTGTAAAACAGGGCTCTTGGTATTTATAACAGAAGACTCTAGCTTAAATTGAGTGTACTGTGTTCATGGAGAAACCTTTGAATATCTTCAAAATGTGTGTGCATGTGTCTGTGCATTAATGTGAATACCTTCAACTCATTGTAGGACATGGTATAAAATAATAGATCATTGAAATTATAAAAATTTCCAGGCACCACTGGATCTTTATTTGGTCACACACTAAGAACTTTCTTTTCTTTATGTATGATACCCACTGAGATCCCCACACTGATGATACAAATTAGGAAATGTTTCTCTCACTGTCCAAAAGAAGAAACAGAGTTTTGAGGAAGAGAGGCAAATTTCCCCAAGTTCACATAATTCAGGAAGTCATAGAATCAGGACTCAGATTCTAGTCCGACTCCAGTCCTTTGTTCCTAATCTCAACACTAATCTCTATGTTACACTGGGCTAACGTTATTTTACCCAAATGTTTCCAAATATTGTGTTAAATCATTTAATACAACTGCTAACAAACTATGAATTTAAGTGATTTGAATTTTACTTTGCTTATATTCTGGTATAGGGACAATAGGCAGCAAAAGGGAGAAAAACCAAAAACTCAATGAAAGAGCACAAAAGAGGATACTGTACTATTAATGCCTAGAGAGTATGATAAAATATGATAAAGCAAGAGGGATGCAGAGAAGAGAAAAAATTCTCTTTTTGCCAAATTTCCTCTTTTCCCCTCCAACCTGCTCTCCACTCAGAAACTTTAATTTATTACTTCTTATGTAAAAAAAAAAAAAATTCAACATTTGTATAGTTAAATTTTGAAAGGAAACAAAATTCTACATGATAGATGAGACCTTAGGACTTCGATTCAGTTCTATCCTGCCTGGCTGAAATTGAGTTGCTTTGTGCATAGAACAGCATTCTCCCCCACCATTTCTAATTTTAGGGGAAAAGTATGATATATGCTGGTCTAGAAGCCAAGCAAAACTATATCTTTATGACATTTTCTTAAAATTATATAACTTATATGCAATTTTCTATCACTCATATAACCTGACAGTTGGTTTTACTGACAGTGTTTTCAAATTCATAAAATGGGACTTTAAGTTTCAGAGGGAATCATAATGAAACTAGGAAAATCAGGTAAATAGTTAGTTTATAAATCTCTTCCCTTCATTTATAATCAGACCTGGTAAATACTTGAGATATGACCAAAGGCCATTGGTGAGAAACTTAGGTTTACATTGGAACTATACACTTGTGGCAATTTCATCCTTTAACTGCACAATCTATACGTTCTGAGGAACACAGAAAGCCTCCACATATAGTGTGGACTAAGCTAGAAAGAGTTAAGTAAAGTAATGCCTGATTTGACCTCCCTTGTCCTTCCTTTAATTCATTCAGTTTAATGTGCCAGGTAAGAATGTCTCTAGTTGGCCAATACTCAAGGTCACTATCATGACTAATGGTCATTGTCTGGATAAGGACACAATTGTTGTTTTAAAAGGAATGCTATTGTTCTGGAGTAAATAGGGAAACATATTATTAAATTGTGTAATTAAAAAGTTATCATACGAATTACAAAGATGCTTAATAAACCACCAAATTTTTTAAATTTACTCTGAATTCACTAGATTGTAGGCTTATTGAGCACAAGAATCACAGCAACCAGTTCCCCAGTGCCTTACAGAGAGACAAGTATATAATAAGTGCTTTTGACAATAAATGTTGTTACAGCTTTGTTTCTACTTATTTCTCTCTAATGAAAGTAAGCTTTGACATAAGCGTTCATGCATCTGCAATCATGTCAATTGATAAATAAAGTAATTAAGATTATTTGTTGCCGTACGCAAAATTGTTCATGAGAAAATTGCAGGTTTCCTTGTTTTATGAGGCATTTGAAAATGTAGGAACATCACTGTGGTAAATTATGTCTCCCTGAGGGACGCCTGGGTGGCGTTAAGTGTCTGCCTTCAGCTCAGGTCATGATTCCAGGGTCCTGGGATCGAGCCCTGCATTGGGCTCCCTGCTCCGCGGAGAGCCTTCTTCCTCTCCTGCTCCCCCTGCTTGTGTTCCCTCTCTCGCTGTGTCTCTCTCTGTCAAATAAATAAAATCTTAAAAAAAAAAAAAGAAATGTTTAAAAAAAAATGTCTCCATGAGAGGTTTGCCTTTAAATTTTGTATTTTCCTTTTCCTTTTCCTTTCTGTTGTTGGTATGGCATCTAACTTTTCTAATACATTTACAGGGAGCCTCCTGTCTGCAAAACACTGTGATAATTCCGAGAATGAAATGGACATAATGTACAAACAGCTAAGGGCGAATCTAAAACAAGGGGTGTCAGGCGTGGCAGCAGCTGCTAGGGCTTAGGCAGTCTATGAGAGCCCCAACTGCACCACTGAGACATTCTTTTGAGATTAAAAGTAAGGAAGCATATAATATCTACCTGATTTTAAGCTATTAAAAATTAATCTTATTTACAATTTACAAAAAGATCCTATAGATAAGAATCTATATTCAAGGTTATATCATAATTAAATATATTAAAAATAATAATTTCCCTCACCAGGTAAAATGTTGTGAAAAAATGTCATATGAAGATATGAGAAGTAATAGTTGAAGATGTTTCAGACTTGTTTATTCCCCTTAACTATTTGTTAGCTTTAAAATGTATTTGAAAAGATTTGGAAAAGGGATTAAGATTAAACAAAACCAAATGTGGATGAGAATAGAACTATGAGCCCCTGGTACTACAAAAGACTTTGAGTGGCCTTCATAAACTTAATTATTATTTTTAAATGACCCTAGAGTTAATGATCTGCACATAAGTGCACCAATACCAATTTTCCTTTCTACTTAGAAGCATAATAAATGATATAAAAGGCCGTTTTAGAAAAGACTTTTCTAGAATAAATGAAGGAACTCTCTATCCATAGATAGTATGATAATTCCTGAGAAGGAAAAAGAAACAGAGAGACAGGGAGAGGCAGAGAGAGGATATGGTCTGCAGGTCAGTAAAACCCAGATAAGACCACAGTCAATTACAAATGACAAATTACAGGTTGGAACAGGTAGGAGTGGTTCTTAGGAGCTCTAATTTCACCCGGAGCAAACACAAGAAGGGGACCCTGGGGCACTCTTCAGTGACAGTTTGGGAATGGCACTTGGACCAACTAGGGCTCTCTCCATTCTTCTGCCCCTATCTCTGGAAAACTGGCTAAACAGACTCTAGGCTAAAACTGAAACTTCAGATTTTAATTTGGATGCTAGAGAAGCAAAGCAGTGCCCTAGGTAGCTACTTAGACCAGATGCAGTGGGACACTTTGGAACCACTGTCGCAAAAAATCTTTTCTTTCTCAGTTGGTATCAGAGGGGCCAATAATAAACATGACGGAAAGATGAATGGGATTTGTGGACAAAAATGTGTCACAGAACATTTGAGGAAACCATTCCCTTTAAAGAAAGTCAGAAAGCCCCCCAAATAGAGCAAGTGACACACAAAGAAAAGCAAGTTACAGTCAATATCTTGTAAAGTCTGCAGTCAGAGCCCTTTCTGGGAAAGACTAGGAGACTGGCATTTTGTCTGTTCCCTCTTCAGCTGTGGTGATTTAGGATCTAACTCCAAGAACAGTTTTTTATTTTTTTCTCTTTCATGTCCATTATGTAACTATCATTTACTTTTCTCCCTTTTTAAGTGAATCTCTGCTAATGCATAAAACATACACATGAAATTAACTGGTTAATATGTTTATTTATACCTAAAAAGTGTTTAAGCGCAAGGAAAACATATTTCTTCAGGAATACTCACTTATAATCACATTTTGTACATGTAGTTGTCAATTCTCCTATACTTTTAAGACATCATCTTTGTTAAAATAAAACAAAGCAAAATGAAATGAAATAAATCTATGAGTAACTACAAGGATTTATATTCTTTCATTAAAAGACGGCAAAGAATCTCTAGTAAAAATTACGGAATAGACAAATTCTGTTATTAACATTATTTCAGAGATCCTTTATCTGTTACTTCTTTACTTTTATTGTATTCTACATATGTTCTAAATGCTCCTTCTACCTTTTTATGGAATCATTCATTACCAGTGCACTCTGTCCTCAACTCTTTCAAATGGGAGTTTTAACATAGTAAGTTATATTTGAGTATAGATATCTTAATATCCAAGGATTGTTTTTAGAGATAAAGGTTAAATTACAGTGAAGAAAAAGAATAAAACTTCAACATTGAAGTTTCAGTTAGCAGGAGATAGGTAAAGGCCTCTGAAAGGTATGAAACCCTCAAAATTCATCATAACGTGTCAATATATAAAGCTTTAAGTAAGTTAAGATTCACTATGAAACCTCTGATTCTAACTTTCTCTTCTGTTTAAAAAAAAAAGTTGAAATTATAGTCACTAATTTTCAAAACTTGCTATCCCTTTAAAGGTCATTTAAATGTCATTTTAATGAGATGTGATAATAAGAATGTTTCTATACCTAGCCACTATAATGACAGACTGAGTGATATTTGATGACCTTTTCTAATAAAACTGGCTGATAAATAGGCAAGATCGATCATATAGTCAAATCAATCCATACTGATGACTGTGACAGCTGCAGTGATTTGAACAAAGAACTATGGAAACATCTATGCTTACTATCTCAAAGATCCCACTTTATAACTTGTCATTCTCCAGAGGTAAATAACACAGGCTGTTTCTTCCACATTTTTATTAAAGACGGGAGTCCAAGTAGGAAATTAAATTTAGATTCTTTAAGTGATGAATTGTGTAAACATTTATTACATTTTCATCTGAGTAAGACAGCTAAGCTGACCTATTTTTACAGGGATCATATAAAAGAACATAAGGCAATAATCGTGCATGGATCCAAAGGCTCCATCTGTCTTCATGATCTCTTTTTCCATTGGCTTCATTTGGAACTCACTGGTTGCTAGGGTCGGTGGTGCATATTGAAACTTGATTAAAGTTTTAGGTGAAATAGCAAGACCTTTTTATTCTTCACAAACTTGATCCATTTAAGACTTCACAAGCTCTTCCACAGATGATTAATGCCTCTCGCTCTGCCTGGACGGCAGTGTGCTCCCACAGCTCCTCCTTCTACTGTAACAGACAGACGTAGATTTCAATGTATGTCCTAGTTATGTGACTTTGGGCAACTAACCCCACTTCACTGAGCTAGATTGTTTTCTGGTCTATAAGATGATGGTCGTATTTACCCTCGCCATGCTTTTGTTAGGATAAAAGAGATAATGAATATAAAGCACAAACACAGGCCTGGCACATAGTAGGAACTCAACAAAGGTCACTGTCTGGCCTCTCCCCCACATTATTGCAAAAGCTAATATTGAGTCCAGCTATTAATTTTATTAGGAGTGGTTTGATTTGTATTTTGATTGATTCATGGAGCACAGACATTATTATCTTTAGCTTAATAGAAAAGTAAAGTCCTGACTTACAAACATGGACTTATACCTATATTTCATTCAGGACAATCCACTTTTAGCTGGGAACTTAACACTTATGAAGAATTATTCTCGGGAAAAAGAAACTGTAATTAAAGAGCTGAACTGCTATTTATTTATTTATTGTTTAATTTATTATCTGTTATTTTATTTCTTTACACAACAATTTTGATCACGCAGTATCTGGTTGTATTTACAATATGTTTTCAGGAAAAATGATACAGTAATCAATACATGAATGTATTTATTTCCCTAAACTTAAATTCTTTTTAAAATTTATTGTTACTTTAAATTTCCTCAATTTTATTTCCATTGCACTCTTCTAAGCCAACCCCATTATCTTTTATCTAGGTTATTGAATATACAAGCCTAATTGGTCTAACGCATTCCAGTTTTCCTTGATCTATTTTCAGTAGTATTTGAGAGATATATTCCTAAGTGTTTTATTGGATCATGGCATTTCTTTCTTTAAATGGTCAAGGGAATATGCTACTGCAGCAGCTCTCCACTTCATGCTGTGGGTCTGTTTGCTGTATTTTAATGAGAGAACATTTCCTTGTGAAGAAAATAATGTCCCAAATACTCAGTTAATTATTTTAAATTCCATTCCCACCCAGGCATTCGATCTTTTCTAAATGTACCAGTTTCCACATACCCCTACTTCATATTCTGAGCTAGTAATCCGTCTTGAAGTCATAGGAAAAAATTAAATATCTAAGTCAGAACAAGTACACTTATGTAAACATGACCAAGCATTCTCTGGTTGATGAAGATCATATCTGCACATCATTCTATCTCTCAATTTACTTAATCTGGAAATTCTGTTCCTTTTCTCCTCCTATAGTATCTCATTAATCCTATAATTGGCAGCTCTAATGCTACTGACTCACATAATTTTTCTGATTCCCTTATTTGTAAGCAGTTATTCTTGTATCATGTTCTTGTATCCCCAAACTAACAAGTATTTCATTCTGCTTTGCAAGTATCACCAGATATTTTCCTGCCTGTTTCTCATTAGAAGATTTTCTTTTTAGCACCAGGACAATGCCTTAGATGTCACTTTATTTTCTTTCTTTTTTTTTTTTTAAGATTTTTTTTTAATTTATTTATTAGAGAGAGAGTGAGAGAGAGCGCAAGAGGGGGGTAGGGTTAGAGGGAGAAGCAGACTCCCCGCCGAGCAGGGAGCCTGATGTGGGACTCGATCCCAGGACTCCGGGATCATGACCTGAGCCGAAGGCAGTCGCTTAACCAACTGAGCCACCCAGGCGCCCCGATGTCACTTTATTTTCATAGTGGTTTTCCCTGTGTTATCAATATAAACAAATAATATGGACAGAAAATCTATGTCTCTGATGTAAAGAAGACGATAGTAATTTACTCGAATTCAAGGATCTACATCCAAGTAAATTATTTTGTCTAGGGCCATTTGTATTTTGTAAAAATAAATGAACATACAACAGAACATGCACAGACTCAGGATAGTTAATCAGTCACTTAAATCCCATTGTGAACCTGGTCACTCATCTCTGTGGCCATTTTTCTTCTAAAGAAGATCTTTTTTGTCTGAACCATAGGATAGTGTCTGTAGTTCAAAATATGTGACAGTCAGCTCTGCTCCTTCTATAACTCCTTTTCTTCAATTCAGTGCTGATATGAGTTACAGAAAAACAGAACCTCCCCTAAATGGTTGGTTAAACATGATAGAAGTTTATTTCTCACTCTGGGAAATCTGGATGTGAACAGCTCATGGCTGGTTTATAATTCTTGGCAGTCATATGGAATCCAGCCTGCTTCCAGCTTTCCTTCTGCCACTGCCAGTGTTTGGCCCCCAATCTCATGGACTGAGAATGATTTCTACCATCACCTCCATTTGGAGCCAGCTATATAATTTCTGGGGCACAGTGCAAAATGAAAATATGGGGCTCCTTTTTCAGAAAACAGGAAAATGATGCCGTGAAAGTACTAAAACATAAAGCCCTTTCCTTCCACCTTCTTTCTTCTGCAGCGTCTCTCTAGCTGGTTAGGGTGTGTTTTTATTTGCTATTAATGTTCTTCTAAATAAAGACAAGTAAAAAATTTAAATTATTAGTGTGAATTTTACCAGCCACCTTTATATTATGCAGTGCTAGTTTTAGATGCAAATATAAAAGCATTTAACTCATATATGTAGTCACCAAAAGACACAATTCATATTTTACACCTCATACATCCAGAGTGGTGGAAATATTACACAAAACTAACTCAGATGTTTTGTTTCATTTTTTATATGTACATAATTTACCAAAACCCTGTACCCTTCTTTACCTTACTGATAACTGAGGGAAGACTGAGAGGAGAAAGAAATAAAGGTTGCCTTACTTTCCCCTTTTCTTCCAAATCATTGTTTTCAGCCTAAGTGTTTGGGGAACACAAGGAAGTGAGACAAGTAAGAAAGGATAGGAAAGGGTTCTCTGGTTCTTCATGCTTCTTAGAATGCTACTGTTTTCTTTCTAAATTTGAAGGGAGTTCTTCAATACAAATATGGTCTTTCAGAACTGACAGCATTCTCTACCAGTTCACTCAAACATGTAACATGTTTACCTTGTACTCAATTTGCCTCTCACTGAACTTCTCCACATTGTCTCCTGAAATTCACACCTCAAGCGTCATTGAGAATGCTATAAATGAGGAAACAATGAACATCTGAAACATATATTGTATGTACCTCCTCTGCTCAAACACATCCTTTATTGTCCCACAGGACTTCACTTACAGAAAATAAGCTCAAAGATACAATTAAAGATTTTATGAGGGCTACCACAGAGCAATTAATCAAGTGTGGGGCCCTTCTGAGCATCAGGTCTTATGTAATCACACTGTGTAAATGGCCATGGAGCTGATCATGTCTCCATATTCCACTTTCAAGGAGGTTGGACAAAGGAGAAGAAAAGGGATGAAGAACCTGCATCAGCTTTCACCAGCTTTTCCTTTCCTCTCCTCCCCTCTCCTCTCCTCTCCTTTCTTTCCCTTGCTTGCTTGTTTGCTTGTTTTCTTTTTCTTTTTTGGAGATCTTTGAGAAGATGCCACATAACACTTCTGTTCAAACCCAGTGGCCAGAATTTTAATATGAGGCTACAACTAGCTGCAAGGGAGGCTGGGAAACATGATCTTTATTGCAGGTAGCCATGTACTTAGCTAAAGATGATAGATTTGGAGACAGGTAAGTAACAGTCTGTGCTGTAATATTTCTTATGTCAAGCCCCACAATAGAGGGTGGACAAATATGATTTAACATTTTACTAGAAGGTTGTTTTCTTAATACTGTCTACAAATTAGAAAAAAGTGAGTGAACATTCACTTTCTAGTTGAAGGCAGCTTGTTAAAAACAAAGAAAATAACTATACATTAAAATCTAATATTTTGGCCCATAATACCCATTTTCTTTATGAGAAAATCTTGCCAGATCTGATAATCTTGCAAGTTGAGTTGCAAGATTTTAAATTCTGTTAAAATCCAACATTGTTCCCAGGTTGTTATGTTTTTTTTAAATAGAGTCGTATTCAGCAGATTAATTAATCTCAAACTTTCTCCATTGTTATTTAGAAATGTGGATTAAATTATAAAATCATCCTTTTATTTGAACCTCACAATAATAACCTTTCAGGGTAGATGCGATATATCCATCTTGTATGAAAACAAACAGGACTTTTAGAGAATAAGAAACCACTACTACAGACAGCTTTTCCTCCAATATTAGCTCTTGCATTTAATGTCCTTTCTCTCTTCGATTTTTACTTCAGATGTCATTTTCTTGAAGAGAGACAGAGATACAGAGAAATAGAATCTGTATAATTTTGTGAAAAAATGTAGTACTCTGAAAGAACCAGCACATCTGAATTCTAGATATATTTATCTCAGGGAATAGCTGTATGACTTTAGAACATTGTTTTAATCTCTGTGGGTATAAATTTCTCATTTTAAATTAAGAACTCTAAGACCATCAATTTTCAGTTTTTGATCTATGGAATTCTTGTTTCAAAGGGTCTATGAATTTTAATTTATATTTCATTTTTAATATACAGGCAATTATCATTCATGTTAGTTTTATTCTAGAGTGTTGCCAAGAATATTGAATTAGCAAATATTAAATGATTAAATCATAACAAATCATCAAGTCATTCTGGTAGATACTATTTTCTTTCTTTGACAAAAGAGAAAAGTGGATTCAGTAGTGTTACTTGTCCGAGGCCACCAAACTCACAAGTCCCAGAGTTGAGATTTAAACCCCTCCAGCTGGTCCAGGAGCAAGAGCTTCTTGCACTATACTGCAGTGCCTCCTACTGTTGCCTTCCTCTGGTCATTTCTGAATGGGACCTGAAACAAGCAGGATTGTTTGACTTCAGGTGGGAATGGGCATGTTAGGCAACTCATTTTTCTTTTTTTATTTTTCTTTTGCAGCTCTGCACAAGTTCAGAAATGACATGAAGGTGCAGTGAGTATTGATTTGGGGGTTACAAATAAGTTTTAGCAAGTAGATGAATTTGCAGATACAGAATCTGAAAATAATGAGGATCAACTGTATTAAATTTTAAAACAAATATGAAACAATATGAGTAATTGTTGTGTTGTATCTCATATTAATACAATGGTAAACACCATCTGCATTTCAATGCAAACATGAATATGTATTTTGTGTTCTTGGAAATGTGTCATCAATTAGAAAGGTGGTAGTTCTGCATTTCTCTTTCTCTCAATGTCTCTCTTTCTCTTTCTCTCTTAAAGTCTGCCTGTGCATGTCCACTCATATAAAAATGTACCAGGAATACATTACCTCCAGCATATGCATGCCTTCCTCAATTAAATGTCCGGCGAGACTCAGATTTATCTGTTTGTTGCATGTTCTTGTTATGGTGTGATGGGCAATAGTGGTAAGTTGAGTGGAAGAAAAGGTATGAGTTGACAGCGTCTCAAAGGAGATCTTACCTGATGCTGAAGGGGAGTAAGTAGAGCAGGAAATGCTCCCTCAAAGGATATGTAGGAGTTAACTAAGGACAAAGAGGGCTCCAAACAATGGGAACAACGTGGAAAAGACCCTTTGGTGGCGCAAGCCTAATATGTAGGGAGAGTGAAGAAGCTGGGTAATATTGAGCACAGACAGCTGAAGAAATGGGCAATGGCGAGGGCATGCAGAGCCCTGTAGGTCTTTATCAGAAGAGTGATGGAATGATAACGTGTGTTCTAAGCAGATGGCACTAAGTTCAAATATATTTTTTGAAAAGGTCAATCAGTATGCTAAGTGGATAAGTGATCAAAGAGGGCCAAGAGTGGTTTTGGACAGGTCAGTTAGAAGTCTATTTCAGTAAATCAGAAGAGAGTGATGGTAGCTTGGAGTAAGGACAGGTAGGACAGATGAAAGTAAAAATTGATTTAGTGCATATAATTGATTTGTATATAATTTTATTGTATTAACACTTGAATGAACTATAAGTATCTTTCAGAGGAGAAAATATTTTTGGATGAATACTTATGTATTAGACAAGAAGTAATTTCTATATTTTTTTATGATTCCCACTTTATTATTTTTGAGTATAATTGACACACAATGTCACATTGTGTTTTAGGTATACAACTTAGTGGTTTGAAAAATTTATACATTACACTATGTTCACCACAAGTTTTAGCTATCATTTGTTCCATTGCATTACTATTACTGTATTATTGACTATATTCCTAATGCTGTGCCTATTATTCCTGGATTTATCCATTCCATAACTGGAAGCCTGTAGGCTACCAGAAAATAACCAGAGAATTAAAAGCATAAATGATGGGGGCACCTGGGTGGCTCAGTGGGTTAGACATCTGCCTTCAGCTCAGGTCATAACCCCAAGGGTCCTGGGATCAAGCCTGGCATCAGGCTCCCTGCTCAGTAGGGAGCCTGCTTCTCCCTCTCCTTCTGCTGCTCCTCCTGCTTGTGCTCTGTCTCTCTCTTTCTCTCTTAAATGAGTAAAATCTTTTGAGAAAAGTATAAATGATGATTATTGAGGCATATGATTCTTGGATTCTGCTCAGGTCATGATCTCAGGGTTGTGAGATTGAGCTCCACATCATGCTCACACTCAATGCAGAGTCTGCTTGGGATTCTCCCTCCCATACCTTTTGCTCCTCCCCACATGCTTGCATTCTCTCTCTCTCAAATAAATAAAATAAATGATGATTATTGTCATCAACAGAATATCTTTAATGTCAGGGAGTATTTGGCTATTTGTGATACTGATACATGATGGGGGCTGGGGGAAGGAGTCTATAGAAGTAACGGTAGTTACCAAAAGCTAAATTCAATCAGGATCTATTTTTAAATTTGTTAAGTAAGAATTCTATATGTGTTATATTTATGTGTATGATTAAATGTGTCCATCTCTTATATACCATTTGGCACAACAGAAAGTTAGTGATAGTCATTTATCAGTAATATACGATAATCAAAAGAGTGGGAATTATTATCTTAGCTGCCAATGGGTGTACTATTTTTCAAAGAATGACCTTAAAATGGTAACAATTTTATGGTCAGATTTCTCTCCAGCTTGTTTAGGATTATTTTTCTTAAAGTATCACTAAGCCTGTTTGGCATAAGACCACCATGTGGTCTTGACAGTTCCAGTCAGATTATTAATATTTCCTGTGTTTTCTTAGCAGGAGATTGAACAACCTAAAGAAGGCCATAGCAGGCATGGGCTCAGCTCGCTTTGCTCCATACTCTGTACAGTAACTATGCATTCCATTCAAGACCCTAAAATACAACATAACTCTGCCATGGTGTCTTAGCGAATTGTTACCTACAGGTTGTTTTTATTTTATTTTATTTAGATGCACCATTACAACATTTTCTTTTTAGAATGGAAATACAGGAAGATTTCTGATTCAATCTAAAGACAAAAGCACACTCCATCTCAGCATATCTAGCAGATGTTCTCTTTATAGGCAGAGAAAAAACATGGCAAGTTACTGTATCCAGCTGGTTCCTAAATCATTCTGAAAATTTCCCTGTCTACTCCCAAAAGATGTAAATTGGCCCATAAAGAGAACAGCAGGCAACATGACTATAAATAAAGGCAACAAAAGAACTCATATTGCAGGAAGAAACTATTGGAAGCTAGGAAAAAATGACCACTGTCTGAGTAAAGTAGGTAAATTAAGACTTCTCTATGAATTTACTACTATATACAGAGGGTTTAATATTCAATCAGCCAGGAAGTATTTATCTTTTGCTTCTTTCTTTCTTAATCTTACATTGCTTTATTTTCCAATTTTCCAGATCCTTATTTTGACTTTGTCAAAGGGTCTGCAACAGTAAAGCTTAGTGAGTAATTGCTGTGGGCAGAGATTTTGAAATTAAAATGCAACCCCTGAAGCTTTAGATTTTACTACAACATGGACAGAACTTAAAAGTCAATGCTCCCATCCTCACACATAGAAAAAATGTGAACAAACTGAAAATCAAAAACTCTTCTTAGATCAGAGAATTGAGCTCATAGGGTAAATGTCTGTCCTAGAAACTAGAGAGATAGTCAGATACAGAGAATCACAGCTTACTGGGGCAAAAACCCAGGAGCAGAAGATCAAAGACAAAGCCAATATCAGCAGCAACATATTACATTGTAATTGACAAATTCCTGGAGGCTTACTGTGGAATAGATCCAGGTGAGCCTAATTTGGGGGGTCTCCACACTTTCCTGAGGGTTTCTTCTAGGAGTCCTACCTGTTTCTCCATGTGAAGATCTGAGAAAAAATCCCTTTGCTCTTAAAGTAGGGAGTGGGGAAAAGAAACTATTTCAAAATAAGGCTAGAGCTCTCTGTCCTCATTTTTTTAAAAATTTTATTTTATTATGTTATGTTAATTACCATACATTACATCATTAGTTTTTGATGTAGTGTTCCATGATTCATTGTTTGTGTATAACACCCAGTGCTCCACTCAATACGTGCCTTCTTTAATACCCATCAACAGGCTAACACATCCCCCCACTCCCCTTCCCCTATAGAACCCTCGGTTTGTTTCTCAGAGTCCATAACCTCTCATGGTTCATCTCCCCCTCCGATTCCCCCCCCTTCATTTTTACCTTCCTACTATCTTCTTTTTCTTCTTCTTTTTTTAAATATAATATATTATTTGTTTCAGAAGTACAGATCTGTGATTCATGAGTCTTACACAATTCACAGTGCTCACCATAGCACATATGCTCCCCAATGTCTATCACCCAGCCACCCCATCCCTCCCACCCCCCACCACTCCAGCAACCCTCAGTTTGTTTCCTGAAATTAAGAATTCCTCATATCAGTGAGATCATATGATACATATCTTTCTCTGATTGACTTATTTCACTTAGCATAATCTCCTCTAGTTCCATCCACGTCTTTGCAAATGGCAAGATTTTTTTTTTTTTTCTGATGGCTGCGTAATATTCCATTGTATATATATACCACTTCTTCTTTATCCATTCATCTGTTGATGGACATCTTGGCTCTTTCCATAGTTTGGCTATTGTGGACATTGCTGCTATAAATGTTGGGGTGCACATACCCCTTTGGATCACTACATTTGTATCTTTGGGGTAAATACCCAGTAGTGCAATTGCTGGGTTGTAGGGTAGCTCTATTTTCAACTTTTTGAGGAACCTCCATACTGTTTTCCAGAGTGGCTGCACCAGCTTGCATTCCTACCAACAGTGTAGGAGGGTTCCCCTTTCTCTGCATCCCCGCCAACATCTGTCATTTCCTGACTTGTTAATTTTAGCCATTCTGACTGGTGTGATGTGGTATCTCACTGAGGTTTTGATTTGTATTTCCCTGATGGCGGGCAATGCTGAGCACTTCTTCATGTGTCTGTTGGCCATTTGGATGTCTTCTTTGGAAAAATGTCCATTCATGTCTTCTGCCCATTTCTTGATTGGTTTATTTATTCTTTGGGTGTTGAGTTTGATAAGTTCTTTATAGATTTTCGATACTAGCCCTTTATCTGATGTGTCATCTGCAAATATCTTCTCCCATTCTGTCGGTTGTCTTGTGGTTTTGTTGACTGTTTCTTTTGCTGTGCAAAAGCTTTTTATCTTGATGAGGTCCCAATAGTTCATTTTTGCCCTTGCTTCCCTTGCCTTTGGCGATGTTTCTAGGAAGAAGTTGCTTCGGCTGAGGTCAAAGAGGTTGCTGCCTGTGTTCTCCTTTAGGATTTTGATGGACTCCTGTTTCACATTGAGGTCTTTCAACCATTTTAAGTCTATTTTTTTGTGTCATGTCAGGAAATGGTCCAGTTTCATTCTTCTGCATGTGGCTGTCCAATTTTCCCAACACCATTTGTTGAAGAGACTGTCTTTTTTCCCATTGGACATTCTTTCCTGCTTTGTCGAAGATTAGTTGACCATAGAGTTGGGGGGCCATTTCTGGACTCTATTCTGTTCCATTGATCTATGCATCTGTTTTTGTGCCAGTACCATAGTGTTTTGATGATTACAGCTTTGTATTAGAGCTTGAAGTCCGGAATTGTGATGCCACCAGCTTTGCTTTTCCTTTTCAACATTCCTCTGGCTATTCAGGGTCTTTTCTGGTTCCATACAAATTTTAGGATTATTTGTTCCATTTCTTTGAAAAAAGTGGATGGTATTTTGATGGGGATTGCATTAAATGTATAGATTGCTCTAGGTAGCATTGATATCTTCACAATATTTGTTCTTCCAATCCATGAGCATGGAACATTTTTCCATTTCTTTGTGTCTTCCTCAATTTCTTTCATGAGTATTTTATGGTTTTCTGAGTACAGATTCTTTGCCTCTTTGGTTAGATTTATTCCTAGGTATCTTATGGTTTTGGGTGCAATTGTAAATGGGATCAACTCCTTAATTTCTCTTTCTTCTATCTTGTTGTTGGTGTATAGAAATGCAACTGCTTTCTGTGCATTGATTTTATATCCTGCCACTTTACTGAATTCCTATATGAGTTCTAGCAGTTTTGGAGTGGAGTCTTCTTGGTTTTTTGCATAAAGTATCATATCATCTGCAAAGAGTGAGAGTTTGACTTCTTTGCTGATTCGGATACCTTTTACTTCTTTTTGTTGTCTGATTGCTGTGGCTAGGACTTCTAATACTACGTTGAATAGCAGTGGTGATAGTGGACATCCCTGCTGTGTTCCTGACCTTAGGGGAAAAGCTCTCAGTTTTTCCCCATTGAGAATGATATTCGCTGTGGGTTTTTCATAGATGGCTTTTATGAGATTGAGGTATGTACCCTCTATGCCTGTACTCTGAAGAGTTTTAATCAAGAAAGGATACTGTACTTTGTCAAATGCTTTTTCTGCATTGAGAGGATCATATGGTTCTTGTTCTTTCTTTTATTAAATATATGTATCACATTGATTGATTTGCGGATGTTGAACCAACCTTGCAGCCCAGGCATAAATTTCACTTGGTGGTGGTGAATAATCCTTTTAATGTACTGTTGGATCTTATTGGCTAGTATTTTGGTGAGAATTTTTGCATCCATGTTCATCACGGATATGGGTCTGTAATTTTCCTTTTTGATGGGGTCTTTGTCTGACTTTGGGATCAAGGTAATGGTGGCCTCATAAAATGAGTTTGGAAGTTTTCCTTCCATTTCTATTTTTTGGAACAGTTTCAGAAGAATAGGTATTAATTCTTCTTTAAATGTTTGGTAGAATTCTCCTGGGAAGCCGTCTGGCCCTGGGTTCTTGTTTGGTGGGAGAATTTTGATGACTGCTTCAATTTCCTTAGTGGTTATGGGTCTGTTCAGGTTTTCTATTTCTTCCTGGTTCAGTTTTGGTAGTTTATACATCTCTAGGAATGCATCCATTTCTTCCAGATTATCTAATTTGCTGGCATAGATTTGCTCATAATATGTTCTTATAATTGTATTTCTTTGGTGTTGGTTGTGATCTCTCCTCTTTCATTCATGATTTTATTTATTTGGGTTGTTTCTCTTTTCTTTTTGATAAGTCTGGCCAGGGGTTTATCAATCTTATTAATTCTTTCAAAGAGCCAGCTCCTAGTTTCGTTGATCTGTTCTACTGTTCTTTTGGTTTCTATTGCATTAATTTCTGCTCTGATCTTTATTATTTCTCTTCTCCTGCTGGGTTTAGGCTTTATTTGCTGTTCTTTCTCCAGGTTCTTAGGTGTAGGGTTAGGTTGTGTATTTGGGACCTTTCATGTTTCTTGAGAAAGGCTTGTATTGCTATATACTCTCCTCTTAGGACCTCCTTTGCTACATCCCAAATATTTTGAACAGTTGTGTTTTCATTTTCATTTGTTTCCATTAATTTTTTTAATATCTTTTTTAATTTCTGGTTGACCCTTTCATTCTTTAGTAGGATGCTCTTTAGCTTCCATGTATTTGAGTTCTATCCAACTTTCCTCTTGTGATTGAGTTCTAGTTTCAAAGCATAGTGGTCCAAAAATATGCAGGGAATGATCCCAATCTTTTGGTACAGGTTGAGACCTGATTTGTGACCCAGGATGTGATCTATTCTAGAGAATGTTCCATGGGCACTAGAGAAGAATGTGTATTCTGTAGCTTTGGGATGGAATGTTCTGAATATATCTGTGAAGTCCATTTGGTCCAATGTGTCTTAAAGTCTTTATTTCCTTGTTGATCTTTTGCTTAGGTGATCTGTCCATTTCAGTGAGGGGGTGTTAAAGTCCCCTACTATTATTGTATTACTGTAGATGTGTTTCTTTGATTTTGTTATTAATTGGCTTATATAATTGGCTGCTCCCATGTTAGGGGCATAGATATTTACAATTGTTAGATCTTGTTGGATAGACCCTTTAAGTATGATATAATGTCCTTCCTCATCTCTTATTATAGTCTGGTTTAAAATCTAATTTGTCTGATATAGGGATTGCCACCCCAGCTTTCTGTTGATGTCCATTAGCATGGTGAATGGTTTTCTACTCCCTCACTTTCAATCTGGAGGTGCCTTTGGGTCTAAAATGAGAACCCACTCCTCGGCTGAGAGCCCACTCCTCAGCTCCATCTCTGCAGCTGGCTTCCCTGCTCTGATACCTGGGAGCTCTGCCACACTCAGGCACCCCTGGTCTTTCTGTGACCCCGAGGGTCCTGAGACCCCCTGTCCCAGTGAGGGTTCCACCCGCTTAGCCACTGGAGCAATGACCCTCAGTGGAGCAGACTTTTAAAAGTTCCAATTTTGTGCTCTGTGGCTCTATCACTTTCCGGTAGCAGCTGATGGAATCTCCCTCCCCCCGCCATCTATCTTCCCGAATATCGCCTCAGATTCACTTCTCCGCACGTCCTACCTTCCATAAAGTGGTCGCTTTTCTGTTCAGAGAGTTGCTGCTATTCTTTTCTTTGATCTCCTGTTGAGTTTGTAGGTGTTCACAATGGTTTGATACCTATCCAGCTGAATTCCTGGGACCAGACAAAATTTAGGTCTCCTACTCCTCTGCCATCTTGCTTCTCTGTCCTCATTTTTATAAGTCCTGTACTCAAGAGAAACTATTTTACCAGAGCCTAACCAACTAAGGTTTAACCAGTGCCTACCCAACATGGAGAAAGGAGAATTCCAGCCTGTCCTAGCCTTTGATGTGAAGGAAGGAAAATTTTCAACTCAAGCTCACTAAAACCTAATCATTGGAATATAGAATGCTTCTCCCATACTTGTTCTTCACATCAATAAGCCTCCTATATAATAACAGGAAATTACAGATAAATTACTATAACCTTCAGGCCCTATTTTAACAGTCTAGGAAAAGCAAAAGACAACAGGGAGACAAAAAAGAATACAAGAGGAAATTTTAGCCTCTGACCTTATAGCTACAGCAAACAGTAAACATAGCCTAACTCCTATAGCCAGATAAACACAAAACCTCATACTATAGGCATGTTTTCCTTAGTTCCTTATTCCCAATACATCATGTCTGGCTTTCAACAAAAAGATACAAGGCATGATTAAAAAACAAAACAAAACAAAACAAAACAAAACAAAACAAAAACAGTCTGAAGAGACAACGTAACCACCAGAACCAGACTCATATACAGCAATGATGTTAGGATGATCAGATCAGAAATTTAAAATATCTATGATTAAGAATGCTAAGAACTCTTATGGAAAAAGTGGGTGACATACAAAAACAGATGAGTCATAAAGGAAACAAATGGAAATTCTAAGAAAGAATAAAAAGGAAATGCTCCCGAGTATCAGACTGTAGGTCTTCTTGCCACAGGCTGTAGCAGCTTGAGAGCAGAAAACCAACTTCAGCAAGCTGGACTCATGCAGGACAGGCATTTAGAAAAGTTTCTTTCTCTCTTTGCCTGAGTTTTAGTTGAAAGGGCACAGCTGAGTGGTGCCTGGGTGGCTCAGTCAGTTAAGCATCTCCTTTGGCTCAGATCATGATCCAAGGGTCCTGACTTGTGTTCTCACTCACTCTGCTCTCTCTCACAAATAAATAAATAAATAAATAGATAGATAGATAGATAAATAAATAAATAAATATTTTAAAAAAGAAAGAAAGAAAGAAAAAGAAAGAAAGAAAGGGAACATCAGAAACTGTAACCACAGGAGGCATTATGCTTCTAGAAAACTCTCAAGGAAAAGCTCTGAAGAAAGGGTGGACAGAGTCAACCAGTTAGTGTGAAAGTTGGAGATAAAATTCTTCTCCCAGAATATGGAGGCACCAAAGTAGTTCTAGATGACAAGAATTATTTCTTATTTAGAGATGGTGACATTCACAGAAAGTATGTAGACTGAAATAAATCATTGTTGAAATGGCATCAAGTGAAGCTTCCCATTCCAGTGAAGTTGTGAAATCTTTCATCATGTAAATAATTTCTATGTCTCTCTTTTAAAATAATGGTATCTGGACTAAAAAAAAAAAAAAAAAAAAAAAAAAAAAGGAAAGGAAAGGAAAGAACAACTAAAGAAAAAAGAGAAACAAGTAGAAAAACAGACTCTTAAATACAGAGAACAAGCTGGTAGTTGCCAGAGGGGAAGTAGGTGAGGAGATGGGTGAAATAGATAAAGGGGATTGAGAGATGCTTGTCATTGAGTAATGTACAGAACTGTTGAATCACTACACTGTACATCTGAAACTGACATAGCACTGTATGGTAATTATACTTCAATAATTTTAAAGAAGAATCCTATTTTGTAACTTCTTGAGGACTTTTTCCCTTCTCTTTCCAGAATTATATATTTCTTCTGGTGTCAAATTTTTTCCTATTGTTTTTCTCATGAGTAATCAGCTTTTTTTCCCCCCAAGTACCTGGTAATCTCTGGGGTCCTATTCATTTTTTTTTTTTTTTTATTTTATTATGTTATGTTAATCACCATACATTACATCATTAGTTTTTGATGTAGTGTTCCATGATTCATTGTTTGCGTATAACACCCAGTGCTCCATTCAGTATGTGCCCTCTTTAATACCCATCACCAGGCTAACCCATCCCCCCACCCCCCTCCCCTCTAGAACCCTCAGTTTGTCTCTCAGAGTCCATAGTCTCTCATAGTTTGTCTCCCCCTCCAATTTCATCCCCCTCATTTTCCCCTTCCTGCTGTCTTCTTCTTCTTCTTCTTCTTTTTTTTTTTTTTTTAACATATAATATATTATTTGTTTCAGAGGTACAGGTCTGTGATTCAACAGTGTCACAATTCACAGCACTCACAATAGCACATACCCTCCCCAATGTCTATTACCCAGCCACCCCATCCTTCCCATGCCCCACCACTCCAGCAACCCTCAGTTTGTTTCCTGAGATTAAGAATTCCTCATATCAGTGAGATCATATGATACATGTCTTTCTCTGATTGACTTATCTCATTCAGCATAATACCCTCCAGTTCCTATTCATTTTTAAGAACAAGAGAGGAAAACTACCAGGAAATAATGTATGAAGATAGGACTGGTTGAATAGCCTTTGGAATTTCTAAATGAGAAGTCTTTTTTTCTGAAGTACTAACACCCTCAAAATCTGCCCTTGTTATCCCAAGATAATTTATTCAATCTCTTTATAAAAGAACATGCCAAGATATTTCCTGGATAAGTAGGAAGACATTAGAAATTATGGTGAGAAAGATGATTAGGCTAGACTTTTTCATTTACAGACCTTTTCAGTTCTACTTCTCCTTCAATGTGCAAATTACAGCCCCACCATCTTTGAGTTATCAGACTCTTGGCAGATAACATCACATTTGACTATTTTCTCCTTTGTCTTGATTATGGACAAGGAGAAAATAGTTTTTTACTACTTTTTTTCCCCTGCTGCTATATTTCACCCATTAACCATCCCTCCATCTAATATATACTTTCTAGAAATATATGCAAGTCTCACGTTTATCGATGTCATTTCTCTTATTCTCTATATAATTAGGCTTTTGTATTTCTTTACTACCTTTTCAATTGGTTATCAGAAAGAAGGAGATAAATGGAGTATTTTATCATGTTTACCATCTTAAAATGGAGATATTATATTTTGTTCAAGAAGAAAAACATTTGTAACTAAAAAATGCAACTAAAAGTTAGCAGTGTAATTTAATTTGAAAAAAAAAAAAAATTCTGCTTGCACAACCTAATTTCTTCCTTCAAATAATTCCATCAAGTGGATCATTCTTTTTGCACATTTTATATAAGGGAATGAATGGATGAATGAATGAATAAATGGATGAATAAATAAAAGGAAGGACTGAAACCCATGGTTTCTAATTCTAAATCCTATACTGTTTCTTTAAGTTGGTGATATTTAATGTTTTATTCAAAGCAAATAGCCAAACAAAATAGCTTTCTGTTCTACCATTTCGCTAAGCCCTAAGGAGGGAAAATAAATAATGGCTAAATTAAATTAAATTAGATCCAAAGATTCAGTATTGATTCTGTGAAGCTAATTAATGAGAGAGAGAACTTATGAAGATTTCCATACTAGAAGCTGTTTAAGTGTAAAGATTTGCAAAGAAGTGCCTGCTTGGTAGCAGAAGACTACAGTAATAGAAATCAATAAAATAATTGAAAACACATATACACATTCACTTACTGCAAGTATTTTTTGCAAAGCTTTCTAAATCTGGATAATCTTTGTTCCCACAACATGGTATATATGTAATGAATTCTCTGAGATGGAAATTATTTAATAAGGCAACTTCATACTCCTTCCACTCCCCAAAGTTGCTCTTCATGGGAATAACAACAACAAAAAAAGTAATATAGTAAGTCTTGAGGAGTTGTAAAGATCATGAATTGATGGATGGCCTGAAATTAATTATTTACATTTTATTTAAAGAGGAAAGAAATAGGGAATATACAAAATTTTGAGAATTTACAGGGTAAATTTTCACAAGGTACTGGGAATAGAATTGCTATTTTATCAAATATTTTAAAGGCATTTCAGAGAAATCTGAAGAAAGTAGATAATGTGGATGCCAGTTTTAGCAAAACAGAAAACAAACAAACAAACAAACTTGGGCTTAACATCTGAAGATACATGTTTGATTTCCAGTGCTCCTGTTTGCTATTTGATTCAGCGTAAGTCATAATTTTTTTGAGTTTGACATCCTTCTATATTATAATAGAAAGTATAGTACCTTCCCCTTACCAGTGTGAAATTTAAATGTGCCAATGTATAAAAGAATTTTATAAAATATTATGCATATTCTAAGTTCTAGTCTCACTTGCAAAGTATGTGTATCAGCTGGCCTGGGTTGATTGCATGCTTGACTCTTGGCCAAACCATGAAACCATGGAACAAATGATTTCTAGTCTGTCAACATTGTTTAGTAGTAATAGTAAAATTTATGATTGGTATCTGGTTTTTATGGAGCCTAGGGATAGGGGGAGTTCAACAGTTAGGGCTGGTGACATAGACAGAATAACCAAACATGTCTACATAAGCAGCTCACCATAGAGATCTCCAACACAAAGAAAATGTGGGTTTCCTGGTACCAGGGTCTTTTGCTGATGGTTCAAGGCCAAATGACAATAAACATCTTTTTTGACCTGGCCCATTTGTGGGAAGACCACTGCACCTGAGATCTCTTGAGGCTTTTCAATGCATACCTTTCCTTTGTTGTTGATGTTTGTACTGTTGACAAAGGAGATCCTGGAGTAAAAACTGTTTGAGTCTTTTGTATCTGCTCAGCAATCCAGTCTTAAAGTGATTATTATATAATTAACACAAACCTGATAGATGTCACACTTCTAAAAATGTTTTTCTGGGTCACACCTACAGTATAATTTGCAATGCTGTCCTGAATACACATGGAGATTAAACATTAAACAAGAGAAAAAAAAAACCTTATTTCTACCAATCAGCAACCTGTAAAGAAAAATACAAATAATTAAACAAAAAATGATTTGCAACAATTTCTAAACAATGTTCTACAATTTATAATCTTATAGTGTTTCATGAAGTGATTAAGGAAATTGAGAATGCTTGTACATATAAAAGGTCATAATATTAGCTCATTATTCCACAAGTGATTATTGGTCTCCTACAATGTTTAAAGCACTGTTCAAAGTTCTGGGATAGAAGACATCCCTTTCCTTTTTGAGTCCTAAGCTTAGCAAAAGAGACTGGCAATACATACATACATACATACATACATACATACATACATATATACATACATATACAAATAGTCATATTACAACAATTTATGTGAAGTAAAAGTTTTCTGAGAGGAAATAATGGTGGACAGTGGCATTAATTTTACATGATCACTGTCTAGACTCTGTCCATGAGGAAATAGTGTCTTAATGGCAATGTGAAGAATGAAGAGAAGTAAGCAAAGAAAAGATTGGAGGGAGAACATTCCAGGAAGGAAGAAAAATGGCATGTGCAAAAATAATATTCAAAATTTGTAAGCTGAAAAAAGTTTGGAATACCCTATGAATTGATACAAGCCCTATATAATATATATTCACTGAGCAAGCAGAAGAATGGTCCTGGGTGAATGAACTAATATTATTGCAAATGTAGAGACATAAAGAAATTAAAAGATTTTAGACAGAAGGGTGACAACATGTTATATATCATTTTTAAAATTTCATTTTTGTTGCCATGAGAAAAATGGGTGGGTTGGCAAAGTTTGCATGAAAGGGGAAGCTTGGAGATCAGTTGGAAGCTCTTTTACATAGTCCAGGTGAGAAATGATGGTGATTTGGATTTGACTGATCCCAATGCAAATGGGAAGAAATGGAAGAACTTAAGGTGTGTTTTGAAGGTTAAGTATTAAAAATTTGGAAATGATTTAGATGAGGGAGATGAAAAATTATGATTGTGACTGGATGTGGAGGGGAGAGATAAAAGATTGAGTTAAACAAAATTTAAGGTTGAGGTTCCTACGAAATTTGTAAGTAGAGAGATCAAGTATTTAGTTTGCATAAAATCTAAATATCAAAGCAAAGTATAGAGTGAACAAGGATAAGATCCCTTGGACAAATATTGTAGAATGAGAAAAGAGTCCAGGAGATTACAAAGAGGAATTTCACAAATTTTGGAAGACAAGAGAAGAATCTTTTAAGAAAAAAGAGAGGGCTTAGTTATCTTGAGAGTTGTGATCATCAGTACTTTAAATGTGGAAACCTCGGGGCGCCTGGGTGGCTCAGTCGTTAAGCGTCTGCCTTCGGCTCAGGTCATGGTCCCAGGGTCCTGGGATCGAGCCCCGCATCAGGCTCCCCGCTCCGCGGGAAGCCTGCTTCTCCCTCTCCCACTCCCCCTGCTTGTGTTCCCTCTCTCGCTGTAGCTCTCTCTGTCAGAAAAAAAAAAAAAAAAAAATCTTTAAATTTGGAAACCTCTGCATCATCAAACTTGAAATTATAGCCAAAACCTTAAATCAGAGCTGATCATACAAAACAAACATAACAACTTACCTACTAAAATAGAGAACAGGAAAATTGTTCCCAGATGAGCATCAACAGAAAGGTGAGAGTAGAGAGTACATTTGACCCCCAAGATATCCATACCACTCTCCTGTCTGCCAAAGGAAAGATTGAAAATCAACTGAAGACAATTGGTCATTCTCCAGCTCTAAAACCATTTCAAGCTTGTTTTCTTGTTTAGCACTTCTGCCTTTAATTTTTTAATACCTTTAACCTGTTATTTCTTGCACATTGCTGTGCAATTTTATCAACCTGAGCAATGCATACTTACACTCCAGGTCATGGTAAGAGCTGCACCATCCTTGTTTCCTCTGCTCTGATACAGGTTGCTGTCTGGTTAACACATTGCCTGCCGTACCTTCTTCCTGTCACTCCCACCTAGAGAACAATATTGGACACCCACAGTGCAATGATACAGGTCAACCAAATGAAGGAGGATAAGGGGTTACCACACAGTGAAACACATAATGCGCTCACTTATGTTTCCCACATGTGAAATCTGTCCTTTAAAGACCTGACTTAATGCACATGCTTGTATTGTTTAAGTCATAACATTCTCCACTTTTTATTTTTTTATTCTCTTAGTTTTTGAAACTAGCATAAGGATGTTATAACACACCATATGCACATTATTACCCTCACTGTAGGTGTCTATTGATAGTATGCATTCTTCTATGATTCTAGAACGGAGCAGAAATATTGTGGTTAGTATATAATCTCGTTGTAACTGAGGAAAATATTGTAAAAAGATTTTATACTATTCATCTGCAGATTAATGTTTCCTGTGTTTTAAAAGGCATGTTACCCAGCAGCAGATGAATGGTATAAAATGTTTAATTAAAGTCAGTCATAGCCTGCTGGCAAGAAATGACCTTACCTTCAACTCAACACGAGGACCAAAAAACATCTATTGTTTTCCTTTTAAAGGAATTCAATGAAGAATATTATTTTTTGGCTTAATTCAAAAGCCATTTATTGAGTGCTTATTATATGCAAGTATTTGAGGGGGCTAGGCATTGGGGAGTTTCAAACATGAATATGAGAGCATTATGTCTAGAAGCAGCTCATAGACTGGTTGTCCAGATAAGCATGTGCCATAAGCTGTGGGGTATGTCATATCAGGGATAGAGACAAGAGTCACACTGAAGATGTGGTGGGAGGATTTCAGCAATGCTTTCACTAACATGGTATATATTGGATGATATGTAAAGAAATGATTTTATTCCAAATTGAAAATAGAGAGGAAGCGTTCTGTCAAGCAAGTAAATCTGCTTGGTACATTGTGGTGCTGAGTGCATGGCAGATCTTTGATGACTTACCAAACCTCTTCCTCTTGAATATCCTGATCTCATGAATGACAGCACCCCTGAGGAATTTTCTCAAGTCAGAAATTTAGCAAGCCCCCTTGATTCCTCATTTTGAATTACTTCCACACAAAATCTTCTCTCACCAACTCCCAGCAATATTACCTTTAAATATCTCTCAAAATTTTCCCTTCCTTTTTAACCTCACTGTCTGCCACTACCTAGCTTCAGACATTCTAATTTCTCATCCATGCTACTCAAAACAGCCTCTTAATCATTCTCTCTGTCTTTAATCTATTCCTAGCCACAATTTAACTTCTACATTTGAGACAGCATGAACCTTAAATTGCAAATATAACTGTGTCATTATCCTACTCAAAATCCTTTAATGACTTTCTGATGCCTTCAAGGCTCTATTTCAAACTCTTTGATCTGATAGAAAAGGCCCTTTGTAATTTGGCCCCAACTTCCCCACTTCATGTTTCTTACTACTTTTTGCTATCTAGGGTCCTGTGCTCTTCAATCTTCAAATCAGTCTCTGTCTCCTTCCTTTTCTTTCTCTCATCACACACACACACACACACACACACACACACACACACACACGTGCATGTACACTTTTACATCCAGGGTTAATTTACCCAGAACACTGTCTCTCTAGCCATTTCACTTAGCCAACGAATGCTTTAAGACTCCCTTGTTCTTCACAGACAGCAACTTTTCTGGCAGGTGAAAGCTCTATTTGACCTCTGAAGCTTACCTCTAAGTTATATGCTTTTCCTATATGTCTCTATAGCACATTTTTCATACGTCTTCTACAAAACTCATCACAGTTTATAATAATTTATTTGATTTTTACTCAGCTGTTGTGATTTTCAGAGTATTGTCTTATTCAGATTTTTTTTTGTTTTATTTTTTATCTCTAGCACTTCATCTATTATCTGCACATAGTAAATGGGAAGCTTCTTATGTATTAACGAAAGAATACATGAGCAAATAAAGGGATGGAGGTGGTTACCTGTTTTTGTTCGCCCTGAACCCTTCATTTGGGACATAACTTTGCCCTGTTGTTGGAATTGAATATCCCAGTCCGTCATTTTCTAGATTTAGAGAAAAGCAGGCCGTCCAAGCTGTTTCATGTAGGAGATGTCAATAGATCCTCGATGATCACTTCTTAGAATATTTTAGGTAATAGTCAAGCATCAGAGGTGTCAGATTAAAATTTAGATTATATGATTAAAAATTATATAAAAATTAGATTATATTATTATTTAGGGCAGTGTGGGAGAAATTTAACTTACTTGGTTGTAAGGATTGGTTATGGCCTATCCAGGAGCCATTCACCACGTCATCCATGTTTGGCTCACTTCCATTTTATTTAGGTGTCAACCTCTCCCACATGACTTAGACTTGAATTCCTATCAGTCTAAGCCAATTGTGCAGTTCCAGGTTCCATGTCAGTGATTTGTTTAGAGGTCAAGGTAATAGGAGGAAATGTCTCTTGGGGAGTTTCTGAGAAAGATTGTATGCTCTTAATCAGGAAGAAGGAGTCCTTTTACATGAGGTAGAGGGTTTTGCCTCTTTCATGTTACTGCTGGAATGGTGACAGTCACCCTGAGATGAGGTACACCAGCCTGAGGCCAAGGCCACACATTTGGAGTGGCAGAGTGAATAGATTAAAAAAAACTGCATTTTTAATGATGATATTAAGTTGCTGACTTAGCCGCTCTGGGTCACCCAATGCTGAGAATTCTTGGTATGTGAGATGGTAAATTGTCCTTATTGTTCACTCTGGATGAAATGTGATTTTATGTTACTTACAGCAATAATTATCTTAATTGTTAATGATGCTATTAAATTATTCAAAGTAATGAAATTAATACATTTAATTCGGGGTTTAAAATTTTTTTCTTTGACTGAATCACAGATTGAACTGTTCGAATATTTTGATAACCTTCCCTTTTCTCTAAATTCAGTCCAATTATTTGAATGTTAAATAAAACAAACAAAAGTTAATAATATAGATGAAATGGCAGAGTATGAAGTGTTGAGAACTAAACTTAGTCACCTGATAAATGTGTGATACATTAAGATTTCACAGAAGTTTCAAATAAATATTTGAGGAAACATGATCTTAATCCAAGCTTTTCATATAATATTCACTTTGAGCTACCCTGCATAATCTCACCTCACTAAAATATGAGTTTAAGATGAAGTATCACAAAGCAATCAAAAGTAATATGACTAAGGAAATATAATTTTCCAAACCCTAAGAAATTGTGTCATTTCATTTGTATTTTAAATATGTAATAAATATCACCCATATGTATTTCCATATTACTAATCAAGGCAAATCAGGAAACAATATGTCATGTATAGTAATAATTGCTTAAAGTAAATATGCTTTATAACTCAATCTGTCATATATATAATATTAAATATAAACATTAAATTAATTTTATAGAACACAAATATATTAATTTAGATAATTGTCAATTGAGGGTATATTATTTTGTAGGAAATAAGAAAACTAATAATCATTGCAACAAATATAACCACCTTTGAAATACTAATGATTTTTCATTTATATACTGAATGAGTTCAGAAAAATTAAGTAAGATGTTGATTTTGATACCAGTAGCCAAAAGATGATCCAGGGTTGTCCACCTCCAACACTTACATACTTTCAATCTATACCCCACCATATAGTGGGACACCTACTGTTTAGTAAGATCAGTAAGAACTGATTTTATCCCCTCTTGATGGACACTTTCTTTGCTCATATTGTAGTAAGGGTACTAATCATTATGGCTTATTGCAAAGTTGCATTCACATTCAGGAAAACACGGAGTTCATTTTGGAAGAAATACCCATTTGGCCTGGAGGAAGGCAAACAATGATTGAATGTTGATCAGAAAGATGGTTAAAACACGGAATATTATCATGAAATATTACACAGCATTTTAATGATTTTAATAGTCATCCTTCTTCCATGTATGCAAGAATAAAGATAGCCAGTATATTTATCCTATACAAAATATTTCACTTTCAGTTTCCTACGATATTCCCCCATGCTAAGATGGTGAACTTTATACCAAAATGGCAATTAAAAAAAATGATTTGTCATAAAGAAACTTTTCTACAACACAGATTTTCTATAAAACCATAAAATAAGGAATACTGCACATGTTGAATTTTTAACTTAAGTTATATTAGATTGTACTTTTGGTTGTATTTGAATGGTTGGAAAACAGAACATGATTATACAAACTTCCGTTTCAAGATGGCAGACTGAGCCCATATATTTATCTTGACTTATATGTAGTAAAGAAGGGATTCTTTTAACATATCCAAAATTTTTGTGAATTTACAGAAGGTAAAAAAGTAAGTGGCACTGGAAGTAGACTATAGTAAACCTACAAAATTCTAGCTTAGATTCTTTAGGTTCTAGAGTGATTATTAGGGTAATTAATGAGATTCCTGTGGAATGTTTCTTCTTCTTCATCTATAAAAATCAGTCCCCTGATAATCAGTGATTCACAATTGATTATTTGCTACTTTACCATGATAGTAAATATAGATGAAAAAGTAAGTTTCAGCAAAATAAAATGAAGAGTTCACTTATGAATATATTGTAATTGATACAGATGTGAAGTATCTTTGAGAAGACATCCGGGCAGAACCTATAGTGGGTATTTTTGGCGCCTCACTGCCAATTTTAGACCCTACAGATTCCTAGTTCCATTTCTTCAGTCCTAAAATAAAATGCATTATGTTTAACTTGCTCTGGTTAAAAGCTTAAACCATGCTTTCAAGATCATTGCTTTTAAAATCTGTCCGTGGGGACTCCTGGGTGGCGCAGTCAGTTAAGCATACAACTCTTGGTTTTGGCTCAGGCCCTGATCTCATGGTCATGTGACTGAGTCTCTCCTTGGGTTCCAGGCTCAGCTGAGTCTGCTTAAGACTCTCTTTCCCTGTTCCCCTCCACCCCCCATCCTTCTCTGTCTCTGTCTTAAATAAATAAATCCTTTATAAAACTAAAATAAAATGTGCCCATGAATCACAATCAACTGGAATTTAATTCTAGAATTTAATCTTGGACCTCTCTCCAGAAATTCTAATTTGGTTAAGTCTGATACATAGTAACCGTTCAATAAACATTAATGAATATATGGAATGGAATATACCAGATGAATGGAAGAATAAATGAGTGGATGAAATAAGAATCTGTACACATGTATTTGTACTCTTATGGACAGTAGTTTAATATAGATATATATACTAAGAGTTACATTTTTCCACACAGAGTTTAGCTTTTTATTCAATAGAAATGAGAGTTGTTATTGCCTTCTTTGATGTCTGTGTTATGAATTGAACCAGAGCATCTTCCAACATAACCAGGTGTTGAAATTACAACACTATTTACATCCAGAGAGAGCATCATTACAGCTTGTAACCTGAAGATATCAGCAATCTGATTGGCAACATTTTGTGAAGCAAGCTCTAACTCAATTAATCTCTCTTCAATCACCATAATTGATGAGTTCTCACATAAATTCTCCCTTTTTTCTTCCAAACTTACCTTGTCAACAATAAAGGAAAGGGAAATAAGAAAGAACAAAGCACTTTTAAAAGTTCCAAAGATTCTGAAATGATTTTTATCCCCTCTTGGTAGACACTTTTTTTTGCGCAGTACTTCTCTTTAGTAGCACATCTGACACTGGACGTCTGACCTCTGCTACTCTAATAGTTGTTAATGGAAACCTCACCTCATGCAAAGATAAAATGGATTTTTGGCAGCTGTGAGAGATTATGAAGAGTAAGATGAATCTTAGTTGGAATAAGAAGAAAAGAAGGCATCTGTACCTTAAACTCCTCAGCTGGTTTTCATTATACATCAAGCCTACATTTATTACAAAGAGGGTAGCCAAGAGACACACATTGATAGGTCTTTGCACTTAGAGTAAGAAGGCCAGTACTTGATAAATTTTACTTTTCATCTTGACTTGAGTTCAAATGACTCTTAAATCTGTTTGAATTATACAGCATGAATCTGGGAAACAAACTCAAGAAGACCTCTAATTTTGTCCTTATCTGATTGGTTTGCCCCTTATTTTTATCTTGAGTATAGTGAAATCTTAGTTCTTCCAAATCATTAAAAGAAATAAGTGGTTCTATAAATCCCTAAAGTTTTATAAATAAAACTCATTTAAAATTGGTTTTATGATATGCTTTATATACTTATGTTTAATATGGTTTTGTTTGATGTATTGAGAATTTATAATATGACCAAAGAAGAGAGTATATGCATAGTCCTGATACAGGAACAGCTTGATATGAGCCTAATTTCCATAAGTAGAGAACAATTGCATTAGAATTCCTAGGGTCATTTTTTGTTGTGTTTTGTAATGTTTATATATTTAAATGTTGTAAGAGAAATAAAATGCTGGCTCTTAAACATTTTCTAAAGCGTTAATATAACCGTAAGTCTATAATACATAATATTTTAGAAGACTAGAAGAGGGAGGACAGAGGGCTTATACATATATATGTAAATCAAGGGAATAAAATAATGCAACCTATAGATCTATTCATATCACATATTTGAGTTCAAAGGAGGAATGGTAGTTTCAGAGGTAACATATTTGGAGAAATTTTGAGTTACTTTGAGAGAGCAGTAGGAGAAAATGAGGACAGAGAGCATTAGGAAAAGTCTATGAAGAAAACCAGTTCCATTCAATTCAATAAATTTAAATAAACACTTTATATATTAAACTTATTTTATACCAGGCATTCTATTGCATTAATATTGAGATGGATAATAGGACATGACCCCTATAATCAGTAAGCCTATAAACTAATGAAAAGATAGAAGGGTACAAATGATTTTACCTCACTGAGAACCAGGATGGTGACACTATGGCTAAGCTTCTAGAACTTAGGTGTTTTTTTTTTTTTTTTAATTTATTGGCAGATAATGTATTCATGTGACTCACATAAAAAAGATATCAGCAGGTATTTAGGGAAGAGTCCTCTTTTTGTCTGTGTTCCCCTTCATTGCAATAAACTTTTAGTAATTTCTTATTTATCTTCTAGATAATTTTATTTACATATGGAAGCCAACATAGATATATACTGTTTTCCCCCATTTTTACAAAAATTGTAGCATATCATAAACATGTTCTGCATTTTGGTTGTTTTGTTCTACAAAAGATGTTGAAGAAATTTCCCAATTAGGATAAAGAGCTTCAATTTTTGTTTTGTTTTGTTTTCCAGATATGTGTTATTCCACTATATGGATATGTCATAATGTATTTAATCACCATTGAGGTATGTTAAAAAACAACAGGGGTGCCTGGGTGACTCAGTCAGTTAAGTGTCCTACGATTGATTTCGGCTTAGGTCATGATCTCAGGGTTGTGGGTCATGATCTCAGGGTTGTGGGACTGAGCCCCAAGTGGGGCTCCATGATCAGCGGGGAGTCTACTTCTTTTCTCCTGCCCGACCCCCCACTCACATATGCACTCTCTCTCTCAAATAAAATAAATCTTAAAAGCAACAACAACATTGCTGCAATGTATAACTTTTTAAATATTTTATCTTCTTACATACCTGCTGATATATTTGTATGATGAATTTTTATATGAAATTGCTCAAAGAGTATATATGTATGTAACATCGATAGTATGATAGTGACTAGGGTTGCTCATCAATATTACTGTTGTTCCTCTGAGTACTAAGTGAGCATGCACTTCATCCCTTGTGTGACATCTAGAGTGACCTGCCATTTCCTGAGATAATTATATAGCATAAAGGATTAATAATCTTTATTATTTTAGACACTGAGCCTATTCAGTGTCATATAGATAAATATTTCCAAATTGGCCTTCATAGGGAATATACCAATGTAAATGCCTACCAAAACCATAGTCTTTAAAACATTGTTGATCTTTTTATGTCAGTCAGGTAGATTAAAAGTTGTATTACAATGGAGTTTTAATTTGCATTTTCATTAATTAATGTGAATGAAATTAAATATCTTTTCCTGACTTGTATGTATGTCTTTTTGTATGAATTATCTGTTCATTCTTTTCTATATTCAAATGAATAATTTTGAACACCTGTTATGTAGCAGCCATTATTCTAGGTGCTAGAGAAATTGGAAATGAACAAAGTAATAAAACTTTACCTTATTTAAAATTACCATTCTAGTGGGTGTAGGAAAATAAGAAAAAGATTTTAAAAATGCAAGTATTTGAGACAGGGATTACTGCCATAGGAAAAAATAAGGAGAGAGATGTGCAGCTAATAGGATGAAGTTGGTTTGCAATTATAAAATGTAATCTGGAAGCATAGAATAGAAAGAAGGAAGTGAGGTGGTAAGTCACGTGGATATTCAGAAAAGAGAAACAGCAAATACAAAACACCTGATGTAGAGTACACTTGGTGCTAAAGGAGCTGCAAAGAATGGTATGTCTAGGAAAAAAAATGAGTGAAGCAAAGGTATTAGATGAGGGCACAGAGGGAACAGTTCTAGTTATACAAAGCCCTATAGGTCATTTTAAGGACTTTGGTTTTTATGCTACTGGAGATGATTGACCAGAAAGGTAACATGATTTATGCTTAAAATGATCATTCTGAGTGCTGTGTTCACATTCCATGGATTATTGTTATTGATGGTTTTAAAATTTTATTTCTTATGAATTTGTAGCATGTCTGTGTATATCAGGGAAATAAGCCTTTTGTCATGAGTGGCATGCATTTTTGTCTCACTTTATTTGTTTTTGTCTTTTTAAAAGTTTCTCACTGTCGTCTGTTATTTTGTGATGCAAGAACTATTTCTTAATATAGTTAATTTTATCAAAATTGTATTTTCTGATTGCTGGATTTTAGTTAGAATTAGCTTCTCTATTCCAAAGTTATAAAATATTCTCCTTGGTTCATTCTTATTTATCTATGATTTCTTCCCCCACCCCCCTGCCTTTTTCTTTAAACATAAAAATCTCTGGTCCCCTTGGAATTCATCATTGTATGAAGTATGGATCTATCTAACTACTTTCTCACAGATTGTTTCTCAGTTGTCTTAACAATTTTTATTCAATGTTATTGAATGGGCAATATTTTTCTTATTTTTAAAGATCGCTTTTGTCATAAAGTCCTGTTTGCATAGAGATTACTTCTCAATTTTGTCCTCTGTTCTGTTGGTTTGTCAGCTTAATCATATTCTAATTTAGCGTTGTTTTAATAATGGAGATTTTATAATATGTTCTAGTAAGTGGTATATCTAGTCTTTATTATTTTCTCTTACTCCTTTAGATCTGTTTTCTAAATTTTTAGTTTTCTATTTAACTTTAGAATCACTTTGTCTAGTTCAAGGAAAAACATATATTAATATGTTTATTGGGATCATATTAAATTTATAACATAAATTGGGAAGGGAATATTTCTGTTAGTATGATATTGAATATTCTTTTTTTTAAGATTTTATTTATTTATTTGAGATAGAGAGAGATGAGCAGTGGGAGAGGCAGAGGGAGAAGGAGAAACAGACTCCCCACTGAGCAGGGAGCTAGATGTGGGGCTGGATCCCAGGACCTGGAGATCATGACCTGAGCAAAAGACAGATGCTTAACCATCTGATCCACCCAGGCACCCCAATATTGAATATTCTAACCAGGATTATAGTTGCCATTTTCTAAGTCTTTTGTGAATTCCAAGGAGTTTTTAAGTTTTCATTACAAATTTTTCTTCTTGTTAAATTTATGCTTTAGATATTATACATTGTATATCATTTATAAATAGGATCTTCTATTTCATTATATCTTCTAATTTGCATTAGTTGTGCATATGGAATCTATTCACATTAAATTTATACCAATGTTTTTTTCATTGTTTTTATTTTGCTGTTTTGTTATGTTATTGTTTATTATGTTTGGATTTTCTACATATACAGTCATATTATTTGAAAACAGTGATAGATATCTTTTCCTTTCCAATGTTATGGTATTTATTTATTTTTCTTATGGTATTTATTTTTTTAACTTGTTTAGTCTCAGTGACTAGCTTTCAAATATAATATTAAGTAAATGGGAGTGTATCATGTTCTTATACCTGACTTTGTTGAAAATGTATCTACTGGTCCCCATTAGGCATGATGACAATGTTTGGATAGAAATAGATATATTTAATCATGTTAATAAGGTATTTCTTTTTTTAAATTTTTTTATTCAAGTTTTTATTTAAATTCCAGTTCATTAACATACAGTGTAATATTAGTTTCAGGAGTAGAATTCAGTGATTCATCACTTACATTTAACACCCAGTGCTCACCACAACCAATGCCCTCCTTAATACCCATTACCCCTTTAAACCATCCCCTGCCCACCTCCCCTCTAGCAACCCTCAGTTTGTTCTCTACAGTTAAGAGTCTGTTTTATGTTTTGCCACTCTTTTTTTCCCCACTATGTTCATCTATTTTATTTCTTAAATTCCACATATGAGTGAAATCATATGGTATTTGTTTTTCTCTGACTGACTTATTTTGCTTAGCATATTACACTCTAGCTCCATCCATGTCCTCCATCTTGCAGATGGTAAGATTTCATTCTTTTTTATGGCTGAGTAATATTTCATTACACACACACACACACACACACACCACCTCTTCTTTATCCATTCATCAGTTGATGGACATTTGGGCTGCTTCCAAATCTTGGTTATTGTTGGTAATGCTGCTATAAACATCAGAGGGCATGCATCCCTTTGAATTAGTGTTTTTATATTCTTTGGGTAAATACCCAGTAGTGCTATTGCTGGATCATAGGGTAGTTCTATTTTTAACTTTTTGAGGAATCTCCGTACTGTTTTCCAGAGTGGCTGTACCAGTTTGCATTCCCACCAACAGTGCAAGAGGGTTTCCCTTTCTCTGCATCCTTGCCAACCCTTGTTGTTTCCTATATTAATTTTAGTCATTCTGATTGGTGTGAGGTGATATATCATTATAATTTTGATTTGTATTTCCCTAATTATTAGTGATATTGAGCATCTTTTCATGTGTCTTTTAGCCATCTGTGTGTCAAGAAGGTATATCATTTTCTAAAATTTATTTCACCCTATTTGTGTTTTTGAATTTAAAGTTGCATCTCTTTTAGACAGCCTATATTTGGATCATATTATTTTCTAACTTTTATATCAGTTTCTACCTTTTGAATGGAATGCTTATTCCCTTTTATACTTAATGTAATTATTGATAATTTAGTATTTATGTCTGTGATTTTGCTATTTGTTTTCTGTATTTGTTGTATCTTTTTTGTTCCTCTATTCTTCTATTACTGTCACCTTTTGTGTTAAATAACTATTAGATAATAGATAATTTACCACTTTAATTCACTTTTTTGTTTCTTCTATATTTCAAGATTTATTTTCTTAGTGATTGACCTGGAAATTATAATTAACATCTTAATTTATAACAATGTAGCTTAGAGTAATCACAATCTGATTTCAGTAGAGTATGAGAACATTACCCCTGTGTAACTCCACTCCCTCCTGCTTCTTTGTTCTGTTGTTGTCACACAAATTACATCTTTTTACATTGCATATACATTGCTTCAGACACTGTATCCATCATCATAGGTATATATGTGCATATATATGTAGTTATTGCTTTATGAAGTTATCTTTTAAATAAGATAGGAGAAATACCTTTACAAACAAAATATACATTAATACTGCCTTTCATATTTACCCTTTGTAGTTATCTTTACTAATATTCTTTATTTTTTCATTTGGGCTCATGCTATTTTCTAGTGTCTTTTCATTTCAAAAATGAAAATGAAAACTCCCTTTAGTATTTCTTGTAAGTAAGGTCAGGCAGAGATGAATTTTCCGTTTCTGTTGATCTGAGAATGTCTTAATTTAGATTTCATTTTGAAGGATAGTTTTGCTGAATATAGGATTATTGGTTGACATTTGGTTGACAGGTATCTGTCTCTAGTTTCAGGGACAGTATCTATTAACTGTTTCTTTGTTTCCTATGTCTGTCATACTGTTTATTTTAATATTGTGTAACTTTTTGGTAAAAAGTGGACATTGTAAATAATGTAATGTGGCAACTCTGAAAATCAGATTTTTCACCTTCCCAGGATTTATATCTGTTTATAGTTGATATTGTTATTGTTGCTGTTCATTTATTTGGTAACTTTCCTGAACTAATCCTGTAAAGTGGGGATTCTTTATCATGTGTTACTAATAATATTCCTGGCCAGCTTGTTTAGGATGTTAGTGACTCAACAGTGTTTTCCTTGAATCCCCTGCACCAGTCTCCCGGCTTTTGCGAAATGGTTCTGTGTATATGGTGAGACAGATCTTCACCACCCGGCCAGGTAATACACAACTCTGCCTTACCCTTCACTTCCTGTTTTCACAGAGCTTCACAATTTCCCTGGTCACCAGCGAAGACCTATGCACTTGTGTGGCCTTCTAGATTTCTAGGAATATATTGGAGTTTTTTAAAGCCCTTACTGTAGACTTTTTGACTAATACCCCTAGGGAAAAAACTGATCTCTCTGAACAGACTTGGATCAAATCTAATAAAGACAAGCTTTGAGAATAGGGTTTTCTACAGAATTTCCTGGCAGGACCAATTATGGCAGTCCTCTGAGAATGGGGCTTTGTAACAACTCTAATTCTATTTTAACTCATTTAGTGACTGTTAGGCTGCTAATTTTCAACATGATTGCAGCCTTTGGAATTCTTCCTTGGAGTTTCGGGGAGAAGATGGTGGGAATAGAGCAAGTTAAAAATGCCCCAAAGCTTGCCCTTGCCAAGATTCATCCTTTTCTTTTCTTTTTGTATGAATATTTTCCAGATTGTTATAAATACTTTTTTTCTTTTATTAGATGAGTTCTGACCTTTCATATTTTTTGATAATACTGATTTTTACATTTGCAACAAAATAGTTTATGTTTTATTTCTCTGTTTCAATTTTTGTTACCAAATGGTCTCTATGGGTGTAATTACATAATAAATTACAGTCCTTCATTCCTGTCCTTTTTTATCCCCACCAGAATTTAGACAAAAGTAATATATTTCAAATTTTACCTTTGTAATGTAATATACTATATTAAACTATACTATACTTTGTAATATTATTTGTCCAAGCTTTTATTCCTTTTCTATGTATGATTTTTGTTATTTGTGTCACACTACATTGTTATAAGTTACTTACATTGTTTTCTGTGACTCATCTCCCCAGTTGATGGTCTATTATTAATTATATTCAAAGCTCACTACCAGTGTTTTACTTTGATTTCTCAGTTATTCTTTCATTGGCTGAAGTTTTTTCTCTTTTTCTTCAAATAAAGTTCATGGAAATAACATTCCCTGATATTCTATATGTTCAAGTTTGTCTTCAGCTTTGATACCTAAAAGGCATTTTTCTGAATTAAAATGTTTCACATTTGCTTTCTTTGAATATCTTTAAGATGTTTATTCATTGTTTTCAGACATTGGATTTTGCTAGGCAAATTGAAGGCCATCATCATTTTATTTTCTTATTTACATTATTTTTAGCCTATCTGTCTAGAGAGAGTAATTTGTTTAGTTCTGAAATCTAGTACTTACCAATATTTTTCTTAATGTTGACAATAATGGATTAAATTTTATGGCATATAAATTTAATGTTGACAATAATGGATCAAATTTTATATATAAACTCGTTCTTTTATTTTTAGAATGTTTTTCATATTTAAATAATTAAATATTTGTTCTGCAAAATTATTTTGTTTTCTTTTTGAGGATTACAAATATGCATATGCTGGAACATCTTGCCTGCTTTGAATATCTACTTTTTTTTCTTTAATTAATTGGTGAACTGCTTTTTATAAAATTTTATTTCAGTTGTCCTTATTTTTCTTAATTGTGATTTCTGTATCCTTTATTTTTTTTTCTGAAGTGTCTCTTCACCTTTATATTTATCCTATTTTTGTATTTATAATCTGTGATTTTAAAAAAATCTTAGAGTTCTACTAGATATGTTTCATCATCTTCTCATATCTCATTATTACTTCCCTGAGTTTTTCTTTTTTTTTTTTAAGATTTTATTTATTTATTTGACAGAGAGAGAGCACAAGTAGGCAGAGCAGCAGGCAGAGGGAGAGGGAGAAGTAGGTTCCCTGCAGAGCAGGGAGCCCAATGCGGGGCTAGATCCCAGGACTCTGGGATGATGACCTGAGCCGAAGGCAGACACTTAACCACTGAGCCAGCCAGATGTCCCTTCCCTAAGTTTTTCTATTTTTGTCTTAAGGATTTTCTTCCTATAAGATTCCACATAATTATTTTAATACATTTATTTTCTCTGTTTTCATCTATTTAGTGGTATTATTGTTCTAGTTAGTGTTCTTCATTTGATAATAAATTTTTCTCCTAATTCCTTATCTTTGTCTTATTGCATGTATTTCTAGGCACTGCACTGCATTGTTTTTGATTTCTAGTTAAAGCATATTTTAGTGTCTTAAAACCAGCTATCTAAAAATATTTCTCTTGTAGGGAGTGATCAGGGTAGTATTACAAGTTAATTGTTTTCCTTAATTTAAAATATTTCTCCTTAGATGCCACAAAGATACTTCTTTGCAAATACTGTTGTGTGAATGATTTTTTCTTTTTGATACCTCTGATTCTTCTGTTTCTCCAAAACTAAGTCAAGGAGTTTTTTGACATTACCAATTTGCCTCAGTTTTCATCCATTTTGCTTCCTCAGGGTGTGATGCACAGCTTCAGAAATATATTGAATTTTAACACTGTCCCCTATTCGTCTCTGCTTTCCTCCACTTAACATTTCTTACCAGTTGGGGTTTATATAAACTTATTTGCTTTTACCAGCCCTTACAAATAGTATAGACATATTTTCTAGTTTTGCTAAAAATGGAGTTCAAGTTTTTACCTTCTTCTATTTAGAGATTTCTATGAAAGGAGAGAATGTGTCAGCTTTTACAGTCATTCATACTGGGAGTCTCATTCATATTTACTTATCATCTAAGGCTTATATGGAAATGTAGACAGTTGACATCCCAATTTTTATATTTTTCTTCTCCTAAGAAAAAAGACAGGAATCTTTTTAGGAACAAAAATACAGAATTAGTAAAATTTTCAGCAGTTAAGAACCAGCAAATTATTTAGGTTTTCAATACATAAGGTTTTAGATTGTTTCACAATCAGCTACAAATTAGTCTCAAAACATGGGTCTAAGTTACTAAACTTGAACACTTAAGAATAAATTCATAGTAAATTTAAAATTAAAAAATAAAAAAAATAAAGCTGTAATGTGATTAAAATGCTGATGGATAGGTTTTATTTTTAAAATCTTGTTTAAAAATATAAAAAAGGATTAGGGATGCCTGAGGGGCTCAGTCCATTAAGCGCCTGCCTTCGGCTCAGGTCATGATCCCAGTGTCCTGGGATCGAGTCCCACATTGGGCTCCTTGCTCAGTTGGAAGTCTGCTTCTCCCTCTGCCTGCCGCTCCCCCTGCTTGTGCTCTCTCTCTGGCAGATAAATAAAATCAATAAAAAAAAAATTTAAAAACAAACAAAATAAATAAAATAAATAAAAATATAAGAAAGGATTAAATGAGACCTGACCAACTAATTTAATCTACTTTACAGCCACCTCATCTTCCACTCTGGGTCACAACATCCAGCCATTGGCAATAAAATTTATCAAATAAATGCAAACAACCAAATAAGCTAAGTAGAGGTTATATACTTATTAATTTATTAATTCACTTATTAGTCATTCATCACATATATGTTCATTCACCAAATAATTTTATATCACCCATTGTATGTAGCTAATTAAGGTACTTATGGCCCTGTCCTTGAACATGTGTTTGATTGGATTGGATTGAAGAACTTGCAGTCTATTGGAAAAACGAACACTAAGGAAGTAGCTGAAAATGCTTGAGCTTTATTTGTCTAGGAGAGGATTAATAGGCCTCTGTGTTTTGTTTTTTTAAAACCTGGCTTCATAGTAGCAGATAGGTTGTCCAACAAGGGGAAGATAAGTGTTTGAAGAAAAAGGGAAGTCCTAGATGATTCTATTTTTTGAGACCCAGGGGATGGTAGGTTTCAGATGCATGGACACCTGTGTCCTGCCACAAGGTCCCTGAGAAACCGATTGCTCCCCAAATGGTGTATTGCTTCAAAATAGGAAACTAAACTACAGAGAAAAAAAAATTACGAGCTGTGGAGATTCTGGCAGAGAGGAAATAGATGCCAAGGACACAAAAAGTGCTTCAAATAAACAATGTATTTTGGAAAGTAAGCAATTCCAAGGTAACTGCAGTGGGCTAAAGTCCTGATGACTTACCCCAAGATTCTTAACGTTCTTTCTTTTTTTTTTTTTTTGAAAGAGAGAGAAAGGAGCTCTCTACAATGGCTCAGAATTGACTTCCAGCCAACCCCGGTAAATATAGGCTCAGCCAGTCTTGATTTGATGTAGAAAAACCTATTTCTGCAACTCAAATGTCATGCAAAAAATATTTATTGGTCACCATAGAGTGACATTTAATGTGTCTGTTCTACTTAGTAATGGATTCTTTTGTAATTGGCTTTCTAAGAAATTTCTTCTCCTTGTAACAAGTTGGGTATAAAGCCCCCCCATTATAATAGGAGCAGAGAGCTGATGCAACTAACATATGGCAAAATGCTGAGCTTCAACTGGCATTTTACTGATAAACCCAAATAACAGATTAACAAGTTTCAATGAGCAGAATATAAGTCTCAGTTTTTGGAGAAGCAAAGCACTGAGCACATGGAAAAAGTTTCTATTAACATGTAATAAGTACCTGGGGCAAGATATACTGCAAAGCATATTGGAGAAAAACTCCTTAAAAATACTGTTTAGGAAAACATGGTAATTTAAATTAAAGTTTAAGCAAATGTGGATGGAGAGACTATGAAATCCTCTCAGTAAAGTGAAACTAGAATCACCTAGAAGTTTACCTGCTCTCAGTATTTGAGGAAAACTTGCCTTGAGCTCCTCCATAATCTGGGTATTTCCAACACTCTTCCTTTCAATATTTGTAACCCCTGCTTTCATCTTCTATTTCTGGTCTGGTATCCACATAAGTTATTTAGAGATCAACTTCCACCTGGAGGTAAAATTTTAGTCCTGAATGCTGTACATTGTATCTCCATGTCTTATTTATTTTATAACTGGAAATTTGTACCTTTTAATTGCTTCCCTTATTTCACTCTTACCCCCAAACCCTCCCCTCTGGCAACTACCAGATTGTTCTCTGTATTTATGAGTCTATTTCTGTTTTGTTGTTTGTTCATTTGTTTTGTTTTTGAGATTCCAAGTGAAATCATATGGTGTTTGTCTTTCTTTGTCCTACCAATTTCACTTAGCATAATACCCTCTAGGTCCATCCATGTTGTAGCAAGTGATAAAATCTCATTCTTTTTTATGGAAAAGTAGTATTCCATTATATATATCTCACATCTTTATTTATCTACTGATAGACACTTATGTTGCTTCCATATCTTGGTTATTGTAAATAATGTTGCAAAAAACATAAAGGTGCATATATTTTTTCAAATTTATTATTATTATTATTTTTTACTTTAGTAAATACCCAATAATGGAATTACTGGATCATATGGAATTTCTAACTTTTTGAGGAATCTCCATACTCTTTACCACAGTGGTTGTACCAATGTACATTCCCACCAAAAGTGCACAAGGGTTTCCTTTTCTCCACATCCTTTTTTTTTTTAAAGATTTTATTTATTTATTTGACAGAGAGAGACAGTGAGAGAGGGAACACAAGCTAGCAGAGTGGGAGAGGGAGAAGCAGGCTCCCCCCCCTTTTTTTTTAAAGATTTTATTTATTTATTCATAAGAGACAGAGAGAGAGAGAGAGGCAGAGGGAGAAGCAGGCTCCCCGCTGAGCAGGGAGCCCGATGCAGGACTCGATCCCAGGACCCTGGGATCATGACCTGAGCCAAAGGCAGACGTTTAACGACTGAGCCACCCAGGCGCCCCATTAAAGATTTATTTATTTACTTATTTATTTGAGAGAGCGAGAATGAGAGAGAGAGAGAGAGAGTACATGAGAGGGGGGAGGGCTAGAGGGAGAAGCAGGCTCCCCGCTGAGCAGGGAGCCAGATGTGGGACTTGATCCTGGGACTCCAGGATCATGACCTGAGCCGAAGGCAGTCGCTTAACCAACTGAGCCACCCAGGCACCCCTTTTCTCCACACCCTAACCAAAGCTTGTTATTTCATGTCTTTTTGATAGCCATTATGACTGGTGTGAAGTGATATTTTATTGTTGGTTTGATTTGTATTTCCCTGATGACTAGTGACGTGGAGCATTTGTTCAGGTGTCTGCCATCTGGATGTCTTCTTTGGAAAAATGTCTATTCAAGTCCTTTACCCATGTTTAATTGGGTTAATTTTTCTTGGTATTTAGTTGTATATGTTCTTTATATACTTTGGATATTAACCTTTATATACTTTGGATATTAACCTGATATCATTTGCAAATATCTTCTCCCATAAGTCAGTTGCCTTTTTGTGTTGTTCATGGTTTCCTTTGTTGTACAAAAGCTTTTTATTTTAGTGTAGTCCCAATAGTTTATTTTTGCTTTTGTTTCTCTTGCCTGAGGAGACATATCCATATACATGTTTCTAAGGCCAGCATCTAAGACATTACTACCTGTGTTGTCTTCTAGCAGTTTTATGGCCTCAGGTCTCACATTTGTGTCTTTGATCCATTTTGAGTTTATTTTTGTGTATGGTATAAAAAAGTGCTCCAGTTTAACTCTTTTGCTTATAGCTGTCCAGTTTTCCCTACACCATTTTTGAAGAGACTATCTTTACATTGTATATTCTTGCCTCCTTTGTCGTAGATTTACTGACATATAAGCATGGGTTTATTTCTGGGTTTTCTATTTTATTCTTTTGGTTATGTGTATTTTTGTGCCAATACTGTATTGTTTTGTCTACTATAGCTTTGTAGTATATCTTGAAATCTGGGATTGTAGTACCTCCAGCTTTGTTATTCTTTTCCAAGCTTGCTTTGGCTATTTGGGATCTTTTGTGGTTCCATACAAATTTTAGGATTTTTTTTGTTCTAGTTCTGAGTAAAGTACTATTGTTATTTTGATTGGATTGTGTTGAATCTGTAAATTGGGTAGTATGGTCATTTTAACAATATTATTCTTCTAATCCACGAGTGTGAAATATTTTTGTGTCATCCTTTATTTCTTTCATTAATATCTTGTAGTTTTCAGAGTACAGGTCTTTCACCTCCTTGGTTAAACTTTTACCAGGTATAATTTTATGTGTTCTTTTGTAATATTTTTGATGATTTCATTTTTCCCATGTTCTATTTAATGGGAAAAAGAGAGAGAGAGAAACATTGTTCTGTTTATTTGTCCTTTTGCATTTCTAATTTTGCAAGCTGTTTCTGCCTTTGCTTGTTTTTTAATGGGAGCTTCATTGTTTATTGTTCATTGTCTGCTCATGTGAGGCTTTGAATAGATAGACATAGCAGAATAGAGCATTAAAATATCTTTTAATATAAAAAGGATTTTTATTGAGCATGGTTTGAAATTTGATTTTAATTTATCATCTGTTGTCTTGTATTTATATTTTTCTTGTTTGGTGTATTAATTTGATGATATGTTAAGAATTTTCTAAAATGAAACTCTCTTGTGTTCCCGGGATACATGATTCTTGATTGTAGCATCAGGTTAAATAGTATTTGGGGTTATGAATTAAGGTTTTATTTAGCATAGCTTAATTTTTATTAATAAGTAAATATAAACTTTATTTGTTGGGGCACTGTGTGGCTTAGTTGGTTGAGCATCCAATTCTTGATTTCTGCTCAGGTCATGATCTCATTGTAATGAGACTGAGCCCCGGGTTGGGCTTCACACTCAGTGGGGAGTCTGCTAAAAATTCTCTCTCTCTCCCTCTCCCTCTGCCCCTCCCCTGCTTATGTGTGCTCTCTCTAAATAAATAAATAAAATCTTTTTAAAAAAACCTTTATTTGTTGTAGTGCTATATGCTTCAAAGTTGTGTATTAGAGTTCTGCTGGCATGATAAAAGGAGTTAAAATTAAAATTGTCTGTGTTACAAAACTGTTTAGTAGCAAAATAATTGTCATAATTGTTTGAAAGAACTTCCTTGGTATTTTATTTAGAGAGAAGGGTTAATAAAATTCTTTCATGACATTTCTTCCTGTTATTCTTATATAAATTTATATATATATTTTTAAGGAATGTTTATTGAGTGCAGTTTGATAGTCTCAATTTTTAAATAGAAAAGTTTCCATCTGGTATCTTCCCATTAATTGTCATATTGACCTTTGTTCTATTTACCTTCAGAAAACATGTTCTGATATTAATTATCTCAGAAATACTATATCCTGTCATGGTCCAGCAAATCTCTTAAGCTAAGCACAACACACAGATTCTCAGGAGGGTTCCCGCTCTTTATACCACTCTTTTACCTTTTTCCTCAGAAGAGATGAACCAGTGAGGATACAATATCTTCTAATTGTCAACTTCATACTTTTATGTTATCCTTTTCCTTCCTTTCTTTAATACTTAAAAGAATGTAACAACATTAGGTAGCACCATTCTTAAATATTTAAGATGAAAAATAAATAGATGGAGAGCAAGGTCTTCTTTTTAGTTCAGAACTACTTTGTTTTGATAGAAATTTTTTAAGGGAACAAGGGAATAAATAAAATGCTAATATGACCATTTAAATTTCAAAATAAATCTCATTGTATAATGTTACATCTTACCACAGATTTTCAAAAGCTGTTATGGAAGTTTAGCCCATTGAGGTAAAACCAATAAAGACTATTGTACTGTGGGAATAGGGCTTATGCGTTAGGTGATGGGAAGTATCCTGTTTCACACCTACATCACTCCCTTCTGAAAGTCTTGTTCCTGAAATCTCTTATCCTTTACATTCAGAGAAACTTACATAAATAATGGGCATACTAAATATTCTTTAAAGAACATTCCCATTTTCTTAGGCAGTGGTTCAGAATATCTGAAAATTCAAATTCAATAGTGGAGATAAATTTCTCTTTCTTTGAATGTAAAAATAACCTCCTGCAAGCCTCTTCTGGTTTATTGTAATCACTTTGTATTTTAAACATTAGTCAGGATAAGTGCTAGTCAATATCATAGTAGATTATTTAATATAAACCCCCCTTTATATTCTTGAATGTAAATATAAATCTGGAAATGGCATTCTACATCCAGGGGAAAATTCCTTCCAGAAGAAAAAGTAAAAGTTCTGAAATTATTATTTGTTCCTAAGAACATGAATCCTAGATTTTTCCTAACATTTTTCTCCTTGGGTAGTGGTATTTTGCATTGTGAAATAAGCTTTTTAAAAATTTTGTCAGAGTTTCCAGATTTCATTTTAAAATTCATATTAAATGTAGATAAATTACTATTTTTATATACTTGGGAACACTTACAATTAAATTAAAATTTTAAAATAAATGCATTAAAATGTCTTTTCCTTATACTGAAATTATTTTGCTTGGAAGTATGACCCTGGGGACTGTCTAATCATTACCTAGTATTTAGGACTTACAACTTGTACATACACCTTTATATACAGCTATTTTTTTATACATATTTTCCATTTTTTACTTCATGTTGTAAACTTTTGATAAAATTTATTTTTATAAATGTACAAAACATGAATTTACATGCTAGTTTGCAGGCTCTTATAATAAACATTTCCTAAAAGTTAATTTAGATTTACTTACACATTTATTTTTATCAACTATTTTTTTAAAGTTTTATTTTTAGACTTAAGATTTCTTTTTATTTAAGAAATCAAGAAAGCGGGGCACCTGGGTGGCTCAGTCGTTAAGCGTCTGCCTTCGGCTCAGGTCATGATCCCAGGGTCCTGGGATCGAGCACTGCATTGGGCTCCCTGCTCCGCAGGAAGCCTGCTACTCCCTCTCCCACCCCCCTGCTTGTGTTCCTTCTCTCGCTGTGTCTCTCTCTGTCAAATAAATAAATAAAATCTTAAAAAAAAAAAAAAAGAAATCAAGAAAGCAAAGGAAAAATAGATGCTTTCTTAAAGTTCCTGAAAATGGCCCATACTTACCTAGAAGGTCAGTGCTATATGAACACCTATTTTTTTTTAAACTAGGGTTACCACTTTATTTTATTTTTTTTTAAAGATTTCATTTATTTATTTGACAGAGATAGAGAGAGAGCACAAGTAGGCAGAGTGGCAGGCAGAGGGAGAGGCAGAAGCAGGCTCTCCACTGAGCAGGGAGCCGGACGTTGGGCTCGATTCCAGGACCCCAGGATCATGACCTGAGCCAAAGGCAGCCACTTAACCGACTAAGCCACCCAGGTGCCCCATAAACACCTATTTTTAAAAGTTTCTATGATCAGGGCACCTGGGTGGCTCAGTCAGTTGGGTGTCTGCCTTTGGCTCAGGTCATGATCCCAGGGTCCTGGGATCCAACCCCATGTTCTGCTTCACCTTCTCCTCCCCACTCATTCTCTCTTCTCACTATCTCTGTCTGTCTGTCTCTCAAATAAATAAATAAAATCTTAAAAAAAAAGTTTCTATGATCATATCTGTGCTTATAAGATTAAACTGATTTTTTTTTTCTTTTCAAGTTTTTATTTAAATTCCAGTTAATTAACATATAGTGTTATATTAGTTTCAAGTGTATGATATGATGATCCAACACTTGCATACAACACCCGGTGTTCATCTCAAATGCACTCCTTAATCCCCATCATCTGTTTTCATCCAACCCCCGACCCCACTTCCCCTCTGGTGACCATGAGTTTGTTCTCTGTAGTTAAGATTCTGTTTCTTGGTTTGCCTCTCTCTCTCTCTCTTTTTTCCTTCACTCTGTTTCTTTCTTTCTTTTTTTTTTTTTGGCTTTTTAAGTTTTTATTTTAATTCCAATTAATTAGCATACAGTGTTATATGATCAACTATCATTATTACGCATGCAAACAAAGAAAATTATAAAGGCAGAATATTTTGATGAATATACATAAGACACTTCTTCACATTCAGGAGTGGCTATTCGGAGTGATGTTTTACTCTGAATCATTGATGTCTCTGTTTTTTCACATATTATTTTCCTCTGGGCCAGCAGTTCTACTGAGTGGTACACTATTGTCTGTTATTTTCTTCCAGCTCTCTGACAACTGTTTTGCAATTTGATAGTTATTTGATTCCCACACCTTCTGGATCTCCTGGCAGGTGTCTACGGAAGGTTTTCAAACAAAAACTTGGGTCCATGGTCCTTTCTCAATGTTCTTTCAATAGTTTTACCTAAGCCTGCAGGGGTTACACTCCTCTGGTAATGCCTTCAGGAAAATACCCAAATCGCTACGCTATTCTGTGAGGTTATTTTTTGACAGATGAATTTCTTTAACCCTCAGGCAGTATCAACTACTCATGAATCTTCCTAGCCAATAGCAATTTTAAGATGCAGCCCAGCTTTGGATAAAATATAATACCATATGTATCTGAGACTCAGTGAAATATAACAATAGTCTTTTGCCAACAGCAATGTCATGTAGAAAACAGTTTTCTGCATGGTAACCAGCAGTCAGTGATACTAGATATTCAAACCCATTGTTTGTAGCACAAGAGCAAAAAACTGCCCTTTGCTGGCAGTTTGGAAACCCATATGGAACAAAAGGAATGCTCTGGAATGAGCTGAGAGTCTGTGATTCGATTGATGGACATAAACCAGCAGCTCATGTTTAGCTGGTGTTACAGCTAAGCTTTTGAGTCCTTCTGGGTGCAGCACTTTTAAAAAAAATACTATAACATTTCATTAAAACACACATAATTTTTATTGCAGTTCCACATTTACATAGCACAGCAGTGTGACATTTTAGTTCTGTTAAGTCATACTACTTCTTGAACAATTTGCAATAATATTTTCTACTACACTTCAGACCTTTATTTCTTATTTTATTCTGCCTGTGACCAAAAAAAAAAAAATCTAGACAAAGCCATAAATATTGATTTTCATTTATGTTATTTTACTATTTCACTTATTTTTTTTTCTTTTAGGTTCTTTGGGGAAATTTGTTGAGTCTTAAAACAGTATAGCTCTTAATAGATTATACAGTAAATTATGAAAGTATAAGTACCAAAAGGTGGAAGTAATCTTTATAAAGAAACATTTTACAATGCAACTCTTCTCAAGGGAGGTGATGGAGCTGAGTATCAGATGAGAAATAAAAGTTACTTGGGAAACTTTAAAAAATGCCTACCCTGCTTTCCATCCTTCAAGATTAATAATGAGCATGTCTTTGAGATTAATAATTAGCATGTCATTTGCATGTCTAGAAAAAGGGGCAAACACGTGTAGAAAGAAAGGCATAAAATCAATTAGGAGGTCCAGACTTATAGCTTAACTTTTCCCCTCTGATTAGATCCTCTGTTGTGTTCTTTCGCTTTGTTGTGCCTAATAGAGGCTCCAGAATCATAACTAACATTGTCAGGCAACATCCATCTGAACCATCCAGGCATAAAACTAAATGGGTTCCTTTAACTTGGGATCATTCCGAACATTTTTGGATTCAAATTAAACTAGTTTAAGAATAAAAAGAAAATTTACTGGAAGACTACTGAGAGTTTATAGGGTAGAGAACAATTGTAGGATCTGGGGCAACTCTGGGACTTTAGGAAGAGGGAACTTGTGTTGCCAGAATCCGTGTGTGTGCGTGTGTGTGTGTGTGTCTTTCTTTCTGTTACTCATCTATTTGTTACTCAGTTCTGTTTGTCTTTGCCTAGATGAATTCTCTCCTTCTGTACTCAGGTTCTTGCACAGGTTTTATCACAAATGGGGTAGCCTTATATTCACATCCTAGCTCTGTGACTTAAGAAGCAATGGCATTTACTTCACTGAGTTAAGTGAGAACAATCTTGGAAATAATACTAGTTGGCCAAGATTATGTTACATGCCCTGCTGTGTGAAATCCAATGGACAGGGATACTAATTGGCCAGGCCTGAATCACATTCCCTCCTCTGTGATCAAGCGTATGTAACAAACTGTTACTGGGGAAATGGAGAAAGGAAGCATGTCAAGAAGACTAAAGTAGGTATTCATCCTTTCTGATGGTTGAATAATATTCTGTTTGCATCAACATGGATGGAACTGGAGGGGATTATGCTAAGTGAAGTAAGTCAAGCAGAGAAAGACAACTATCATATGGTTTCACTCGTATGTGGAACATAAGCAATAGAACAGAAGACCATAGGGAAGGGAGGGAAGTCTGAAGGGAGAGGAATCAGAGAGGGAGATGAACCATGAGAGACTATGGACCCCGGGAAACGAACTGAGGGTCTCAGAAGGGAAGGGGGTTGGGGGATGGAGGAACAGGGTGATGGGTATTAAGGAGGGCATGTGTTATGATGTGCACTGGGTGTTATATGTAACTAATGAATCATTGAACACTACATAAAAAACTAATGATGTACTATACAGTGGCTAACAGAACGTAATAATAATAATAAAAATGAAGACTAAAGTAGTAGTAGCAAACCCAGGGAGTTTAGGAAGATACTTGAAAGATTTGTTGAGGATAATATAGCCCACAATTTAGAAAAAAAGAAGTATCCATTTTATTAGAATTAACATAATTGGATAATACTTGTTATATCTAAGACATGAGATTCTGATAAAAAGTCCGTTTCTTCTTCCCTCTCCTTACTAGTCTTATCTGGATTCTTTAGCTTCTTTTTAGTATGTTCCTTGGGGCATATTTCACTGCCAGATGTATTCTGTCATTTTATGTGGTCCCACAACTTTGATTTCTGCCACTAAAGTGGCATCTAGTAACTAATTTTGGAACAGCATCCAGTGACTTTTTCTCTTAAACCCTTCGCCGTAGTCCCATGAATGTAGAATTTTATCAGTCTCCCTATTTATAGAAAATACTTCACCTAGTGTTCTATCTTAAAATAAAGTCTATCATCATGAAAAAATATGGGTACTGTGACAATGCCTGTATGTCAACAAACAGGACCATTTTTCTTACTTGCCCGTGGTCTGTGCCTTCAGTAATGGCCGCTGAACGCAAAGTATGCTTATTTATGCAACTTAAAGCACCAGCCAGATTTAGACTCGGTTTGAACATACCTCCTATTTTGAAAGTGATGTTGCTCCTTTATCCTTTATCTTTTGATACTTTGTTTGCTTTCTCATTACATTAACAGATTCTATCTTTCCTTATACCTCCTTACCTGAAACTCCCTTTACCTTTTTAAAAATATAATTTGTTGTATTATATATTTATGTGTAGTGTTTTTTTAGTTGGAATCAGGTTACAAAGTTGTGTATATTTTAAGTCGTTTGTCCATAACACTGTGCAACATGCTGTATTATTTTAATTGACAATCGTACGATAGTACCAAATGTTCAGGAATATATGTATCATATTACAGAAGAAATGGCTGTTACACACTTAAACTGCAGAGATATTATTTAATAGTATACAAACAAATAAGTAAACATCACAGTATATTAACAAAGGTAGAAATGGTAGATGTGGCATGTAAAGATGAGCAAAGAGCATCATGACTTCCATTCTAATGAATATTGTGTTCCATTATTTGAGTCAAACAAATAAACATAAAGTTTCAATGGTGAGAAAGGTTTTGGAGTTGTATGAGATACAGTTATTATTTTAAAAATTAGGGAGTTATTGGTGGCAAGGCAAGAGACAAGGAATTATATGGCAAATGGTGTCTTTAAATCATGTACCATCCTCAAATATATTGATTTTGTTTTAGGTCCTGCCATCTATTGGTATGGCTAGTCAAAAACTGGTCCTCTACTTATTCCTGTTAAACTTACAGACTTCTTAATACATAATAATATGCAAGTATGGGATATTGTGTCATGCAATATCTTAGCTTTTGAAACTGGCACTTTTCATTTTATTTTTGTTGTTTCTTAGTTGTATCCTACTTTTGATTTGTAATATCAAATATTACATATATCTGAAAGCCACTTTAAATCATATGAAGTCCTTTAAAACAAGGCAGAGAGTTTTAAAAAATCTAATAAAAAGCATCAAGAAATGGGTAATTACCTTACGACAAACTTGTGAAACTCTTCTGCAGTTTCCCAGCATATTTCTATATGTAGAGCCTTGTAGAGCCTCCAAGTTTTCAGTAGAGCCTTGGAATAAATCAAGAACACAGTGGCCAGAAAACAATTATTTCCGAGACAGTCCATTGTATGGATGTCTTAGATTCCTCGCATATACCTCAACCTGAATTTTGTATGGTAAAGACAATTCCCATATGCTTCTAGCTGGTGTTCCCCGGGTTACTCTTAATGAATATATCTTGTTGCCTAACATTTGGAATGGCTCATGTGTGATATTGATGGAGCTTCTCAAGGTGCCAGATGTGCCATCTGTGTTAGTTCAGGTTGTGAAAATCCATTTATTTAATTTTGACATGGTTAGTGGTTTGGAGAACTTTCATGTGGGTTTTGATTTAATGCCAGTTTGGTCTGAGTCTATGTCTGCCAGTCTCTGAAAGAACATGGTGGGCTTTCTTTGTTTATGGAATTTAACCCATCAAGCATCACTGAATGGAATGCTTTAAAGGATCAGAATAGGTAGCAAACTTTTAGTTGTATGCTACCTTTTCTTATCTATTGACTTATTTAAAATCTGCATGTTTTTAGTAATTAACCAAATTGATTCATGTTTAACTTTCTCATATATTTCAATATTTCAGTGATAATTAAGTTATTAAAATTCACAATGAAACATTTCTAGGCCCTTTTGATGCATAAGAATATAACCAGGGGTGCCTGGGTGGCTCAGTTGGTTAAGCATGTGACTCTTGATTTCTGCTCAGGTCATAATATCAGGGTCCTGGGATCAAGCTCTGCATTGTAGAGTCTGCTTGAGATTCTCTCTCTCCCTCTCCCTTTACCCCTCCTCCTGCTCTCTCTCTCCAAATAAATAGATAAATCCTAAAAAAAAAAAAAAAAAAAAGAAATATAACCAGACAAAGCAGCATCTCTGTCTTTTCTCTGTCTCTTTCTCTTTTTCCTTCCAAAAACAGAAGTTAACCTACCTCTTTAAATAGGCATGGAGAGGGGCGCCTGGGTGGCTCAGTCGTTAAGCGTCTGCCTTCGGCTCAGGTCATGATTCCAGGTCCTGGGATCAAGCCCCGCATCGGGCTCCCTGCTCGGCCGGAAGCCTGCTTCTCCCTCTCCCACTCCCACTGCTTGTATTCCCTCTCTAGCTGTGTCTCTCTCTGTCAAATAAATAAATAAAATCTTTAAAATAAATAAATAAATAAATAAATAAATAAATAGGCATGGAGAAAATGTTATTGCACGGCTTAAAATTGTTCTTGATTTTTATGCGGAAAAAAGAAGGTGAGCAAAAATACCTTTACCTCATTTTTTTTCTGAAACCAGTCAAAAAGAAGAAATAACATTTTTACAGTTCAAGCCACAAGCTACAAAGAAGAGCTGCCGAATACATGAAAAGTAGACCCAGTGAAAGGACAATTCAGAGAACACATGTGTCTCAATAGATCTTTGGCAGCACAAAGAGTTTCCCAAAAGTAGGTTTCATGACCCCAGTGTTGTCTCAAATATGTTACTTGGAACCATAACCTAGGAATAAGTATCAGCAACAGAAGTGCCCCTAGGTTTTATGCCACCATACAATATAGTAGGGGAGGAGACTGAACAACTATGGAGGTAGCAGAATACCGATGGGCACAGGGGTGAAGTGTAGGTAGAGTAGATGGTAACTACCTGCTAATCACAGGTAGCTGAAGGGGAATACATAATTTTTAAATTATTTCACAGACAGACAGACACATACACACACACACACACACACATACACACACAATGGCTACTGACTTTAATTGTGAGTTAAGCTAATTTCCTGCTCACTCAAAAGCATGGGGGTTATGGAGAAAAGCTCATTGGGATAACTGCATAGAAGAGATGATTAAGACCCTATAAGAGATGATTAGGACTCCATACATGATTTGAAGATTCCTGTATTCCCAGCTAACTTCTATGGCCAGTCTACGTATTATTTGTAAAGAAACAAAAAACAAAAAACAAAACAAAACAAAAACCTCCAAAAGTCTTTTATTTAAAAAAATAGCAATCAGAAAGAGACCAACAGGACAACTGTTGTTGGCTACATAGTAAAATGGAAATTTTTTTTTAAATTTTATTATGTTATGTTAGTCACCATACAATGCATCATTAGTTTTTGATGTGGTGATCCACGATCCATTGTTTTCATATAACACCCAGTGCTCCATGCAGTACGTGCCCTCCTTAATACCCATCACCGGGCTAACCAATCCCCCCTCCCCCCTCCCCTCTAAAACCTGTTTGTTTCTCAGAGTCCATAGTCTCTCATGGTTCATCTCTCCCTCCGAGTCCCCCCCCCCCTCATTTTTCCCTTCCTTCTGCTGATGTCCTCCATGCTTTTCATCCACTCACCTGAGTAAAAAGAACCTGGGTAAAATACTGTTTAAATATTTTAAATGCATCATTGTGTTGGCAAAAATAGAAAGATATCAGATATAAACCAATAATTATCAGTAATTACACTAGATATAAACAGAACCAAAAATCATTCAAAGACAAAAATTGTCAATTTTAAACCAAGTGATAGCAAATTACAAAAACCACAACTGAATACTGCATTCAGGAATCCTTCACTAAATATTAGGTCAATGAAAGTTTGAAATGTAAGAAAGGTTAAAGATTTTTTTGTGCAGGGACGCCTGCGTGGCTCAGTTGCTAAGCGTCTGCCTTCAGCTCAGGTCGTGATCCCAGGGTCCTGGGATCGAGTCCCGCATCGGGCTCCCTGCTCAGCAGGGAGTCTGCTTCTCCCTCTGCTGCTCCCCCTGCTTGTGTGCTGACTCTCTCTGTCTCTCTCTCTCTCTGTCTTTGGCAAATAAATAAATAAAATCTAAAAAAAAATTTTATGCAAGTATTAAAGTTTAAAAAACAAAGATAACACATCAGACATAATTGACATAACTCTACACCCAACTCGGACAGAATTCATACCTTCTCAATTACACATGAAACCCGTATCAAAATTGGTTATATGCCTTGACTTAAGGAAAATCTCAACAAATTTCTTAGGATTGAAATCATTCAAATCTTTTTTCTGACTACAGTAGAACTGAGCTAGAAATTAAAAAAATAAAAACTAAAACAAAAGTGTAACTATGAAATGCCCAAATATTTGGACATTTATAAACTTCCAAGTAAATGATAGAAGAAAAAAAATAAAAGAATAAGTATGAAAATATTTTAAAGCAAGTGATAACAAAAGTAAAGCATATGCACATATTATGGTATGAAGCTAAAACTGCTTACAGAGAAAGATATAGCCTCACTTGTATATTAGCTGATAATCCATTATATAGAATCAAGAAAAAAAGGAGAGCATTAAACCCAATGAAATTACATGAAAAACAATTAAGAAGTGTATACTTCAAAAACATTGATAAATAAAAATGATGAAGAAATAAGCAAAATAAAAACTGATTATTTACAAAGACAAAATTGATAGACATCTGGAAAGATTAACAGATCAAGAAAAAAATATATTTTACTACAGATCTTATGAAGGAATTGTTATGAATATTAACATTATTAAGCCAGGAAATATTAAAATAGATTAAAATGATGAATCTTATAAGTTTGCATCTTTAAAAAACAAACATAAATAGAAAATCTGAATATTGTTATGTCATTTGAAAATTAAATCACTGGCTCTGTTGAGTTCTCTGGGAAGCATATGCTAAAACATTGTTAGGTTTTTAAAAAAGTTTGTTGGGAAAGGGGTGCCTGGGTAGCTCAGTCAGTTAAACATCTGCCTTCCACTCAGGTCATGATCCCAGTGTCCTGGGATCGAGCCCCCCATCGAGCCTTGCATGGGGCTCCCTGCTCATTGGAGAGTCTGCTTCTCCCTCTCCCTCTGCTTCCCCTGCTTGCATTTGCTCTCTCTCTCTGCCAAATAAATAAATAAAATCTTAAAAAAAAAGTTTATTGAGAAATAATAATCGGGAAAATATGAGAAATAAAGCACAAATGGTCTCATATTGTTTTACTGGTGAATTCTACCAAATTTTTAATGAAAAAAAAAAAAAATGACAGGAATCTTACACAAACACTTCCAGAAAATAGAAGAGAGAATATTTTCCAACTCATTTTGTAAAGCCAACGAAACCATGACATTCAAATGTGACAAAAACATTCAAAAAAAGAAAATTACAGACCAATAGTTTTCATGAAAATATGCATAAAATTCCTTAACAAAATGTTAATAGAGATAATCTAACAATAGAAGGAAAGTTAATACATCATGGCCAAGTGGGTTCCATTTTAGAAATGTTAGGTGAGTTTACCATTCAGAAATTGACCTGTTGAATTTTTCTATTAATTGATTGTAAGAGAAAAATTATATAATTATTTCAATAGATACAGATAAAACATTTTATAAAACCCCTATTTAATGCCCATTAATGTTAAAACTTCTCAATAAACTAATGAAATGAAAGTTTCTTTTTTTTTTTTGAAATGAAAGTTTCTAATTTATAAAGAACATTTACAAAATGTCCCTGAATGTTCTATAGAAACAATGAAGTACCTCAATCACTTTTCACATCATTACCAAAAAATAATTTGATTTGGACCTAAACATAATAGCTAAAACTATACATTTTCTAGAAGAAAGTGTTTAAGTGAATATCTGATTGATTTGGTAGTAGATAAATTTTTCTAAGACAGGAAATATTAAGCAATTACCACAAAAATGGTAAAATAAACATCATACTTAAAAGATAGATATTGATGTAGGAAAGACATTAGGGTTTGAAGCCAATGACCAAGAAAGAATTCTTGAGACATCTTTGGTGCAAAACGGTGATTTTATTAAAGCACAGGGACAGTACCCGTGGGCAGAAAGAGCTGCACTGGGGTCAGGAGGGGTGGCCCATGATAAACTTTCAAGTTGGGAGGGGGTTAGGGATAGCATAAGTCTCTATGGAATTTTGGAATCAAGGTTTCCAGGACTTTGAGGGGAGTAGCTATTGTTGGGAAAAGCTCATTTATTACTGTCTAATAAAACCTTAGTCATGAGACTCTTCAGATGTATATCGGCAGGTCATATGCTTGGGGGATGATTGCCAACATGTATCTTGGGGGGTTTAGAGATAAAGGAAGTTTCCAAAAGAATTTTTATATGTTAAAGTAGACTTACAGGATCCTGAAGTGGGGAGTGGGGTAGGAGGTTCCGGCTAGGATTGCCTTTCTCCCTTAGCAAAGTGTCAACATCCAGGCAGTTGAGCCCTTAAAGGAATGTCACTCTGCCTATTTCAAGGACTTGTCAATGGGCTATAGGTAGTAAGGAAATTTAATAATTTTTCTTCTGCCTTTGTTTCCTACATCAGATACCACACAATGGCGGGGGCGGGGGGACACAAAAACTTCTGGTCATAAAAAAAAAGAGCACTTTAAAAAATAAATGAATAGGCAAGATACCAGGGAAACATTCGAAAAACATATATCTGACAAAGGACCACTATCCAGGGTATATAAAGAACTCTAACAGTAAAAATACAAACAGCCTAATTAAAAATGAGTAAAGACTTAAATGGGTCCTTTACAAAGGATGTTACTTTACATAGGATAATAACTATATGTGTTTAATCTCATTAATCATCAGAGAAATGCACTTTAAAAACATAGTAAAACGCCACTACATATTCCCCAGAATAACTAAACCTAGAAGATCAACAATATTATATATTGTCAAGGATGGGGAGCAATTGGAACTGTCAAACATTTTTCATGGGAGGGTAAAATCATACATTTATTCTATAAAACGTTCTGTATACATTAACATACATGTACCTATTAGTCCAGTAATTTCAATCCTACTTATTTATCAAAGAGAAATAAAACATATGTCCATAAAATGACTTGTACAACAATATTCATAAAAGCTTTCTTCATAATAACCAAACATAGAACTACATCAGGTGTTCACCAACAGCAAAATGGGTAAAGTTTGGTATGTTTATACAATGGAATACTACTCATTAATAAAAAGCTTTGAAGTACTCAAACACACAACATCATATAGTAATCCCAAATCATATGGTGAGTGAAAGAAGACAGAGGGTACATACTGTTTTTCTTATTTATATAAATATTGTAAATATAAATTTACAATCTCTGGTAAAGAAAATCAAGAGTATTTGCCTGTGGAGGAGTGAAAGTGAGGGCACTAACTGACGGGAAAGGGGTGTGAGGAAATTTTCTGAAATGTTGGTATTGATTTATATTTTGATGGGAATTTGTGTTACACAGATGTATGCACTTCTCAACACTCTCCTAGTGGTAAACTTACACTTGTGCATTTCCATGTACAAGTAAATTTTACTTCAAAACAATCTATAAAACATTTAATTCTGCTTTAATGACACGTACACTGACATGTTGAGGGTTAAAGTTTACTGATATGCAACTTACTTTGAAATGCAATACAAATAAGATGAATTGGATGAATAGAGAGATGCAAAGTTGTATAAATTATAAGCAAATATATTAAAATATTAACTATGGTTTATGTGGTATGATATAGGTTTTTATATACAATTCTTTCAATTCTCTGTGTATTTGGAAATTTTCATAATAAAACATTAAAAAAACTTTAACCTGAGACTGAGAACAAACAGGGATATATACCATTATCAATTTTTTTTTGCTGGAGGTTCAAATCAGGATAATAATGGGCAGAAAACAACATAATGAATATAGTTGTAAAGGATGAACTATGTCTCCTATTTTTCATAGACAACATGATTGTATTCTTGGAGGAATTTAGTGGGATATACTGATAAAAATACAAGAGTTGATAAGTAAATTTAGTGAGTTGCTATAATTCAGATTAAACTAAAAAATTCAATTATATTTGTATAAATGTAGAAAATGAAGAAAAAGTATATTATAACCACATAAATGTGGGTATGTTTATATATACAAACATCAAATTCCTAAGAAAAGTATATTTACTCTAAGTAAATATGTGGATTCAAAGTAATCACAATCAAAATCACAGCATATTTATTGTGAACATTGACAAGCTTATTCTAAAATTTATGTGGAAATAGAAAACGCTATGATTTCCTAGGGCAACCTTGAAAAAGAACAAAGCTAAAAGACTTAAACTACTAGATTTTAAGATTTATTTTAAATCTACAATACTCAACTAATGAATCATTGAACATTATATCAAAAACTAATGATGTACCATACCTTGGCTAATTGAATTTAAATTAAAAAATAAATCTACAATAATCAAATCTATATGATAATGCACAAGTTTGACCATTTGACCAATAGTCAATGACAATATAACTTTCAGAAACAGACCTATAGTCATATGATTCATGACAAAGTCATCATTTTAAGGAAATTGGATAAAATACAGTATTTTCAATAAAAGATACAAGTTCCTGTGAGGAAAAAAAATAAACCTTGAAGATGATTAGCACCATAAACAAAATATTAAATACCAAATAGACTGTATTGCTAAATGAGATGGTAATACAATAATTTTTCTAGAAGAAAACAAAATATTGTCATCGTTTTGGGGATTGTTCAGCTCTCTTAGATAGAACACTACACACTACAAGTAATAAAAACATAGATATCTGTTGACATTGATATAAAGAATTCCTCTTCCCCAAAAGAGACCTTTATGTAGTGAAATTACGTAGGATGAATAAATCTGGAGATCTAATGTACAGTATGATGACTGTAGTTAATAATATTTTATTGAATACTGAAATTTGTTAAGAGAGTAGATTTCTAGTTCTGCATTGCACGCAAAGAAATGGCACCTATGTCAGAAGATATGTTAATTAGTATGACTACAGTAATCATTTCACAATATATATGTATATCAAATCATCATGCTATGCATCTTAAATATATATGCATTTTTTATTTAAAAATAAAATAAAGAATTGAAGTTAAGATGCAGAATGAAAGACATAATTGGTCATAGATAGAATCAGCAAAATTCTCTTAACTAAAATTACATAATTACCTCCTGAAATTAAGAGAGAGAGAAAGAGAGAAACAGAAGGAAGAAAGATAGAAAATAACAATAATGGAAACAAAGAAAACTAATGTATACTTATTTCTCACTGATAAATTTGAACACCTAATAGAAATGGATTGTTTTCTAGAAAAAGCATAAAATGTCTTACTATAAAAAGATAAAAATTTAGGTTCTTATCTCCAAAAGTTTTGAAAGAGAAATTATTATGTCATAAACAGAAAATTTCTGTCAGGAACTATGGCTGGTTGGTTTTTTGTATCTTCTTGAGTATTTAATGAAGTGTGTTGTATGTAGTTAATTTATCTAATAATATTTCTTCAGCACTTATTAAAAACAAGATACTTTAAAAACTAGGAATGAAGTGATGAACAGATTTTACATGATCCCTTCTTTTGAAACTTGTGCTCTAGTAGATTAAAGGGATAATACTTAACTCATCACTTTTAAATCTAATTAATTAATTTAATTAATCATAAATCAAATTAATACATGCATATGAATAAAATTAAATAGTACAGACAAGACTTAGATGGATACTGTCTCTGTCCCTTTCATCTGTCCTCATTCCCTGTAATAGTCCTTGCGGGATTTACTTTTAACTCTTAATTTTTTTATTTTGGTGTGGGTGGTAATAAATGCAATATTTTCCCAACTTTTTCCAAAGATACCAACTAGCATTATTTTTTTTTTTCTGTTTTCTTAATTACTTCTGTTTCCTCTGAAGTAATATTTCGGCAGCTTTTCAACATAATCTTTAAGCTTTTACAAAAGTTCGGTAGCCACTCTTTGGCCTTTCTGTTTAAAATAATGCAACATAAAAGCTGACTGTGAACTATTTCTGTGGGTTAAGTATCTTGACTGGTAAGTCTTCATTTGAGATTAAATGAAAAGGAAGCTGATATTTGCATATTTAACTCAAAGCAGAAAGCATAGATACTTTGGTCTAGCACATTGGGTCCACATTAGAAGCCCTCGTTCTCCTGGAAAATCTGTGATTTTTTTTGAGGGGAGTGGTTTTGGGGAGTTGATACTTGTTTCTGGTTAAGACTGATGGTTAAGTTTGAGTGGGTAATGAGCAGTGTCAACTGTTCCATTTACAAACCTTGAATTAATCCCTGTTCCTTGAGACCCATTAGTGCACATCTACCATCCAGCACATTTAACATTTCTGAGTCAAGGTCCATTCAAGGGAAAAAAAAATTAGAGATTTTCTGGGCAGATTTTTTACTTCTAGGTTATGATCTCTTCTCCCTCTTTGTAATCATGTTTTCCTCAAAACTTTCCTTTAATTGCCACACCTCTATTCTCTTTCTAAATGTCTCTGTTATTTTTTCTATGTTATTAAAAAAAAAAATGCCGTCAGCTGATGATTCACATTCACATTCTTCCCAGTTGTGTGTTTAATTTATATAGTTATCATTTTTATTCATGTCTATCATTTTAATTGAATGTTATGAGAGAGGAGATAGTATGTACACTGTTTTGAATCATGCACATTTATGTTATATTTATTGACATAGATTACTTTTGATTTTTCATTGTTTTGTTAGGAATAGGTAATTTATAATAAAATTACTACAGCTCAGAAAACAAAGTTGTAACTTCTGAATGCAAAATTTCTCAAATCATGTAACACAAAATGGTCTATAATGAGAACAGTTTAGGAATCTTGTATCATTATCTATATAATTCCAATCCTGGTCCTTTGCTTGATAGATATCAGGCACTCAATAAATACTTACTGGATAAATAAAAATATATGGAAGCATTATTTTGAGACATGTTTTTAAAAATCCTTTATGTCACAATGCAGTCTCTTTCCTTAATTAAATCTTACGCAGTCTGAGAATTCTGGAGCTGTTTAACAGAGGTAATTCTAGTAATGTGCCTTAATAAGGTGGAAGCCTTAAGGTCAAAACATGAGTTTTCCTTTTTTAAAATTCTTCCATCAACTCTAAATACAGAGAAACTGACATAACAAAGTTTTACAAAAGATATTTCCAATAAAGAAAAGCTGGGTAATTATGCAAAGAGATTTTCCACTGAGTAGAATCAGGAGAAGCTTAAAATTAAACTTTCCATTTAACAAGAGCAATGTAACTGAAGACATGGTTTTAAAAATCCATTAAGTCACTTTGGAAAAAGGCAGTAAACACAACTTCTGGAGACTAGTGAACTCCATTTGACAAGCTATACCATTAGTGATAGCATTTCCATTAAATTACATACATTCATACCCTGTTCCCCATCCTTTCTTACAGAACACAATTTACACAAAGTTGTTTTTGCTTCTTTCCTAAGCATATGCTTGAAAGGATTTGCGATGACAATGAATACTCTTGTCAATAGCAATTTATGTTGGAAGAAGTCATTTTTGTCAGGACCACTTAAAATGCAATTTATTTTTCATTGTTTCATTGAAAACAATGTTCATTACAGTAATGTTACTATATTAGGATTTTCAAGAAATCAGAAAGAAAATAATGGTGAAGTGGTTTGTTAACAAGTTTCATACTATACTTAATTATAGAAATGGCAAGATATGCTAAATGTATTTTTGTTTTCCTTTTTTAATGGTGAGAAGAATTAGTGATTCCTATGTTGTAAGAATTTAGCATGCCATATATAACATTTCAAATCAGGTCATGTAAGTTATGGGCATTTTTTTTTTTCCCATAAAGCAGAATCTGATTGTCCTAGCAATACATTTTCTCCAGAATTTTTGTGTAAATGACTTAACAACTCACAATGAGATGACCTTCTATAACATTAATGATATTTACACTTCTCTTCATTTGATCATAAAATATTATATGGTATTTTAAACTCTTGTTGTCATCAATAGTTGCCAGATAGTTGGAGATGTTTCTCTGAGAAACATCTCCAATATACCATTTTATGTATGTTGCTTACTATAAAACTTATTTTCACATGGTTAAAATACAAAAGTTTCACTTCAGAGTCATAACTGCAAATGCAAGTGTATTTTCCAAATTTCCATATCTGGCGCTCCAATGTCACTCCTGTGGGCTCTGAAAAATAGTCCACTATACTGACTTTGCAAAAGATTAGAAGTTAATGGTTGGGGCTTCATAATACACCTTTGAAATTTTATTAAGGCCAATATATTGGGAATTTTTAAATTCATGACCTGAGCAATGTGTGGATATTAACTATAGAAATAGTTATTGTATTTAGAGCTAGATCACCTTTTTCTTTGCAGTATTGCCCCAGGAAGGGAAAGTAAATCATGAAAGGTTAGTATTAGATCTTACACACAAATAAGAACTCAATGCGATATTAAACTATAGTTGATTGTAGTTAAACAGTTTATGGATTGGAAAACAACACTAGAGAATGAAACAATTACCCTACATCTTAATAAAAGTTTCTTATTTATTCTTATTTTCAGTTAAAGTGCACATTTATTCTATAACACCACTAAATAATGTATATCTAATTTAAGAACAAGGTTACTGTCTGCTTCTGATGTCCTTTGAAATAATAGTCATTTTTTTTTTTTATGTTACAATACCAAACAAAAAGTAATGTTCTAATGAGAGAAAATTTCTGTCATATAAGGTATTGGACAACACATAAAAATAGTAAGTGTATATATTAGAAGGTCATTTTCTTTTTGATGAGATCATAATATGTTATCTATACTTTTATGTAGTTTTTATTAGTAGTTATAGAAACCACAATCTTCATTGTTGTACATACAATGCCTTTTTATATTTTGCATTCAGTTCAGGTATAAGCACAAAATTCAAATAACTGGTCAAATAACTGGTTCATTGATTAATAATGAACCAATGATACTTGATTTCTTATACTACATGATTCACTTATGCCACTCTACATTTATTATTTAAAGAGTAGAAGAGTGAAAGGATTGGCTTTCCCATAAATGTCACTACAATAAAGACGCACGTATAGACAGTATTACTCATCACCATTTTACCTCATAGTATAATTTTCTGACAATGACTCAGAGATTTTTCCAGTGTAAATTTAGCCTTCATAGAGTTTTAGTTACTTTGGTATTATCCAAGAAAAGCAGTGAAATACTGAGATCTTTTATATATTGAGCCAAAGATAAGAAATGCATATGTATGTGGTATGAAGTTTATACCTTATTAGGTCTCTGGCTTCATTACCAATGCTATATCAATCATATGGGGAATTGAGTTAAAATACCAAGTGATATATGTTTAATATAAATACATATTACTGCCAATAAAAGGGCAATTAGTGTGAGCTGAGGTAATCTAGAAAGGCCTCTTGGACAGTATAGACAGACAATGAAAAACAAATAGAATGGCTACCATTTATGAACATTAATATATAATTTATTTTCATAACAACTACATAAGTTGCTATTATTATTATCCCTACTTAAAGATTGAAAAAAATGAGGCACAGAGAGATTAAATCACATACCATAGACTGAGTGGTTTATAAACACTAGAGATTTAATTGTCAGCTTTGGAGATTGGGAAATTAAAGATCAAGGCACCAAAAGATTTGGTGAGGGCCTGCTTCCTGGTTCATAGACAGCTGTCTTCCTGTGCCCTCATATGGTAGAAAGGGGCAAGGAAGCTCTCTGAGGTCTTCTCTTTGAGAACACTAATCTCATTCATGAGGGATCCACCCTCATGACCTAAACCCCTCCCCAAAGATGAAACTTCTAATACCATCACATGGGGTTAAGGATGTAACATATGAACTTGGCAGGGATGGGGGGATGCAAACATTTAGTTCATAACAGTGCTGAACTTGGAATATTAATCCCAGGCACTATAGTTCTAATCTATACTGCCTCGCAAACATGTAGAGTTTGAGTGAACACAGCTCATAGCTCACAATTATTTCAATCCTGTATGATATACTCCAGGAGTAAGAGAGTTATTCATGAGCCTTCTCAGGATACTTTTTCCTTATGTGTGTCTGGTGTGTGTGTGCGTGTGTGTGTGTGTGTGTTTGTGTGTGTGTGTCTGGTTAGATATTATTCCTAAAATTTACAGATTATAATTCCCCTTTACATGAATTTAATAAAACTTTTTGCTGAGGTTGCATTAGTTAATATAAAACTACACAACTGGGGCGCCTGGGTGGCTCAGTCATTTAGCATCTGCCTTCGGCTCAGGTCATGGTCCCAGGGTCCTGGGATCGAGCCTCACGTCAGGCTCCCTGCTCGTTGGGAAGCCTGCTTCTCCCTCTCCCACTCCCCCTGCTGTGTTCCCTCTCTTGCTGTGTCTCTCTCTGTCAGATAAATAAATAAAAATCTTAAAAATAAAAAAATAAAAAAAATAAAACTACACAACTTATGTTTCTCATTGTAGAAATAAATTTTATATTTCCAAAGAGTCTCAATTACATTTTTGAAATTGTAAACTTGTTATATTTTATTCAGGATGAATGAAGTTTCTTGAAAACAATATATACATAATAATGGAATTTGCATTGAAAATTGTTTTGTTAAAGAAAAATAGCTTCAATAAAAACTGCACTCATTCTCTCTAATGCAAAATAATAATCTTTTTAAAAATGTTCTAAAAGAACAGTCCTATTTTTAGTACAGAATTTCAAAATATTTTTTATCAATTACTACAAATTTTAAGATATTATATCAAACTTCGTAAATCAGGGAGGTATAAATTAGCAAGATGGAGACATTTACTTGTCAGGTAATAAATATCTGTAAGTGAAATGAAATGCACTTCTCATCTATAGCCATTATTTTTATTATTCCATCTGTCAAAATATTTTTCTGGCAGAGAATTTTAAAGAATAGTAGAATAAATGAAAATAACCTAATTTAAATGTTAAGATGATGTATGTGATGGGGTGCCTGGGTGGCTCAGTCATTAAGTGTCTGCCTTCAGCTCAGGTCATGATCCCAGAGTCCTGGGATCGAGTCCCGCTTTGGGCTCCCTGCTCCACGGGGAGTCTGCTTCTCCCTCTGCCTGATTTTCCTTCTGCCTGCCGCTCCCCCTGCTTGTGTTCCCTCTCTTGCTGTGTCTCTCTCTCACTGTCAAATAAATAAAATCTTAAAAAAAAAAAAAACATTAAAAAAAAAAAGATGATGTATGTGATAGAACTGTATTTACCATTCCAGACTTTGCATCCTACAAGAGAGAGAACAGAGGAACATTTGGGATTTCTAATAACTAATAACTATATCTTAATTTTTAGACTGCAGCTGAGGTATACATGTTAGTCCATCAATTTCATTGCAGAAAACAGAAATATTCAAGAAAGATTAAGCATAACAAGAATTAGTACAGGGATTTACATGTTATCAAATTACTTGGAGTCTGGTGGAGGATAATTTATATGGCTTTTACTTGACTATTAAATCCAAACTGTAGTGCAATGCAGAGGTGAGATACCAAATTATACCCTTAAAAATGGCATACATTTTTTAGTCAGTTTTGGCCAATGTTATTGACCAAAAATGCTAAATAATCCAACCAGTAGATATTTATTTAACATCTATATAATAAGATATTTTTCAAAGTGATCAAGGGATATGATGATGATGATTGATGGGGAGGATAGCAAATACTTATAAAGGGATTGCTACGTGACAGGTACCATTCTTTATATAAAACATTTTATTTAATCCTTACACCAACCCTGTGAATTAAGGAGGCTAGTATTGTTCTTATTTTATAGAAAAAAAACTGAAACAGAGAAATTAACTGAGTTGCCCATGACCACAGGCTAGTAAGTGGAGAAGGTTGGATTTGAACTCAAACGGTTCGTGCTTTTGATTACTGTTTTCTGCTAGATTCTAAGTGAAAAGACAAGAGAGAAATACATGAATTAAGTAAAAATACAGAAGTTATTTAATGTTTAAGAAGCAGAAACACTGTAGATATTACTAATGATTGTGTCAGAACCATAAGGCAATCCATGGGCATAGGTCACTTTATCTCCTGGGGGCAATGTATCATATATGAAACTCCAGAGAGAAGAGAAAACATGGCAGGTTCTTACCTTTGAAAGCCATGACTGAAATTTGAACAGATGCTTTCTGACTTCTGTTCCAATTTCATTGCCCAGAAATTATTCTATGCCAGCAACTACCTTCAAGAGAGGTGGCAAATGAAGTCTTTATTCTGGGAGACCGTGTGCCAAGTTTAAAATCATATTTTGCTTGAAATATAGGAAATGCATATGGTATGATACTAACAATATCCACCATACCATCTGAATATACATATTATCAGTCATCAAATTCTATATTTATAAAAAGAAGACTATTTTAAAAATCAAGTATCACTCTTAAAATAGGAGAAATTATTTGGTATATGTACCATAGTTGATTTAGTTCAGTTATTACAATTCGAGCTTTCTAAACTCACTGGTCACTGTGTCCATTAGAATGAATATCCAAGGACAAACTATGAGTAGGATTTACTAGTTTTTATAATTTTTACTTGACAAAACTGACCACAGGGATGCTAATTACTTCTCCAACTTCACATAGTTAGTAAGGAACTATAAAATTGTATTTAGATCTGAATGACTCCAGAGTTTTGCCAGTAAAAATTACTCCTCTCAATAATACGGCAAAAATAAAGACATAAATGAGAAATTGCTTTGAGGGACCCATGGATAAATTTGTTAGGCTACAATAAAATTGTCATGGAAATTTTCTGTTTTCAAAAAATATTACAAAACTATACTAATTGAAATTGTATGATGCTAGTATAATGAGTCATTTAGACTCATGGAATGGAATACAAAGTCCAAAAATAAACCCACACATAAAGTGTCAACTGATCTTCAACAAAAATTCCAAGAATATACAATGGCGAAAGATAGTCTCTTTAACAGGGGTGCCTGGGTGGCTCAGTCGTTAAGCGTCTGCCTTCAGCTCAGGTCATGATCCCAGGGTCCTAGGATCAAGCCCCACATCGGGCTCCTTGCTCAGCGGGGAGTCTGCTTCTCCCTTTCCCACTCTCCCTGCTTGTGTTCTCTCTCTCTGTCAAATAAATAAATAAAATCTTAAAAAAAAAAAAAGATAGTCTCTTTAACAAATGGTGCTGGAAAAACTGGATAGCCACATAGAAAGGGATGAAACTAGACCCATTATCTTGCACCGTACAACAAAATCAATTTAAAAGGTATTAATAACTTAAACATAAGATATGAAACTGTAGAATGCCTAAAGGATAACACTGAGGAAAAACTTATTGACATTGGCCTTGGCAATGATTTCTTGACTATGACACCAAAAGCACAGTCAACAAAAGCAAAAATAGACAAATGTGACTACATCAAACTAAGAAGCTTCTGCAAAGCAAAGAAAATAACCAACAGAATGTAAAGGCAACCTCTGGAATGGGAGAAAGTATTTGCAAACCATAAATCTGCTAAGGGGCTAATGTACAAAATACATAAAGAACTTCTACAATTTAATAGCAAAAAGCGAACAAACAAACAAAAATCATCGAATGGGCTAAGGGCTTGAATAAACATTTCTCCAAAGATAAACAAATGGCCAACAGGTATATGAAAAGATGCTCAACATCACTAATTGTCAAATTCAAAATAAAAACCATATGATACATCTTTAATCAAACTGAAATGAGGGATGCCTGGGTGGCTCAGTTGGTTAAGTGTCTGCCTTCGGCTCAGGTCATGATCCCAGGGTCCTGGGATCAAACCCCGCATTAGGTTCCCGGCTCAGCAGAGAGCTGCTTCTCCCTCTCCCTCTGCAGTTCCCCCCTGCTTGTGTGTACTCTCTGTCAAATAAGAAATAAAATCTTAAAAAAAAAAAACATAATGAGATATCGCCTCACACCAGTTAGGATGGTTATTAAAAAAAAAGACAACAAATGTTGGTGAGGATGTAGAAAAATTCGAACACTTGTATACTGTTGGTGAGAATGTAAAATAGTGCAGCTGCTACGGACAACAGAATGGAGAATTCTAAAAAAAAAAAAAAAATCTAAAATAAAACTATTTTATGATCCAGCATTCCCACTTATGGGTAAATAACCAAAATAATTTAAATCAGGTCTTGAAGAGATATCTGCACTCCATGTTCATTGCAGCATTGTTCACAATTGCCAAGGTATGGAGAAAACCTAAATGTCCATTGTCTGATGAATAGATAAAAATGTGATATATACATAAAATGGAACATTATTCACTCTTTAAAAAGAAGGGATTCCTGTCATTTGCAACAACTTGGATGAACCTAGAAAACATTATAGTAACTGAAAAAAGCCAGTCACAGAAGGACGAATCCCTCACAATTCCACTTATGTGAGGTATCTGAAATAGTTAAAGTCATAGAAACATAGAAAAAAATGGTGGTTTCCAATTGGGAGAGGGAAATTGGGAGTTGTTCAGTGGGTTTAGGTTCAATGGGCATAAAGTTTCAGTTATGCAAGATGAACAAGTTCCAGAATCTATGGTAAAACAGTGCCTGTAGCTGACAATTTAGTGTTGTGCACTTAAAAAAATTTTAAGAAGGTAGAGCTCATGTTAAGGGTTCTTACCACACACAAAACAAAAACAACAATGAGTAAATAAAAGGGGGCAAGAGAAAACTTTTGGAAGTGATAGGTATGCTTATTACCTTGTTTGTAGTTATGCTTTCGTGGATATATACGTATCTCCAAACTCATCAAATTGAGTACGTTAAATATATCCAGGTTTTCTGTATATCAGTTATACCCCCATAAACAAAAGAATGTAGGAAGACTACTTAGAAAAAAAGAAGTGAAGAAATCTTATATTTTATAATATAACCTCACTTATGGCACTACCTTAATTTAGAATTTATAGTGGCTACGGGTAACAAAGAACTAAACCCAAGGCTTCTCAGCATACCAGTCAATATCTTCCTTCAGTCAGTCTTAAACTTACTACTGCTAAACCAAACTTAACCGATCCAGTCATATGTTAGTACTCCACTTCATTAAAAGTATTCTATTTCTTCCTCAATATATTAAGCTCACATTTTTCACATGTTTATAATCGCTAAACATATGGATCCTTTCTCCTCTGTTTATTGCAGTTTAGGAACCATAGTATATTCATCTCTGACAATTTAATAAAATTCCTGTTATAAAGTGGACATCCATTAATCATTTGTTTAAAAGAATTGCAAGATCAATTTATTCCATTCCCCATGAATTTCAACATCATAGTGATCTACTATTTATGTAGAATTTTCTTTGAATTTATGTTCATTGTCTTAATCACATACAAGGCCTTAGAATTTACCATAATATTAGAGATTGTAGCAGCGAGGCTTCAGAGTAGCTAGCGCAGAAACTGACAGTATCTAAAGAAGTTGGCAGCCTTGTCTAAAACTTCTTGACTATGCATCTGTAATAGTTAATTGGCTACAGAAAACTACCAATGTTATTGTGGAGTATGATTTTATAAACAAACAATCCAAAAAGGACTTTCTATAAGAACTTTTTAAAAAAACTAGTGGCTTTTAGTTTTTAGTCTCAGACCTTGTATAAAATTTCTGAGTATTAGGTCCATGAGACACTCAATACTGGCTGATTAATGAGTGTTTTATTTTGTAATTCTGAGATTATTCAGTGTTGTCATATCTCCTACTAAACTATAACTATTTTAGTGGCAGGGTTTATATTTTTTTCTTTATTCATATTTTTCATAGTCTTTCTATAGAACTAATAAATTTATTTTGACAGCTTAGGCTCTAGGTATAAACAAACAATGTTTTCTGAATAATTTTTAGCCAGAAGGGAAGTCCCTTTTTACACAAAGCACAAATAGATACTGCCAGTTAAATGAGAAACCATCTGAATGAAAGGAGGTAAAGTTATTTAAAAGTCGATTCCCCCATTATTCAACAAGACTGAATACAAAGGAGGGTAACTTCAGATGCTGTCTACTGTTCTAAACATGCAATTCATTTCACTTCAAAGTGAGGAAAGACACAGTGATAGCAGAGGGCTTGGGTCTATAAGTACAAACATTTGCACTGGTGACTAATCCATGTAAATTAGTCTCTGTTCCAAAAATGGTGGTTTATTATTCTTCCTCTATTTTACTATTTGATAGGTGGCTTTAGAAATCTTTCTTTTTCCATTCTCAATAATCAATAAATAAGACTTGATTCTACATTATGTTCTGTAAATTTGTTCCTAACCAATTTACGAAAAATCCTTGGCTTAATATTTCATTAATTCCATACATCAATGTGACTTGTCCTGGACTATCAAGTCTCATTTTTATTTCTTTTTTCTTAATAAAGGACTTCCAGATAATGACACTATCATGAAACACATTCTTATGTCAGTCAGGCCATCTACAATGTCCTTGATAATAGAATTCCTATCATTAGCTCTAATAAATCTGATAGAGGAATAAGACTTCTAAATAAAAATACTATAAAATGCTATTAAGGAATAGTTTTTAAAAAATAATCTAAATAACCAAGGGATATGCCATTCATACAAAAGAATTTAATGATTCATTATTATAATGGTGACAGTTCTTCCCCAACTGCTTTGTAGATCAATGTAATTACAATAAAAATATCAACAGGTCTCTTATGGAAATTGACAGAATGTATCTAAATTCCTATGGACATACAAAGGTCTAATTAGCCCAGACACTGCTAAAAAAGAATTGTGAAGGGAAAGGATTTGCTGTGATAGACGACACAAAATATTATAAATCTATGTTAAATTAGGCCAGTATAGTATTTTCAAAGAATATTCAAATATTTCAACAAATATGCACACATAGAATTGATTTATGACAAATGTCACTGCAGATCAATAGGGAAAAGAAGGTGCTTTTGAGAAATAATGCTGAGTCAACTGGGAATACATAAAGAAAAAAACTCACACCACACATAGACATACAAACAAACTCCAAGTGGATTGTGCATTTAAATATAGAAAGCAAAATTATAAAGATTCTAAGTAACAGTGTAAGAATATATTCATGACCTCAGAATCAAGAAAAATTTTTTAAAGAGGACACAGAAAAAAGCTAACTTACAGGAAAAGATTGATAACATTTACTACATCAAAAGGCATTGTTGAGAAACAGAAAAAGGGAACCTGAATGTAGAAGATATTTGAAGAACTTATTGTACAACATTTCACCAAAAGCTCATCCAATTGACAACTAAACAGATGAAAATTTGCTCATCATCATTACTCATGAAAAGGCATATTAAAAACACAATAACATGTCTATAGCCCCACAGGAATAGAAAATTATAAAGACTAAATATACCAGTGATGGTGTGAATGTGGAACAAGAGGCATTTTTATACACTGCTTGTGGGACAACAAATTGGTATATTCCCTCCAGAAAAGTGTTTAGCATTTCCTGTTGTGCTGAACATAGTCACAGCGCAAAATGAGAAATCCCAACAGCTAAGTGTATACTAACAGAAATGCATACATATGTAAAACCAAAGCACATGCAAAACATTCATAACAGTATTATTTTATATTATTTTTTTTACTTTTTAAAAAGATTTTATTTATTTGAGAGAGAGCGAGAGCATAAGCAGGGGAGAAGGGGCAGAGGGAGAGGGAGAAGCAAATTCCCCAATGAGCAGGGAGCCCGAAGTGGAGCTCGATCCCAAGACCCTGAGATCATGACCTGAGCTGAAGGCAGACGCTTAACTGACTGAGCCACCCAGGTGCCCCCAGTATTACTTTAATAGCTGAAAATCTAATCATCCAGATAATCATACTAGAAAAATGGGAAAATAAATAAAGGACTATTTGTAAAATGTTGATACTATACAGCAATGAAAATGAATTCATTGCAGCTATATGAACAGCATAGATTAATATTATTCATAATATTGAAAGAAAGAATCCAGATGCTAAAGTGCACATTTTGAATGACTTCAATTATATTAATTCCCCAAACAAGCAAATTATCCTACTAGGATAGTTAGGATAGCAATTCACTTTGGGGAGAAATTAGGTTATTGATTAGAAGGTAGCATAAATGTAGCTCAGACAATGAGGTCAATGGTCTGTTTTTTGACCTGGTTTTGGTTATAAAGGTGTTTGTTTTGTGATAATTCATTGAGCTGTACATTCATGATATGCATAGTTTTTTCAATGTGATAAACACTACAAAAAGAGGGTGAAAAAACCCAACCAAACAAACATTTAAACATAATCATGCTGACTGATTTTACTCTAAAATTAGGATCCTGAACTTTAAATGGAACATGAATTCTGTCAGGCAGTTATATTTTATGTTTTCCCCTTTGATTAGGAGAAATAATCATTTTCTTTCCTGGGTTTTGCCTTTTCAATTGCCTTAATCTTAATAAATTACAAAAGAATATATTCTGATGAAATTACATAGGTTAGGGCACCTGGCTGGCTCAGTCAGTTGAGCCTCTGACTCTTGATTTTGGCTCAGGTCATGATCTCGGGATTCTGGGATGGACCCCTATATCGGGCTTCAGTCTCAGTGGGGAGTCTGCTTCTCTCCCTCTCTCTCCCTCTGCCCCTCCCCCTGCTTGCACTCTCAAATAAATAAATAAATCTTAAAAAAAAAAAGAAAATACAGAGTTGAATATGAAACATAAACTTGGGGAAAAAGATTTAGAATCCTTGATATGGGGTTTGAAAAAGAATTTCATCTAGAGATAAACTGAATTAATGTCATTGTTATAGTATAATATACTTCCTAGCTTCATTTCCAAGTGTCTGTGGGTGAAATTCTTGTGAGTTTAGAAAAACTAAACTCCTTAATGGAAAATGCAAATTCCTTTCTTCATTCTCTTCCCTCCTCATTTTGCTCATCCCAAGGTAGGCACTAGATTGCTCTTTCATCTACAGCCTAATTTGCAACAATCCAATAGTATATCAACATTTCTGGTGCTCTCTAAGCTTTCCCTTGAGGCTCATCAAGTTTTCTGCGTCCTGTTTGGATTGACTGAAGTATATTCCTTCTTGAATGTTAAATCCAATTCTTCCATGTAACAGAGGTCAGCTTTTTCACACATATATATATATTTTTAAGTTGTTTATGACAACAGTTGTTTTCCTAGGAGACTTTCTTAATTATATAATCAGCACCCCTTCCTCTGGGCAGACATTGCTGTCTTCATTTTAAAAAGCCATCTAGGGGTGCCTGGGTGGCTCAGTTGGTTAGGTGTGTGCCTTTGGCTCAGGTCATGATCCTGGGGTCCTGGGATGAGCCCTGAGTTGCACTCCCTGATCAGCGGGGAGCCTGCTTCTCCCTCTCCCTCTGCCTGCCACTTCCCCTGCTTGTGCTCGCTCTCTCAAATAGATAAATAAAATCTTAAAAAAATAAAATAAATAAAAAATCAAAAGCCATCTACAGGGATGCCTCAGTGGCTCAGTTGGCTAAACGTCCTTGATTTCAGCTCAGGTCATAATCTCAGGGTCCTGGGATCCAGCCCTTCCTCCAGCTCTGTGCTCAGTGGGGAGTTTACTTCAAGATTCTCTCTCTCTCCCTCTGCTCCTCCTCCCATTCTCTCTCTCTCTCTCTCTCTCTAAAATAAATAAATAAATAAATAAATAAATAAATAAATAAATCTTTATAAAACTAAAAATAGGTAGGAGTGCCTAGGTGGCTCAGTCGATGGGCGTATCCCTTACGCTTGGGTCATGATCTCAGGGTCCTGGGATTGAGCCTCATGTTGTTATGCTCCTTGCTCAGTGGGGAGTCTGCTTCTCCCTCTGCCCCTCCCCCTGCTTGTGCTCTTTCTCTCTCAAATAAATAAAATCTTTAAAAAAAATAGAAATAAAAATAAAAAGCCATCTATAAAAGCCAACACAATATTGTGTGAGGTTTTTTTTTTTTTTTTAAAGATTTTATTTATTTATTTGACAGAGAGAGACACAGTGAGAGAGGGAACACAAGCAGGGGGAGTGGGAGAGGGAGAAGCAGGCTTCCTGCCAAGCAGGGAGCCCGATGCAGGGTTCGATCCCAGCACCCTGGGTTCATGATCTGAGCCGAAGGCAGATGCCCAACAACTGAGCCACCCAGATGCCCCAGTGTGAGGTCTTAAAAAGAGAAAAACCTGATTAAATTCAATGTAGTATCTTGTGCTGGATCCTGGCACAGCAAGAAGACACTGGTGGAAAAATTAGCGAAATTGGAGTGAGGTCTGTAGTTCAGTTAACGGTATTGCATCATGTTAATCTGTTACTTTTAACAAATGTTCCTTGGTTAGATAAGATCCTAGCAATAGAGGAAGGTGGATGAAGGGTCTACAAAACAGATTCTCTATGCTACCTTTGGAACTGTTCTGTAAACCTAAATCAATTCCCAAATAAACTTTAAAAAGGAGGGCCTGGGAATCGAGCTACCTGTACCTTGTAATAATAATTTTTAAGAAAAAAATTAAAAATTAAATTAAATTGGAAAGAAACATTACCAGATGAAGTAAAATGATTTTTGTGTGTTTATTTTTTCTATATTTTCCGTATGTTCTACAATGAGCATGTAACATTTACTAAATAAAAACATAAACAGTAACATGTGCAAATGCATAAACACACATATCCAAAAATCCACATAACTTACTAGATTAATCTCAGAATTAATATTTCTGAGCCAAGGGGTTGTTTCAGAGAAGAGATAATTGGCACAATGTTCTTCAGCTATACCACCCACTCAGTTTACTTCCTCCAGACTCTTGCTGAATCTTTCAAGCAAGTGTTCTTATGAGGGCTAAATGTTTAATTTTTACACTATCCAAATTCCTAAAATTTGAATAACAATGGCAAACATACAGAAAAAGTAGAGTTGTTTTTAATAGAACCAGCCCTAATTCTTAAATCAATGATGTAACCATAAACTACATGTAGTAGAATCTCATATTAATGTGTTAATCCTTGCCATTTTCTTCTTTTTTTTTTTTTTTAAGATTTTATTTATTTGTTGGGCAGAGAGAGACACAGCGAGAGAGGGAACACAAGTGCGAGAGGGAGAAGCAGGCTTTCTGCCATGCAGGGAGCCGGATGCAGGGCTCGATATCAGGACCCTGGGACCATGATCTGAGCCGAAGGCAGACGATTAAAAACTGAGCCACCCAGGCGCCCCAATCCTTGCCATTTTCTAAAGATTATTTCCTGAAATTAGAATATAGTTACACCTTGATTTCTTTACCAGTAATATAAGTGACAAAATTTCTCACAGCATGAGGACAAAAACTTTATTTTTCTCACCAGTGCAGTCAAGGAATCAAGTATATTAGCATTTCTATTTCAATCATTAAATAGTTCACTATTGAAGATGATGGGATTGATTATGACTGGAGTTTCTAGAAAAGTATCACTTATTGGAGGTTAGTTATTACCAAGAATATGCAAGAATTTGTCTTCAGACAAATTCAGACAAAACATTTATATGTCTTTAATAAGAACATTTTTGGAGCTAACTTTTCAATGATAAGTCATAATTCAGCTGAGAAAAAATATGCATTTATCATTCTTCAGAAAAAAGATGATTAGAAAAGAGTTATAAACATTATCTTCTTTTTTTTTTTTTAAAGATTTATTTACTTATTTATTTGACAGAGAGAGAAAGATAGCGAGAGCAGGAACACAAGCAGGGGGAGTGGAAGAGCGAGAAGCAGGCCTCCTGCCGAGCAGGGAGCCCGATGTGGGACTCGATCCCAGGACCCTGGGATCATGACCTGAGCCGAAGGCAGACGCTTAACGACTGAGCCACCCAGGCGCCCATAAACATTATCTTCTTATGTCTGTGACTCTGGAATCTAACAAGGAGACATGCAGTCTATTTTTTTTAATTTTAATTTTTTTATTTTATTATGTTAATCACCATACATTACATCATTAGTTTTTGATACAGTGTTCCATGGTGTATTATTTGTTTCAGAGGTACAGGTCTGTGATTCAACAGTCTTACACAATTCACAGCACTCACCATAGCACATACCCTCCCCAATGTCTATCACCCAGCCACCCCATCCCTCCCACCCCCCACCACTCCAGCAGCCCTCAGTTTATTTCCTGAGATTAAGAATTCCTCATATCAGTGAGATCATCTGATACATGTCTTTCTCTGATTGACTTATTTTGCTCAGCATAATACCTTCCAGTTCCATCCACGTCGTTGCAAATGGCAAATGAAACTGGACCATTTCCTTACACCACACAAAAAAATAAACTCAAAATGGTTGAAAGACCTAAATGTGACACAGGAGTCCATCAAAATCCTAAAGGAGAACACAGGCAGCAACCTCTTCAACCTCAGCTGCAGGGCAAAATGAACTATTTTTTTTTTATTTCTGATTTTTTAAATTTCTGATTTTTTTAATGGAAAATAACCTAAGGAAACCAAAGTATTTTCTATGTTATAAGAAATAATTTCTTTTTGAAGAGAGTGTTCTCTGGATCAGGCCACTTAACTTGGACTTAAATGTTACATTGCTTTGCACTTTCTAAATAATTGTTTTTTTTTTAAATGACATTAAGGATTCAGTTGTATTTACTTTTTTGTTTCTAGACACATTAACAATATGCTCATCAAATAAAGACATTACACAGTATAATTATAGTGGTACTTTTTTCCCCCCCATTTTATTTTGTTTCATATCCACGCTGATCCACAGGGTTTTGTTTCAAATATTTCTAGTTGTAATTTTCCAAAGATAAGTTTCTTTCAAGCTATGAAAATGAAGAAATTCGAACTTTGTTTTAGAAATTAGATTAGGAAAGAAGAAACAACTAGAACCTCATTTACTGTTTGTTTTAATAACTAGCATAAAACATGAGTATATATTTCTTTGAAGTAGATTGCGTAGAGTGACATTAAATATTTTATCATGAAAGCAATGTAACCACATATTGACCTCATTCTTTGGCTATGTTCATAGCTATGTCTACATATCTCCAAAACACTTTGTTTGATTTCTTTCCCTGATTTATGGTTTTAAACAGCCCCATTGTTTCAGAGTAGTATAGTAACTTACACCATAGTTACTATAAACATCCTTTTGGCAAAGACTAAATTGTTGCATATGGTTGTAGGTGGTAATGTCTGATAAAATAATTGATCTTAGTAGCAGAAACTTTTGATCAAATCTTTTACTTGGAATGTTCTACTATGCTCTACTAAAGGAAATGTCTTGTCAAGTAGTTCTTTGCTACCATTTATACAGCTAAGAAGGCTACTCAAGTACATAAGATTTAACCTGGAATTTTCTGTGCAAACTTCTCCAGATTCTCCATGTTACTGTGTGTACTACTACTAATTGTAAGTCAAAATATTCATGAATTAAATAAAATAATAAGTGTAAGAACACGTTGTTAAACAAAAAGTTCATTTTTACAATACTACACCATTGTAAAATTTATTGGCTCAAGTAGAAGCAAGTTAAAGTAAAACTTAAGAGCATGGTCAATTTGGCTTAATAAGAGGTTGGTGTAAATCTCATCAAGTACATGGTTTGAATGATTGCCATTAATAATATACATACAGTGGATGAGAGTAGGTTTTATAGGATATTTTCAAATATATCTATAGTCAGTGTCATCATATCTCTACACAATTTATTCCACCAAAGGCAGCTTTAGCTACATATATAGACAAATACATAGATTATACATATTTGAAATATTGGATATTATGTGGCTGACAAACACAGTTTTGGCTGTGAGGCTGCTATTAATGAATAATGTATAAGGCATCTCCAATGTGGCATTTCAAATCCTTTGAGCCCACTTGTCTCCTGGCCCCTTTGTTTTCTCCTTCAATGTAGATACACTGTAATGACTTTTTTTCAAATTATTAGCTCTGTCCTTTGTTAAAATAAATCTACTGTCAAACTCATTCCTTCAGTTAATAACTTCATATCTTGCATGTTTTAGTCCTAGAATGTCTATTTATTTTTCATGCCTTCACATTCTCTGTGGAATGATTTTATCTTTTCATCTATATTCTTCATTTCTTCTTCTATTTTCTTAAACCTGTTAGTTATAGTACATTTTTAAAGTTCTTATATCCTAACCGCACTATTTGGATCAGTGTTGGGTGCAAGATTAAAGAATGTTAGAATGTTCAAATATTCTGTATGAATAAAAAAAAATGTTAGTTATAAATAAAGAAACTTGGACTAAAAGAATCATTAAATAATGTACAACCAAAAAATTATAGTCACTGAGAGTTACATTCTCTTCCTATCCTCAAACATTCTGATGTGTGTGTGGAATTTGCAGCGTATATAAACGTCTGTATATTGTTCAGGGGAAACTTTAAAAATCAGAGATAGATGCAAAGAATCAGAGCTATAGGGGGCAGAGCCCAGAAGCAGAAGCTTGCCTCTGGAGTCAGTACCAGTAGGCACACCTAAACCATAACTGATGAATTACTGGAGGTTCAATGTGGATTAACTTGAGAGTTAAAAAATCTCCAGGGATGAGAGTGATTTTTAATTGGGGATCCTATGTGAAGATCTAAGATAAATTTACTCATGCTCTTGGCAGAGTGAGATGAAAAGTAACCACTATGAAATATAGACAGAGTGTTCTGTTCTACCTCTGTTTTGTGGAAAAAAAAAAAAAAAAGCCCAGCCCATGACAGAAATTACTTTATCAAAGCTTTATATGACATGGGAAAGAGCAATTAGCCAACTCTAGTCCCTTTGGCCTTCCAGTCTCACATAAAGGGAGGAGAAAAAGAATAGAGGAAGTCAAGGCACTCTTCAGAATATCACAGCCCAGGGACCCTGGTCCACCAAAATAATGAACAAACAAAAAATTAAAAAAACCCAAAAACTTAATTATGAGTTTATAGAACACTTCCTCTATCTGGTATCTTGCTACCATGTCAAAGGACTCCAGGATAATAACAGTGTGTACAACTAAGGGTGTTGCAAGACAGACTTCTTTTGAGAAAGAATTCTTAGGAAAACCCAAAGACAAAGGGGGAGAAAAAACAACAACAAAAACAATAACAAGGCTACTAGATGAAATTGAATTCTTTGACACCTACAGATAAAGGAAATATTTAACAGAGTCTAACTTTTAGCAAGATGATATGTACTGAATTGTGTTCCCCCCAAAATTTATACATTGCAGCTCTAACACTCAATGTGACTATATTTGGATATAGGGACTTTAAAGAGGAAATTAAGGTAATGAGATGATAAGGGTGGACTCCTAATTCAATGTGACTGGTGTTTATCAGAAGAGGAAGAGGCACCAGGGATAGGCACACATAGAAGAGAGACCATGCAAGGAACAGGGAGAGGGCAGCCTTCTGCAAGCCACAGAGAAAGGCCTCAGGAGAAACCAAACATTTTGAACAGCTTGATTTAGGACTTCTGGCCTCCAGAACTGTATGAAAGCCTTAAAATGTTGTTTAAGCCTCTTAGTCTGTTGTATTTTGTATGGCTGCCATAGCAGACTTATATACTGATAAACATAAAAATCTCACACTAAAGGCTTACGTATGTCAGATTCTATTACCTGAAACATTATGCCCAGCTTCCAACAAACAATTGTCAGACATGCTAAGGGCAAGGGAGGGGGAGAACATAATCTGAAAAGACAAAAGTAAGCACTATAGACAGACTCAGATATGGCAGAGAATTTGGAATTATCAAACTGGGTATTTAAAATAACTATGATTGGGGCACCTAGGTGGTTCAGTTAGTTAAGTGTCTGCCTTCAGCTCAGGTCATGATCCTTGAGTCCCGGGATCAAGCCCACATTGGGGGGTGGGGGTGGTCCTACTCAGCAGGGAGTCTGCTTCTCCCTCTCCCTCTGCTCCTTCCCCCACTTGTGTTCTCTCCCCCCTCTCTCTCTCCCATTCTCTCTCTCTCACATGAGCAAATAAAATCTTAAAAAAAAAAAATAAAATAACTATGATTAATATGCTAAAGGTTCTAATGTAAAAAATGGACAACAATTAAGAACAGATGGGTAATGCATGAAGAGGGAATGAAATTCTGAGAATCAAAACAAAATGCTGGAAGTTAAAAACCCTAACAAAAATGAAGAATGCCTTTCTTTGATGGACTCACTATTTAGTAGATTAGGCAAACTGAGAAAAGAATAAGTGAGCTTGAAGATAGGTCCATTGAAACCTCTCAAATCAAAATGTGAAGAGAAAAAAATGAAAACAAAAGAAAAAAATCACAAAACTTAAAAACAATTACAAAAGATGTGTCATACACATGCACATACATGTAATGGGAATACCAGAAAGAGAAGAAAAAGAAAAAGGAGCAGAAGAAATATTTGAAATGATAATGACTGAACATTTTCCAACATTAATGACAGACACAAAACCAGAGTATAAGAAGCTCAGAGAGCATCAAGTAGAATAAAGTCCAAAAATCTACATGTAGGCATATCATATCCTAACTTCAAAAAAAGAGACAGAAAATTTTGAAACAAACTGGGCTGTGGGGTTGGGGAGATGGTGGGGACACTTTATCTAAAGAGGAGGGAGAAGAATTACATCAGACTTCTCTTCACAGATTATTCAAGCATGGACAAAATGGAATAAAATATTTAAATCTTAAAAGAAAAAAATCAACATAGAATACTATATCCAGGAAAATTATGTTTCAGAATTCAAAAAGAAATAAAAACTTTCTCAGGGAAACAAAAATTTAAAGGACCATGATATAAGTAGACTTGCTTTGTAAGAAATGTTAAAATAAATTTTTCAGAAAGAATGAATATGATATAGGTCAGAGATACGGATATACATAAAGAAGAGTATTTGAGAAGGAACAGATGAAGGTGAAATAAAGCCTTTTATTTTTCTTATTTTTAATTGATTAATAGATCTTTCCAAAATAATAATAACAGCAGTGTGTTTGGTAAAATAGATAAGATGAATGCCAGCACTAGTATAAGGCATGGAGAAAGAAAATGGGAATTCTTTGCTATAAGACACACTATCTGTGAAGTTATAGTGTGATTTGGAATTAGTTGTAAATGTATACTGCAAACCCTAGGGGAATCACTTAAAATTTTTTTAAAGTATAATTGGTATGCAAAGAGAGGAGAGAAATTAAATCATATAAAATGTTTAAGTAAAGAAGGTAGAAAAACACTGAAAGACTTTTTTTAAAAAAAGAAGAAAGGCAGGGTGCCTGGGTGGCACAGTCAATTGAGCATTGGACTCTTGGTTTTAGTGCAGGTCATGATCTCAGAGTCATGGGGTTGAGCCCTGCCTCGGGCTCTGCACTCAACATAGAGTCTCCTTGAGATTCTCTCTCCCCCTCCATCTGACCCTCCCACTCATGCTCTCTCTCTCTCTCTCTAAAATAAATAAATATTAAAAAAAATAAAGACAGAATAGGCAACATATATATTATATATATATTAGATATTAATCCAAATATAGCAGTAATCCCTTTAAAACTTCAAATATATTTAAAGTGATTATCAATATATATTGATATTTATATATCTAAATATACAAATAAAATACAGAGACTGACAATGTGGATTAAAAAATGACACAGCTATATAATGTCCACAAAAAAAACCCACCTTAAATATAAAGAGACAGAATAATGAAAACTAAAGGGATGGAGAAAGATACAGCACAGTAATACAAATCAAAAGAAAGCTGAAGTACCTACATTAATTTCAGACAAAGATGACTTCAGAACAAAGAAATTTATAAGGGAATAAAGAGGGCCATTACATAATGATAAATGGGCTACTCCAAGAAGTTATGTGTATGTACCTAATAACAGAGCATTGAAATAAATTATGTGAGACAAAAGTAATAGAACTGCAATGAAAAATAAAGAAATTCACTACTTCTGAGACTTCAACAGAGTTCTATCAATAATAGACAGGAATCAGTAGGGACATATTTTAACTGAACAGCATCATCAATCAATTGCTCTACCTTACATTTATAGAATATTACATGGAACAACAGTAAAAGATACATTTTTTTTTTCATATGGAACATTCACCAAGATAGACCATATTCTGGACCAACGATTTTAAAAGAACAGAAGTCATACAAAGTGTGTTCACAAGGACCACAGTGACATTAAAGTGGAAGTCACAGACAGAATGATTGCTGGAAAATCCTCAAATATTTGGAGATGAAACACCACACTTCTAAATAATACATAGGTCAAAGAGGAAATATCAAAAGAAATTAAATTAAAAATATTTTGAACTGAATGAAAATAAAATACAACCTATAAAAATGTGGGGGATACAATAAATGCAGGGATTAAGAGGAAATTTATATCACTGAATACATATATTAGTAAAGCCAGAAATCTAAAATCAATAATCTAAGTTTTCATTTTAGGAAACTTGAGAAATTTTAGCAGAAATTAATGAAACTGAAAAGAGGAAAACAGAAAATTAAACAAACCAAGAGCTAGTTCTTGAGAAAATCAATAGAATTGATAAATTGCTAGCCAGGTTAACAAAGAAGAGAGATGATGGAGAGAGCAAGAGAATAGACTTTAAAAACAAAAACAAAAACCTGATATCAGAAATAAAAGAGAGACCATCACTATTGATCCCATGAATGAACATTAATAAGACAATAATGGAATATTATCAACAAGTCTCTGTTCACAGATTTAATAACTTAGATGAAATGGACCAATTCCTTGAAACACAATTGACCAAAACTCAAACAAAGAGAAATAGATAATCTGAAGACACCAATCTCTATTCAGGAAATTTAATCAATATCGTAACCATCCAGAGCAGAAAGCACCAGGGTCTAATGATTTCACTGGTGAATTCTGCCAAACATTTAACGGAGAAATTATACCAATTCTATATAATCAGTTCCAGAAAATAGAAACAGAGGGAACACCTCCTAGCTCATTCTATGAAGAGAACATTACAGTAAGTACCAAAATAATACAAAGACATTACAAGAAAGAAAAACTACAGATGAATCTCTCTCATGGACAAGATACATAAATATTAGCAAATTGATTCCACCAATGTATACATAGAATTATAATCTCCATCGAGTGAGATTCATCCCAGGCATGCAAGGCTAGTTCAACATTTGAAAATCAATTAATGTAATTCTCACATCAGTAGGCTAAAAAATACATCATATGATCATATCATAGATTCAGGAAAAGCAACTGACAAAATCCAACATCCACTCATGATAAAACCGTCAGCAAACTAATAATGGGAAATTCCTCAACTTGATAAATAACATCTCCAAAAAACCTACAGTTAGCATCATAACCAATAACCAAATGCTTTTCTTCTAAGATCAGGAAAGAAGCAAAGAAAACCTGTCTCATCTCACCTAGTCAACATCATACTGGTGGTCCTAGTAATGCAGTAAGATACTGTAAGTAATTAAAAGGCATGCATATTGGAATGGAAAAAAATAAAATTCTCCTTATTCACAAACGGTATGTCTGTTAATTTTTTCCAAATAATTGACCAAAACACTCTATAAATTATTATAGCAAGTTTGCAAGATACAAAGTTAATATACAAAAATCCATTGTTCTCTTATGTACCAGCAATTAATAATTAAAATTTAAATAAAGTTTAAAATAAAATTTAAAAAACCACAAACTAATTGACATTAACACCAAAAAATAATGAAACACTCAGATATAAATCTAACAAAGATGTATTTATATGAGGATAACTATAAAACTATAATGAAGGAAATCAAAGAATCTAAATAGATATTCTATGTTCATACATGAGGAAGCAGTATTTTTTTAGATGTCAGTTCTTCCCACTTGAAATATAGATTCAACTGAACCCCAGTCAAAGTCTGACCAAGTTAATTAGTGAAAATGGACAAACTGATTATCAAGTTTCTATGGGAAGACAAAAGAACCTGGATAACCAATATAATCCTACAGAATAAAAATGAAACTTAAGGACTGACTTTACAGACCTCAAGATAAAGTTACAGTGATCAAGATATTATGGAATTGGTGAAAAATATAGACAAAGAAAGAAACCACAAAACTACAAAATATAGGACAAAAATCAAATGTGACTTTGGAATTGGCAAAGAGTTATGGATATAATACCAAAAACACAGTCTGTGAAATAAAACCTTGATATTTTGTATATGATTAAAATTTAGAACTTTTGGTCGATGACTCTATTAAGACAATAAAAAGAAAAACCCAAGCCTGGGATACAATATTTGCAAAACATATATGATAAAGGGCTTTTATCCAAAGTATACAAATAACACTTAAAATTAAACAATCAAAAAAGAAACAACCCAATTTAAAAACGGGAGAAAGATCAGAACAGACACCTCATGAAACGAAATATACAGATATCAAATAATTACATGAAATGTTCAACCTAGTATGTCATTAGAGAATTGCAAATTAAAGCAACAATGTGATTTTGAAATGACTAAAGTCCTGTCAAACTCATTCCTGGTGGAAATGAAAAATGTTCCAGCCATTTTGAGAGACATTTTGGCAGTCACTTGCAAAACTAAGTGTAGTCTCACCATATGGTACCATCCTACATTTGTGACCTAAGGTATTTACCCAAATGAGCTGAAAACACAAAAACCTGCATATTAATGTTTATAGCAATTTTATCCATAGTTTCCAAATAGAAACAATGAAGATATCCTTCCATAGGTGAATGGATAAACAAACTGCTACATCCAATCAGTGGAACATTATTCAGTGGTAAAAAGAAATGAGCTATCAAGCCACAAAAGACATGGAGAAAACTTAAACGCATATTTCTTAGTAAAAAAAAAAAAGTCTTAAATGGTACTTACTGTATTATTCCAAGTTTATGACATTTTGGAAAAGGCAAAATTATAGAGACAGTGATTGCCAGGGTATATTGACGGGGAAGGGATGGCGGGGGAGGCAGAACACAGGGGTTTCAGGGCAGTGATACTACTCTGTAAGATATTATAATGATAGGTATGTGTCCTTATACATTTGTCAAAGCCCATAGAATTGTACAACAGAAAGAGTGATGCAATTTATAAGCTTCAGTTAATAACAGTGTATCAATATTGGTTCATCAGTTGTAACAAATAGACAGCACTAATGCAAGATGTTAATAATAGGGGAGCTGTGAGAGGGAGATGAAAAGGGAGTATATGTGAACTTTCTGAAGTCTGTTCAATTTTATGTACACCTAAAACTGTGCCAAAATTTCTACTAAATTAAAAGCAAAAATAAAAACAAAAATTATTCCAGGCAGGAGGGCTAGAAGGACCTAAGGCAGCTAAAGTTAGAGTGAAGAATCAGATGCCTGGCAGAGCAGGACCAAAGACAGACTAAAGGGAGGTGAGAATTCCAGATCATGAAAGACAAATTTACCCTCCTGCAAGGAAAGAGTGATTAGGAGTAATTTACAATATCTAAATTTCATGCTTATTCTCTCACATAATTCTCCTAATGATCCTCCAACAGAGTATATTCCTGATTTTTTAGTTGATTAAACTAAGGTTAATATTGGTTAACTAATTTGTCCAGTACCACCTAAATAATAAGCAGTAAAGACAGAATGTATTCTACATTCTTCTGTGACCTAGTAATCATCATGCAAGTGTAGATGATATTCGAACATAATGGTAAGGGATTTATTTTCTATTAAGAACTATACACACACACATGCCTGTGTGTGCATGTGGAAATGGATGTAGAGGGGAGGAAAAGCAACAATCTTCAGTCTTCCTTAAAATGAGCCCCCTGATTTGCTCTAATAATTTATTTATTTTCATATACTGGAAGAAAGTAAGGCCTCTGGGTTGGCCTAAAGAGGAAAATTTTGGATAAAGTTAAAATGTTTTGTATAAAAAGTTTCAGGAATTTTGTCTCTTCAGTCAGTGATGCTGGGGAGAAAGCTAAGGGATCCGGGACATGGAAGACGTTGAGTGGGGCCCTTTATGCATGAATGAAAGAATCTGGCTGTTATCCAGAATAGATCAAATGGACAGTAAGTGGAGGTCAGAGGAAAGGAAATCATGTCAGGATCGAGAAGTCAGCAGTTTCAGAGACTGACTTAAGGGTAACCCCTAATATGAAGGCATCAGTGGCCTTTGCAGAGAGGGTTCAAACACTGAACACAGTGCAGAGTGTGGTGTGGAGGCTCCAGCTACTCAATTCTGATATGAAAGTAATGGTTATAACACAGAAGACAGGAGAACTTAGGGGCATCCATGTGGCATACTCTTGACTTCCAAATTTACTGAAAGCATATTAGTTTTATCTGCTCTAAGACATGGACAAAAGCATTTCCTTCTGTGATCTTTGAATAAACCCCAAGGTTTTCATTCACCTTTCACAAACACATATACGTAGGGGTGAATTTAAAGTACTCAGCTAAATTTACATATAACCATAAAAACATGTTTTTCTGTCTTTTCTGTTATTTTACATAATACATTGGGAGCGTAAACTGGATAAGGACACAGATTTTTGTTGTTTTGTTCCCTGCTGTATTCATGATGCCTAGAAATGGACAGAGGAGTTGTTAAGTAAATATTTGTCAAGTGATGCTGTGTTGGGTTGTTTCTCTTTGTAAACTCTATATTCTTGAGTGTCTCTTCCAAAGAAACACAGTCTATTGGCAACGTCAATTTTTTTTTTTTTCCCCCTCACTGAAGCTCTGATTTCTTATGCAGGGTCTAAAAATCAAAGCCATTACTTCTTAGCTCATATCAATTGAAAAGATCCAAATCAAAATGGAGCTGACATATTTGTTAACAAATAACAAGTAGACTGGAATTAACCACAACGCCTCCAAAGCTGTATTGTTTTACATCTTAATACATGTTCAAAACTACTCTTGTTGAAAAGAGTCAAAAGAGGGGTACCTGGGTGGCTCAGTCATTAAGCATCTGCCTTCGGCTCAGGTCATGATCGCAGGGTCCTGGGATCGAGCCCTACATCGGGCTCCCTGCTTAGCGGGAAGCCTGCTTCTCCCTCTCCCACTCCCCCTGCTTGTGTTCCTTCTCTCGCGATCTCTTTCTGTGTCAAATAAATAAATAAAATCTTAAAAAAAAAAAAAAGAAAAGAGTCAAAAGAGAAATTACTTTAAAAATTGGAGATCAGGATTTTACAACTCAACATACAATGAAACACACGTGCTCGCTAAAAGGTCCCATTTTGTCTCGTCAATTTAACTTCTATGATCATATTGAACATGAAATGAATGAACCAGATACTGCAGTATCTTGCTTGATGGTTACCTTCTAGTGTCTCTAATTTTGTTAAAATTATTTTGAAAGGAAAATGTTTGCCAACACAGATTACCAAGACTAAAAAGGCATTTTCTTTTGCCTTCTTTTGAAATTGGTGTTAAGGCACAATTCAGTTGAAGATTGGTAAGGTAATACCAGTTGGTGAGAAGCTATTGGAGTTCTATGGTAAGATTCGACTTCACCAACAATTATTTCCTAAGTACTAATAATACTTTACACATGTGCAGTACTTTCCAGTTTTCAATGTCCTTTTGCATTTGATTTTTATAACTCCGTAAGTATGGCAGAGCAGATTTTATTACAATAGAGACTCAGAGAAGTTAATAAGTGTTGTACCTAACATCACGTTAAAAAGTGGTAAGACCAGGTCAGGCCTTGACTTATAAGGATAAGAATATTCACAAGTGAATCTCTTGTACCTGAAATGTTATGCTATTATTTTGTATAAAAAATCATTTAAAATAAATGCTCTTATTACAATTTCAAGCAAGGTGTACTAAGATGATCATGGATATTTGTGCAATTATAGTAATAACAAAAATAATGGCAATAGTTAAGTTACATTATTGAGACCTGGGAAAATACTGAGCACATTAGGTGATTATCCTATGTAATTTTCTGGACATCCTCATAAGGTAGTTGCTAGTGTTATCCCAATTTTATAGATAGAGGTATTGAGACTGAGACCATAATTGACTTTACAGAAGCTCATAAAGCTTCTTATGAGGTAGAGCTGGGACTCAAATTGAGGCAAGAGGCAAGGTCTTAACCACCAGGTGATTCTGTCTTCTGAATCCAACTGTTAACTACTTATCTCCTCTTCATATCTATCACATGGATGCGATTATAAGTCCTACTTCCTAAGAATAGCATTAAGATCTGAATAAGGAAATGGTTGTAAAAATCATTTGCAAACTGCAAATATGAAACAAATGTCAGTGTTTATGAGTTAAAATTCAACTTTTGGGGTGTTTGTCAGTAATGTTTCTTTTCCCTTCTTTTCTTTTCCATTTTTCTTTCTGGTCTGGTTGATGGCTTTGCTGTGCCAATGAGTAGGTGATGGACTTCAGTTTCCTGAGTTCCACTCAGCTTTCCTGTGTCCCCTGATACAGTTCCCAGTCAGTCAGCAGCTTCCCAATAAGTGTAGTTGTGAATTAATGAATATAAATCCATCATCACTGATTGAAAGAAAGTCAGTGGTGTATGCTATGTTGAAAGTAGGCTGTTAACGTTATAGTTGTGTATGGAGGATAGCATATTACTTGTTTTATATTTTCATCTAAGTTATTCTTTAATAACTCTGAAACTTTAGAACTCAGACATTGTTGTTTGTAACATGTGAAAATCTTCGTTTTTTTTTTTTTTCCCCACAAATTTGTTAAAAAGAACCTACACATTCAAGTTAAATATGGTGAGCTGTCATCAGCTTCTAATTGTAGAATGAGAGTCCTCAGTAAAATTGGACAGTGGAACAAATCACTTGTGGCACTTTATTTTTTCCCCCTTTTGGCTCTGAATCTATGTTGACAGGGTGACTTAACATTAGCTTTATGCTCGTAGAAAAATGTAGTCCTATTTGCATTTAGTTGTGTTTCTTTTTCTTGCCCAAAATGCAGTTTACGCAATAAGACACTAAAAATGAAAACTGAGATCATAAAATGCCTCTTTTTATAAAAATGTTGAATAACAACTCGCATTGAGGACTAAAACAAATGACGTGGCAAAACCTAATTAACATATAACTAAATGTCTTATCTCTTTGTCATCATCTATTAACCTAGTTCATTTTCTCCTTTTCTCCCAAATTTAATATTTGTTACCTTGTGGCTGCACACATGTTGGTGATCAGCTAATTTATGCCTTATGTTGTGTATAGAATTTAATGGCTGCCAATAATTACAGTGGTAGACAAACTAGAGATTTTTCACTTCTCTGCTAAAAACTAACCATGTGTTCTGCTTTAAAGCAATTGTGGTTTTATTTTATGAATTTTCCGCAAGAAAAATAAAAAGAAAATCAGAACTGTAAAATTTGCCATTATTCATGAAAAATTATCTGTTGGGAACTTGAGCCTCAAACAAAAGGAGTAGGATTTTTTTTTTTTTTTTTAATTTGGCTCTAGCACTAGATACGTGCACAGAGAAGATGATATGAGAGTCTAAAGACCCCATATTTATGTCACATTTTAAGGTGATAGTTCAATGCTGGATAATGGGAATCCTGTTACTTAAAAGACCTATTACTGGCTTCTCATTTGAACTTCTTACTTACAGATGAAATTGGAAATTTCAAGCTCACTTAAAATATGACAAGCTACAAAGATCTCACAGAAGTTTATTCTTTTAGTCAAACATATCAGTATTTCAAACATGCAGTACAAAGAAAGAAAATGTTATTTTGATATGAAGCTGAATTTTAATAAAATATTTTCCAATATAAGTGTATACCAATTTATATTTGAAAGCCAGTTGATTTTTGCCTGCCTTCATATACACTCAGTATACACTATTAATTTAATTGTCTAATGAAATACAGTCTTTTTTCCCATTAATTATATGGAGATAATTTTCTGCTTATGTTTAAAAAAAAGGTGATTGAAGAGTTTAGGAGCATATGCAATTTTTTTTATTAAAATAATTTTTATTTTCATTGTTTATCTTCACATCACAATATTTAAGATTGCCCTACTTTATTTACTGAAATTTCAAAATTTTATACCATCCAGCTTTCTTTTCTTTCTAAGTTGTTTCTTTATCTTCTCTGTTATTTCCATCTCTGCTTTGCTTTTCATTCTTGGAAGGCTAAATTTATTAAAAGGCAACTGATATTTGCAATGTAGAAAAAGTTTTAGCATTATACAGATATGCATAGAATTCAGTAACTTTCAAGGTATTTGTATTGTACACTAAATATTTATAAAGATTTTTTTTTTCCATTAGGAATTGCACTTGATTACTCTATTAGGTTGAGTATAAGTTAAACTGCTGTTACAAAACGACTCTAAAATACTGTGTTCCAATATGGAGAAAAATAATTCCCTCCTATATAACAGTCTAAATTGGCAGAACAGTTCTACTATCTTTACTACTAGAATTCCAATGTTGCCCTTCCCCAAGCACCTGGAGAGAAAGTCTTTGTCTTCAAAATGATGGCATCAAAGCTGCTCATAACAGTATTTCCTGACATATAATCAGCCTAAATGTATACACATGGCCATACCTGCCTACAAGTCAGTTAAAAAATAGTCACTCATTGGATTAATTAGGGAGTTTTATTACAAAGGGGAAAATTGAGAGAATGGGTACTAACCAACAGTTAACAGTCTACCACCAGAAGAATATTTGTCTTCAGAGTTGAGTAAAATGACTGCTTATTTGCTTATAACACTGCATTACTCAATGTAATACCATTTAACATGTATGAGGAATATTAATAAATAAAATATATATTTCTCTAAAATGTTTTACATGGTGAGAAAGAAGAATTAAAGCTCATTTTTCTTTCTTATTTTTTCTTTTTCTTTTTTTTTTTTTCTGTTATGGTTTGCATTCTTAAAATATAAGCAATATGGTATTCTCAAAATTGCAGCATATAATTTAATCTATTTCCCAATAAACCAACATTGATTCACAGGTAGCCTGGAAAAAATTAAGACACCCATTTTGAGCTTAATTTTCAAACATAGATCTACTAGAGAAGTTACTAGCCGTTTCATCAAAATTTCACTTAGAGAACTGTAGTATTTAAGTATGGTTTTATTAATATCATTAATATTATTAGGAACCATGTTGGATACAAATCTATACACAAAGCAAAAATTGTCAAAAATAAACTATAAATACTGGCAAATTCTTCAACAAAAGACAATAAAATATATACTTAGAAAACCACTAAAAACCTAAGCTTTTTAAAGAGCATTATCAGGGGGAAGAAAAGATGGCAGAGGAGTAGCAGACTCTATTCCAACCGGTCCCCGGAATTGACCTGAATATCTACCAGACCACTCTGAACACCCACATAATCAGCCTGAGATGTAAGAAGATATATCTGGATCTCTACAAACAGAATATTGCAGGAGTTGGTTTTGAGGTATGAAGTGGGGAGCTGAGATTCCGCTGGCAGATATCTGAAGATAAACAGAAGGGGGAGGGAGCTGTGGGGATCCTGAACCACCAGTGAGCAATAGCCTCCCACGCTGGGGAAGGGGCACAGACTTGCAGACCTGTAGCAACAGGGAAAGGACTTTAGGGCAGCCCCCCGGACTGAAACCTGGAGCAGCAGGGCTGTGCATGTGAACTGGGGGCAGCTGGCGGTTTTAGAAGTACAAAGGGCAGAGATGTGCCCCCGTGCCCTGATCTGGAGGCAGGGACTAGGAGCCCTGCTGAGGGTCGCACAACCCAGGACACTGCAGTTTATAGCAGCACAGACAGAAACAGAGATAGTGTGGCCTGGAGAGCTCACTGAAGAACAGATTGCGATCTCTCTGTACTGAGGCAGAGGGTTGGAAATGATCTCTTCTGCTCTGACTCTTGGAAGAGATGCAGAAAGCCACCAGAGAACAAAAGCCCCCAAAAAACAGTTTTCACTGAGCCCATCCCCCCCACAGAGGGCAGGGCAATTCTGCCCAAACAAGGTTGCCTGAGTAACAGCATGGAAGGCCCCTCCCCCCAGAAGATAGGCTGGGAGAACAAGAGGCCAACAACCCTAAGGTCCCTAGAAAACAGGTGCATTTTGCTTGGGTTGTGGTCAATAATTTGGACTCTGTTCATTCCCTCAACCACCCCTCAACAGAATGACTAGGAGGAGGAATCCCCAAAATTGGAAAGACTCAGAGACTGACTTCTGCCACAGATTTACAAATGGATACAGATATAACCAAGATGTCAGAAATGGAATTCAGGGTAGCAGTTGTGAAGACAATAGGTAGAATGGAGAAATCGATTAATGGCAACATAGAGTCTCTAAGGGCAGAAATGAAATCTGAACTGGCAGAACTTAAAAATGCTATCAGTGAGATCCAATCTAATCTAGATAATCTAATAGCTAGGGTAAGCAAGGCAGAAGAATGAATTAGTGATCTAGAAGACCAACTGACAGAAAAGAAGGATAAAAAGGAGACCTGGGAGAAACAACTCAAATTCATGAAAACAGAATCAGAGAAATAAGTGACACCATGGAATTTTCCAATGTCAGAATTATTGGGATCCCTGAGGGTTTGGAGAAAGAAAGAGGACTAGAAGATATATTTGAGCAAATCGTAGCTGAGAACTTCCCTAATCTGGGGAATGAAACAAACATTTGTGTCCTAGAGGCAGATATGTTTTCCCATGATCAAGGAAAACAGGCCAACATCTGGCATGTAATAGTAAAACTTGCAAATCTTAGAACCAAGGAAACCATCTTAAGGGCAGTTAGGGGGAAGAGATTCCTTATGTATAGAGGGAGGAACATCAGAATAGCATCAGCGCTATCCACAGAGACCTGGCAAGCCAGAAAGGGCTGGCAAGACATATTCAGGGTACTAAATGAGAAGAACATGCAGCCAAGAATACTTTATCCAGCAAGGCTGTCATTTAGAATGGACGGAGAGATGCAGAGCTTCCAAGACTGGCAGAAACTGAAAGAATATGTGACCACTAAGCCGGCCCTGCAAGAAATATTAAGGGGGGTTCTATAAAAGGAGAAAGACCCCAAGAGTGATATAGAACAGAAATTTACAGAGACAATCTATAGAATCAAAGACTTCACAGGCAACATGATGACAATAAATTCATATCTTTCAGTAATCACTCTCAAAGTGAATGGCCTAAATGCTCCCATAAAATGGCACTGGGCTGCAGATTGGATAAAAAGACAGGACCTATCCATATGCTGTCTACAAGAGAATCATTTTGAACCTAAAGATACATCCAGACTGAAAGTGAAAGGATGGAGATCCATCTTCCATTCCTCAAAAGAAAGCAGGGGTAGCAATTCTTATATCAGACAAATTACATTTTAAGCTAAAGACTGTAGTTAGAGACATAGAAGGACACTATATCACTCTTAAAGGGTCTATCCAACAAGAAGATCTAACAATTGTAAATATCTGCGCCCCCAACATGGAGCAGCCATCTACATAAGCCAACAGTTAACCAAAATAAAGAGTCATATTGATAATAATACATTAATTTTAGGAGACCTCAATGCTCCACTCTCAGCAATAGGCAGATCATCTAAGCAGAAAATCAACAAAGAAACAAGAGCTTTGAATGACACAATGGACCAGATGGACCTTATAGATATATAAAGAACATTCCACCCTAAAACAACAGAATACTCATTCTTCTCAAGTGCACACAGAACTTTCTCCAGAATAGGTCACATACTGGGTCACAAATCAGGTCTCAACTGATACCAAAAGATTGAGATTATTCCCTGCATATTATCAGACCATAATGCTTTAAAACTGGAATTCAATCACAAGAAAAAATTTGGAAGAAATTCAAATACTTGGAAGCTAAAGACCACTCTGCTCAAGAATGTTTGGGTCAACCAGGAAATCAAAGAACTTAAACATTTCATGGAAACCGATGAGAAGAGAAACACATCAGTCCAAAACCTATGGGATACTGCAAAGGCGGTCCTAAGGGGGAAATACATAGCCATCCAAGAGTCACTCAAAAAAGTAGAAAAATCCCGAATTCACCAATTAACTTTACCTTACAGAACTAGAGAAAAAGCAACAAATGATGCCTAAGCCATGCATTAGAAGAGAATTAATTAAGATTAGAGCAGAGATCAATGAATTAGAAATCAGAAAGACAGATCAGATCAATGAAACTCGAAGCTTGTTCTTTGAAAGAATTAATAAGATCAATAAACCACTGGCCAGACTTATCCAAAAGAAAAGAGAAAGGACCCAAATTAATAAAATTATGAATGAAAGGGGAGAGATCATGACTAACATCAAGGAAATAGAAACAATTATCAGAAATTATTATCAACACCTATATGCCAATAAATTAAGCTGAGAACTTCCCAGCTGAGAACCTGGAAGAAATGGATGCCTTCCTAGAAACCTATATACTGTCAAGACTGAAACAGGAAGAAATTGACAACCTCAATAGGCCAATAACCAGTAACGAGATTGAAGCAGTGATCAAAAACCTCCCAAAAAACAAGAGTCCAGGACCTGATGGATTCCCTGGGGAATTCTACCAAACATTCAGAGAAGAAATAATACCTATTCTACTGAAGCTGTTTCAAAAAATAGAAACAGAAGGAAAACTTCCAGGCTCATTCTATGAGGCCAGCATTACCTTAATCCCCAAACCAGGCAAAGACCCCATCAAAAAGGAGAATTTCAGACTGATATTCCCTGATGAATATGGATTCCAGAATTCAACAAAATCCTAGCTAACAGGATCCAACAATACTTTAAAAGGATCATCCACCACGACCAAGTGGGATTTATCCCCATGATGCAAGCATGGTTCAACATTCACAAATCAATCAATGTGATAGAACACATTAATAGGAGAGAGAAGAATCATGTGGTCCTCTCAATAGATGTAGAAAAAGCATTTGACAAAATACAACATCCTTTCCTGATTAAAACTCTCCAGAGTGTAGGGTTAGAGGGAACATTCCTCAAGTTCACAAAATCCATCTATGAAAAACTCACAGTGAATATCATCCTCAATGGGGAAAAGATGAGAGTCTTTCCCTTAAGATCAGGAACACGTCAAGGATGCCCACTCTTGCCACTGTTGTTCAAGATAGTACGAGGAGTCCTAGCAACATCAATCAGACAACAAAAGAAATAAAATGTATTCAAATTGGCAAAGAAGAAGTCAAACTCTCTCTCTTTGCAGATGACATGATACTTTATGTGGAAAATCCAAAAGACTCCACCCCCAGATTACTAGAACTCATACAGCAATTCAGTAATGTGGCAGGATACCAAATCAATGCCCAGATATCAGTTGCTTTCTTATACACTAACAATGCAACTGTAGAAAGAGAAATTAGAGAAACAATTCCATTTACAATAGCACGAAAAACCATAAGATACCCCAGAATAAACCTAACCAAAGAGGTAAAGGATCTATACTCTAGGAACTACAGAACACTCATGAAAGTAATTGAAGAAGACACAAAAAGATGGAAAATGATTCCATGCTCATGGATCAGAAGAATAAACATTGTTAAAATGTCTATGCTACCCAGAGCAATCTATACCTTCAATGTCATCCGGTCAAAATTCCAATGACACTTTTCAAAGTCCTGGAACAAACAATCCTAAAATTTGTATGGAATCAGAAAAGACCCCGAAGCACCAAGGAAATGTTGAAAAAGAAAAACAATGTTGGGTGCATCACGTTGCCTGATTTCAAGCTATATTACAAAGCAATGATCACCGAGACAGCATGGTACTGGCACAAAAACAGACATATAGACCAATGGAACAGAATACAGAGCTCAGATATGGATCCTCAACTCTACGGTCAGATAATCTTCGACAAAGCAGGAAAAAATATGCAATGGAAAAAAGACAAGTCTCTTCAATAAATGGTGTTTGTAAAATTGGACAGCTACATACAGAAGAATGAAACTCGACCATTCTCTAACACCATTCACAAAGATAAACTCAAAATTGATGAAAGACCTCAATGTGAGAAAGGAATCCATCAAAATCCTAGAGGAGAACATGGGCAGTAACCTCTTCAACATCGGCCACAGCAACTTCTTTCAAGATACATCTCCAAAAGCTAGTGAAACAAAAGCAAAAATGAACTTTTGGGACTTCATCAACATCAAAAGCTTCTGCACAGCAAAGTAAACAGTCAACAAAACAAAGAGGCAACCCACAGAATGGGAGAAGATATTTGCAAATGACACTATGGACAAAGCACTGATTTCCAAGATCTATAAAGAACTCCTCAAACTCAACACCCAAAAAACAAATAATCAAGTCAAAAACTGGGCAGAAGACATGAACAGACACTTCTCCAAAGAAGACATATAAATGGCTAACAGACACATGAAAAAATGTTCATCATCACTAGCCATCAGGGAAATTCAAATCAAAACCACACAGAGATACCATCTTACACCAGTTAGAATGGCAAAAATTGACAAGAAACAACAAATGTTGGACAGGTTGTGGAGAAAGGGGAACCCTCTTACACTGTTGGTGGGAATGCAAGTTGGTACAGCCACTTTGGAAAACAGTGTGGAGGTGCCTCAGAAAATTAAAAATAGAACTACCCTATTACCCAGCAATTGCCTACTGGCTTTTTACCCCAAAGCACAGATGCAGTGAAAAGAAGGGCGATATGCACCCCAGTGTTCATAGCAGCAATGTCCGCAATAGCCAAACTGTGGAAAGAGCCAAGATGCCCTTCAACAGATGAATGGATAAAGAAGATGTGGTCCATATACAGAATGGACTATTACTCAGCCATCAGAAAGGATGAACACCCAACTTTTACATCAACATGGGGAGATTATGCTAAGTGAAATAAGTCAAGCAGAGAAAGTCAATTATCATATGGTTTCACTAATTTGTGGAACATAATAACATGGAGAACATTAGGAAAAAGAAGGGAAAAATAAAGAGGGGGAAATCGGAGTGGGAGATGAACCATGAGAGACTATGGACTCCAAGAAACAAACTGAGGGTTTTAGAGGGGAGGGAGGTGGGGGGATGCGTTAACCCAGTGATGGGTATTAAGGAGGGCACGTACTACATGGAGCACTGGGTGTTATACACAAACAATGATCATGGAACACTACATCAAAATCTAATGATGTAATGTATGGTGATTAACATAACAATAAAATTTTTTAAAAAAGATAATATACCAATTTCATTAAAAAAAAAAAAACTAATGATGTATGGTGACTAATATAACATAATAAAATTAAATTAAAAAATAAAATAAAAAGGAGCATTATCACCTTTTTAATGTTTATTAATATATTCTGATTATATGACATACTTTCTCCAAGAGTAATCATACTTCAAATGTGTTTTGAATATTTTATGATGTAGATTTATTGCTATGATTGCTCACTTTCCATTTTTATTCATGTAGATTTTTTAAATCTATAACTAATACTACATCCAAAAAGAAGATATATATCTACATAAAATTGTTAATAAAACTTATACATATTCACTATACATATTCATAACAGTGTTTGACAGTTATAAAATGTTTAATTTTCCCTAATTAGGATAAATGGAGGGAAAGAATACTTTATTTTAATTTTTTCCCACTAAAACTATCTTTTTCAAATTTTGAATCACCAGATATGTTTCATATTTACATATAATTACAAAGAAAGAATCTTGAGATTTTTTAAAACAAGCTTCTTTTAAAATTAAAGTTGTCTTTCGTGTGTTTATTACCCCAAATCATCAACCCCTGTCATGACTATAATTAATAACAAACTGTACCTAAGTGTTATTTTTTTTTTTAGAGATTTTATTTAATTTTTTGAGAGAAAGAATGAGAGAGAGAGAGAGGAGCACATGAGAGGGGGGAGGGTCAGAGGGAGAAGCAGACTCTCCGCTGAGGAGGGAGCCCGATGCGGTACTCGATCCCGGGACTCCAGGATCATGACCTGAGCCGAAGGCAGTCGCTAAACCACCTGAGCCACCCAGGCGCCCTAAATGTTATTTTTATGAAGAAAAAATTATGAGGAAAATATGTAATGTTATTATAATTTTTGGTGTGTCTTATTAAATTCATCCCAATAATAGGATATAATTAAATAATAAGGCATTTTTTCAATTATGTTATTCTAAGAAGCAGAAAAATGAAAAAAAATGTAGATAGTCTTCCTATTACAAATGTTGAAAGATTTTTTTTTTTAATTTCCCTTTGTTTTTTGATACACACATGGCATCTCTTATGGACACTAGAACAGAGATGCCCTATAATTTCTCAAAACTGAAAATGGATATTTTCAAATACTCTCAGACATTATTTCATTTTTCTTATTTAAAAAAATTGGACAAAGCAAAAGTCTAATAAATTTAGTAGTGTCATTTACTCAGAAGAAATAACAAATTCAATTTATAATCTTGAAACCCTACTGAAAGGAGAATTACAACTCCGAACCTACATCTATCATGACAGCTAACTGAATAACTCAGAAATAATGTAATTTTAGTTTGAAACTAGGGAAAAGTATATTCACCCTACACTATATTTCATTCATATGCTACTTAAGATTGTAGCTACTGCTTTTATTTATAGATGACATGAGTTAAATTTATGCATGGAAATTCAGTGATTGTTTCAGAGTATAGAATTTCAATTACTGTGTCTCAGAAATCACACACTTTATGAGTACAAAACTTTAAGCCTCAAATGATGCTTGTCATATTTTTCTACTCCCATCACATATTTAACAATTCTATTACCTAATTCAGAGGTACGCAGTAGTATAAGGGAAGGAAATGATTATTTTTATAACATTTACTTTTCAACTAGTATGTATAGTTACTAATAGCAGATGGTATACACCAGGAGGGAAGGGGAATGCTAAAGTGTAAATATTCCTAGAAGAAAAATTTAAAACAAAAATGTAATTATGACACAGTTCAAAATTGTATGTCATCTATTCATTCTATAATCACATGCTGAGTTGATATTTACACCCTGCCAGGAACAAAGCTCAGCCTACCACTGAGGTATTAGGTCAAGATACATTGTCAAGAAAGTCTCTGTCAACCAGGGTGGGCACTGTGACTCTAGGAGGAGGTGGCAATTATTTCATGACTAGGTTGAAGGGAGATATCTGTAGTGGCAAAACATAATGATTTCCTGAACTTAGGCAAAAGTAACAGAATGAAGAGAAAGCTAAATAAAAACAGTAAAAACCTGAGATACATAGTACTTGGTAATTATGTATATGATTAGAGAAAGGAAAATGTGAATATGATTCTAAATTTTCCTTTGGCAACTGGGGAGATGTTAAATATCATAACTGGATAGTAGGCTATTAAAATAATAATCAAAAACTTGGAGAAGGATAATTTTGCCAATCATACTAATTCTAGTTCTAGTGTCGGTCTTCTTCACGTCCAATTTTTGATATTGCTGCTGGGTTAAGTTTATTTAACTACAGTTTTAATCATACTATATACTTTAACTAACATGTCCATTTAACTATTCATAAAGTCTGCACTATGCTGATTTTCAAGACCCTATGTGATACGGTCTACTCACTTCCCAGGCTTATTTGCTATCAACATGTCTCCACTGAGTCTGTGCTCCAATTATACCAAAGAGCTTGCAGGTACAAGAATATACTGGTCCCTGTGGAAGGTGTAAGAGACATTTCGAATTTAACATGTCTAGAGGAAACTTGGTTTTTCAACACTAATCTTATCATCCCAGCAAATGGAAACACTGTTTCAGTCTCTAAAACTAGGAGTCAGATTTGAGTACTGCCTTCCTCTCATTTTCCATGTCTGTTAGCCAATCTTGTTAACAAAATCTTCAAAATGTATTCTGAATTGGACTGGTTCTCATTAAAGAAGTGCTACTCTTTGGGTTTTCGCACTGGTATCTGTCATGTTGATTACTAGGAAAACGTTTGGTTTCCCTGCTTCCACCCCTGCCTTGTACAATCTAATCACACATTGGTCAGAGTTCTTTAAAACTTAAATCCGATAAAGCACAACTTTATTCAAAACCCTCCAGTCAGTACAAAATCCAGAGCTCTTCCCATGCCCTAAAAGGCCATTCATGTTCTTTCCACGTCCTTTCCTCCTCTCATCTCTTTTTCAGGTCCTGACTCTCTCCGGCTCACTCATTCCCTATTAGCCACACTAGCCTCCTTGCTGTTTCTTAAACACGTCAACCACACTCCTGCCTCACAGTCTTGTCCTTACTATTTCTTCTACTTGAAAGCTATTGTATCCTGTTTGTTCTCTTACTTCCTTCAGATCTTTACTCAAATATTATCATCTCAATGGACCAGCCTTATAAAACAGTAAGTACCACTTCCCCAACCCCCCTCATTCCCCTTACTCTGCTTTTCTTTAATTATTCACTACCCGAGATATTATGTTTATTAGTCTACTTATTGATTGGTTTGGGTAAGTTTTGTCAAAACAGAGATGTTGCATGTTTTGTTCAGGATAGCATCTACAGGGTCTGGCATTCAAAAACCACTTGCTAAATAGGTAAAGAATGCAGCATGCCTGGCAGTCTGTCTCAGATCTTTGTGTCTCTTGCCAGCTTTTCCCACTTCCTGGGGGAAAGTTCATGTTCTTCCAGGTCCTGGCTATCTGGTGAATAAATCCTACTAAATCTTTCCATAGAGTTAGAATACTATCTTCCTTCTGGGGTGTCTGGGTGGCCAGCAGATTAAGGATCCCACTCCTGATTTTGGCATACGTTTGTGACCTCAGGGTTGTGAGATGGAGCCCCAGGTCAGCTCAGGGCTCAGGGCTCCTGACTCTGGACTCGGGGCTCAGTTTGGAGTTTGCTTGTCCCTCTCCCTCCCACTTGTCCCCTCCCTCTGCTTGCAAGCACACATGTTTGCTCCCTCTTTCTAAAACAAACAAACAAACAAATAAATAAATAAAATCTTTAGAATACTATCTTCCTTCTGAGAACTGCCCAGGTCAGATTCCTCCACTCTTCCCTCTGGTAATCTACAGTAACCTCTGTGAACATCTTATATATCTCCTGTAATGCTTAGGTGTCTTTAACAATTTATATGTCCAAAAGTACCTTGTGGATGGATAACAAATTGTACTCATATTTGCACACTCAAAGTATAAAGCTTAGCATGTAGTAAGCATTTAATGATTATTTATTAAATCAATATGTAAATAGAAATGATCTCTATATGTTTAACATTCTTCCTTTGAAATGTTAATGAAGAACAAAAGCTAAAGACCCCTATTGTGTTAGCTTTATGTCCTTGTCTCTAATAACTTATATTTAATAGTAATGACTATAGCAATAAAAATAATAATGCCAATGATATTGTGCATTTCTTTATGGGCACTGCTCTAAGGGCTTTTGTGGTAATAACTCATTTATTCAATCTGGTGAGTTAATGATCCTAATTTTACACTTGAGTAATTGAGGTACTGGAGTGTTAAGCAGCTCGTCCTCACTTGCTAATAAGAACACTCAGGTAGTATGCCTCCAGAGCCTCTGTCCTCCATCACTAGTTCCCTGTATTGTTTTTCTCACTGTGTGAGACTATTTCCTTTTATTTTATCCCAAGATGTACAAAGAAAAAAGTTTTTGAGAGAGGCAAATGTTTATTGACTACCGAACTAAATCTCAGAGGAACTTTCACGAGTCTTGCATGGTATAAATCTATTTCTGTGGTTCAGTATTTCTCATAAAAAATTGTACTTTATTGGTTTCTGATGTCTATGTATCTTATTAAGGCACATTCTATATGGCTGGTTGTTTCATTAATTTTAAAAGCTTTATTTTATATCACTTTAATTTACTTCATAATATATATGTAAAATTTTGTAGTTAATTATTTACTTACAGCTCAAACCAGGAATTATACAGATATGACTGACAAGGTTTCTCCCAGGGGTAAATATAGCTTATTCTTTTTTCCTATAAAATATTTTTAAGGAACAATTATATTAAAGGGAAAGGTCCTCAGTACATTCATATATAAGCATAACTTATCTTGTTGCATTAAGTTGTTCTAAATAGGACAAATTTGAGGGATATGTATGGCTATTGAAATAATTCCCTTGATTTTAGCAATAGGAACCCTATTATATTAAACTTTACCTGGTTATTACCATCTAAGGAAGACTTGACAATCATCTTAATCACTCACATCACCACGTTAGAGAACAGTTGAGAAAAGAGAGATGATAACATGTTGTATTTAGAGAAAATCCAAAAAGAATGTATGTAAAAATTATTAGGTTAAATAGGTGAATTTAGCAAGGTAGCAATACATATATTTATATATATATATAAATGTATCAATTTACAAAAAGGTTAATTATATAGTTGACCCTTGAAAAATTCAAGTGTTCGGGGCACTGAGACCCCCATGCAGTCAGAAATCCCTGCATAACTTCCAACTCCCCAAAACTTAACTACTAATAACCTACTGTTGACTGGAAGTCTTACTGATAACATACACAGTTAATTAACACACATTTTATCTGTTATGTATTATATATTGTATTCTTAAAGGAAGCCAGAGAAAAGAAAATATTATTAAGAAGATTATAAGGAAGAAAAATACATTTACAGTATTATACTGTATTATTGACACTGTAAGTTTATGTCATCTGTTTACAAGTTGAATGATCTATTAGTACCTACATCAAAGTTTTTTTGTTGTTGTTAGAACAACTCAGCAAAAAATGTTTTTTAAATTATTTTCTGGGCTTTCATTCTGCTGTTGTCATGATGACTCATTTTGGTCTCTACTTCTTTTTTATTATTATGTTATGTTAGTCACCATGTAGTAAATCATTAGTTTTTGATACAGTGTTCCATGACTCATTGTTTGCATATAACACCCAGTGCTCCATGCAATACGTGCCCTCCTTAATACCCATCACCGGGTCAACCCATCCCCCCACCCCCTCCCCTCTAAAACCCTCAGTTTGTTTCTCGGAGTCCAGAGTTTCTCATGGTTCGTCTCCCCCTCTGATTCCCCTCCCTTCATTTTTCCCTTCATTCTCCTAATATCCTCCATGCTATTCCTTATGTTCCATAAATAAGTGAAACCATATGATAATTGACTTTCTCTACTAGACTTATTTCACTTAGTATAATCTCCTCCAGTCCCATCCATGTTGATGCAAAAGTTGGGTATTCATCCTTTCTGATGGCTGAGTAATATTCCATTGTATACATGGACCACATCTTCTTCATCCATTCATCTGTTGAAGGGCATCTTGGCTCTTTCCACAATTTGGCTATTGTGGACATTGCTGCTATGAGTCTCTCTCCTTTTTAAGGAACCAGCTGCCTATTTTATTTTTTTAAATTTTTCTTTTACCTTTTTCCAGGAAGCTCTGTGCCCAATGTGGGCCTTGAACTCATGACCCCAAGATCAATAGTCTCATGTCTACCAACCGAGCCAGCCAGGCGCCCCTAACATTTTCTTATATGATACAAAACCCTGTAGATGTCCTAGGTATTACTAATGCTATATATCAAAAATGTAAAGATAATGTGATAAAGAAATTTATCTTTCCTTAAAGGTACAATTATTCATGCACTGATAGTGTAAAAGCAGTGATATATTTGCTTTATGGTAGCCTAGCCTATACACTAATGAATGAATCATTATAAAATGTTTAGGGCATACAGTATTATATTTATAATACACTATTGGAAAGAAATGTTGTTACATTATTTTAAAAAAAAACACCTGTGATGATAAGCTGATATTCATTTTCTCCAATTATGGAAGAGACAGGCATACTGTATGGTAATGTAATTATTAGAAAGCAGTTATAAAACAGTAAGAAAACACATTAATTTTATAAATGTCACTCACCTTATGCCTATGTAAGGGTAGGCTATCTATCCCCTTCCACACAAGTCTTGCACATGGTGTTCTACATGATCAATACGTAGACAATGATGATGATGACACAGTTCTTGCTGTACAATTATCAGATTTTCACATGAAGACACACGCATACACAACAGGTAAGTTTAATAGCTATAGGCATGATGATTATTTACTATTCATTAAATGGAAGTGGGTCATCATAAAGATCTTCATCCCCATCATCTTCATGTTGAGTAGGCTGAGGAGGAGGAACAGGGCTTGGTCTTTCTGTCTCAGGGGTGGCAGAGGCAGAAGATGTGGAGGAGGAAGGGGAAGCAAGAGAAGCAGGCACACTTGGTGTGACTATGGAAATAGATCATCATTTCTGAGTTTTCTGCTTTTTCATTTCTCCAAAACTGTGCCTATCCAGAACCAATTTTTCTGCCATTTGCTTTAGTATCAGTGCACATATTATAGAAGGGCCCTTGTCATCAAAGAATTCAAAAGAAGTCTTAAAATATCTTAAAATATATCTTAAAATATCTTAAAATACCCTCCTCCTAGATTGTCTAATGTCAATTTGTTTTCCAGCGCTGCTTCTATGTCTTCTTCCTTAGGGTCTGGCACTGGTTCAGAAGCACACATCTCTGTCAAGTCATCTTCTGTTCAGTCCTCTGGTGTGGTGTCTATTAGCTCTTGATTTTCTCCAAGATCCATATATTGAAACCCTTCACCCTTTACCTTTTTTTTTTTTTTTCCCCCTATCCACACTCTCTTTCATGATTTTTTTTTGATTGGTTGTCATAAATCCTCTGAAGTCATGCACAACATCTGGACACAGTTTTCTCCAGGAGGAATTTGTTTCTCGGGCTTGATGGCTTTCACAGCTTTTTCAATTAACAATGATGGCATCTTCAGTGGTGTAATCATTCCAGACTTTCATGGTGTTCTCTCTTATCAGGGTTCTTTTCCATAGTGTTGACAATTCTTTCCATAGAGTACCATGTGTAATGAGCCTTATAGGTTCTTATGACCCCCTGATCTAGAGGTTAAATTAGAGACATTGTGCTTGGGGGCTAGGAGACCACTTCAATGCCTTTGTTTTTGAATTTGTGGGGTTATTGGTGGCCAGGGGCATTGTCCAATATCAAAAGAACTTTAAAAGACAGTTTTTCCTTTCTTTTTTTTTATTAACATACAACATATTATTTGTTTCAGGGGTACAGGTCTGCGATTCATCAGTCTTACACAATTCACAGCGCTCACCATAGTACATACCCTCCCCAACGTCCATCACCCAGCTATCCCATCCCTCCCACCCTCCTCCACTCCAGCAACCCTCAGTTTGTTTCTTGAGATTAAGAGTCTCTTATGATTTATCTCCCTCTCTGGTTTCATCTTGTTTCATTTTTCCCTTCCTCCCCCAATGATCCTCTGCCTTGTTTCACAAATTCCACATATCATTGAGATCATATGATAATTGTCTTTCTCTGATTGACTTATTTTGCTTAGCATAATACCCTCTAGTTCCATCCATGTCATTGCAAATGGCAAGATTTCAATTTTTGATGGCTGCATAATATTTCATTATCTTTATCCACATCTTCTTTATCCATTCATCTGTTGATGGAAATCTAGGCTCTTTCCATAGTTTGACTATTGTGGACATTGCTGCTATAAATGTTGGGGTGCAGGTGCCCCTTTGGATCACTACATTTGTATCTTTGGGGTAAATACCCAGTAGTGCAATTGCTGGGTTGTAGGGTAGCTCTATTTTCAACTTTTTGAGGAACCTCCATACTATTTTCCAGAGTGGCTGCACCAGCTTGCATTCCCACCAACAGTGTAGGAGGGTTCCCCTTTCTCTGCATCCTTGCTAACATCTGTTGTTTCCTGACTTACTAATTTTAGCCATTCTGACTGGTGTGAGGTGGTATCTCATTGAGGTTTTGATTTGGATTTCCCTGATGCCAAGTGATGTTGAGCACTTTTTCATGTGTCTGTTGGCCATTTGGATGTCTTCTTTGGAAAAATGTCTGTTCATGTCTTCTGCCCATTTCTTGATTGGATTATTTGTTCTTTGGGTGTTGAGTTTGAGAAGTTCCTTATAGATTTTGGATACTAGCCCTTTATCTGATATGTCATTTGCAAATATCTTCTCCCATTCTGTCAGTTGTCTTTTTGTTTTGTTGACTGTTTCTAAAGGGCAGTTTTTCACTGGTCAGGTACCTTCTGACTTCAGAGACAAAGCATCATTGGAACCAAGCCAGGAAAAGGGTTCTTGTTTTCCAGGCCTTCTTGTTGTATTACTAAAAGACTGGCAGTTGTTTACCTTTTTGGGGCTTAGCAGCTTTATAGATAAGGGCAGTCCTGATCATAAATCCGACTGCCTTTGCATGAAACAGTAGACTTAGCCTACCCCTTCCTGTCCTAAATCCTTGTTTGCTTCTCTTCCTTACTAATGAATGTTTTTGTGGCATTTTTTTCCAGAACAGGGCAATTTTGTCTGCATTAAAAACCTGTTCTGGCAGATATCCTTTCTCCTCAATGATTTTCTTAGTACACAATTTACTGAAGAGACAAACTGCTGATGCAGAGAGGATTTGTGTCCCATGGTGTTTTAATTAAAGCAGATTCTCCCAACTCTTGATTTCAGCAATAGCAACAGGAGGTGGCTACAAAATTATTCCAATGGTATAGTATGTATGACAATTAATTTTATGCTGTTATTATTTAACACTATGTCTTTATATGTGTTTAGAATTCTGTCAAGGGTCATATATGGTCTGTAAGTGTTTGTGTGCATAAGTTTGTTTTTCTTTTTAAGATTTTTATCTTAAAGTGATCTCTACACCCAACAGGGGGCTTGAAACCATGACCCTGAGATCAAGAATTTCATGCTCTTCTGATTGAGCCAGTCAGGTGCTCTTGTAAGTTTTGATAAGTTTTAACTTTTTATAATAGATTTGTGTATATTCTATGGTAGTAAATGATAAAAGAGACTAGTATCGATACAGATTTTATACATTCATGACATATCTTTTCCTTAATTTTTTGATATTTCTAGGCTATGCAGTTTGTGATTTTTTTCAAATTATCACAAATTTTTAGAGAAAAATATTTCCAATATATTTATTGAAAAAAACTGCATAAAAGGGGATCCATGCAGTTCAAACTGTGCTGTTAAGGTCAACTTTATTTCTATATGGAGCAATACATTTTTAGTAAATGTAATGTCTGAGATTATTTTTAAGGTTTATTATGGAAATTTTTAAATATATAAATATGTAGAGAAAATAATAATAATAAACATGTACCATTTGTTCTTATCAACTCATGGCAAATCTTGCTTTCTCTATAACTCTTGCCAATTCCTTCTATTTCTGGTTTATTTTGAAAAAAAATGTCAAGAATCATATTGTTTCACCTTTAATATTTCAGTATGGTCTGTTAATAATAAGCACTCATTTTGAAACATAATCATATATCTATTATCATAACAAATTATTAAGAATACTTCTTAATATTATGAAATATCCAGCTAGTGTTCAAATTCTCTGATGGTCTCAAAATTTCCTTTATAGAATATTTGTTAGAATTGAGATACAAATAAGATTCATATATTAAAATTGGATTAAATAAGATTTCTCTTATAACTTCAAGCCCCTCTTTTTCTAAACTTCTGTATGTGTGTGTGTGTGTGTGTCCTAGAAGTTTATTTGCAGAAGAGTTCAGGTGATTTGCACCATATAATTTTCTGGAGTATGAAATTTGTTCATTGCATCACTTTGGCATTGTTTAGCTTGTATTCTGTTTGTTATGTTCTCTATAAATTGGTAGTTATATGTAGAGGCTTGATCAGATTCTGGTTTAGAATTTGTTTATAATACTTTGTAGGTGGCATTGTAATTCCATCCTAAGATACATAATACAGAAAGTTAAAAAAATTAGAATGAAACTTCCACCTATGTAACTTTGCCTCCTAGATTATTCTGAGATTACACTGAATCCATTGATTTTTGCCTTATTCAAACTACAAAGCTTCAATTAAAATATATTTTTGCTGAAAAAAATAATAACTTAAAAAATAAAGTACAAAGCTTCTGTTTTGTTTTATTGGAACTGACTAAAATGTAGTAAATTATGTTAATTTGCTAGGAAATTGTTAAACATAAGTGATGAGGAAGACTTTTAATATAAAGTCCACCTATTTGCTTTTTTAAACTGACCTTTGTTTATTTCATTAGCTATCAACAAATCTTTATAATATCATACATATATTTAAAAATTCCTTTGATCCTTAATTTAATGCCTGAAAACTCTAAGAGAGGAATGTTGAAGCATCTAGAATCTCAGGGATAAACTGAGATTGTTGGTCATTTAGTTTTCTTTATAGCTCCTTTTCAAAGCAAATATAAATCCTGAGATGCCATTGCTTAAGTTTTGAAAAGGTCCAGGATAGTTCATGTCTATCTGTGAGCTTGGATTTCTTCTACTTCCAGATTATTAATCATGAAAAGTTTAATTGTGAAAATACTAAATTGGAAAATCATTTAGGTCTCCTTATTAGTAATTCTACTCTGATAGATTCAATGCCATGTGTGTGGTCACCAGACTTTATTAAAGAATTCTGCAAATAGTCACTTTGGATTTTTTCATAAGTGCTTTTTACTGCCAGTTCCAAATGGACTTTGATAATTTGTATGGTTTATTCAGGGTGTCACTTGGAATTAAACTAAAGACTCTTTAGAGACTACAAATATGAAACTGTACTCAGAAAACATTCTGCCTAGTGGTACAAAGTGCTACATCAGGTACACAGCAAATGTAAAAAGAAATGCAGTCTGAAGTCTAAAAAATCAAAGAGAGAAACAGAGAAACTGACAACATATAAGGGGGTAGAGGAAGAGATAACTATAGAAGATGCAGAAATAAGGAAATCAAAACATTTGTTTTACACTGCAATGGAGCATAAAAAATTCAGCCAATAGATGAATTAAATTTAGGAGTGGTTTGAAGCACAAGGATATATTGATATAAAGCAAGAAAGTGGGATGAAATAGGAAGAAAATGAAAATGAAAACGTAAAGACCTGCCGATCAGACTAGCTGACAGAGTTAGGCCTGGACTGCTAGTATTGCTGGTCCCCCACCCTCCCCCCCACAAATCTAAAACAACTTGTCTTCCTAGTTTTGGGGGCCCACCTTGACCTTATGTATTATTAAGTAAATAAAGAAACTCTATCAGAATCTCTAGAACAAAACCTGTCTGACTCTCATTTCATGTCCCCGTTCTGCTTCAGGGACTTCTGCCATATTCCTAAAACCTAGTCCTTGTATTTTCCCCAGTAAGTGGCAGGCACTCTTTATTTCTCTGCCTGGTTTTAGTCATTTTTATAGCTCAAGGAGCAGAGTTTGTCTGCCCCTGTGGCTGACTCCTGCTACTCAGTGGCTCCTTATGTAGGATCCCTGCCTGTTTCATGTCTCCCTCTCCGCTTGCCCATGTAGTTATAATATCACCTAGTCCCGGCCTTCCAGTCAGCACTGTGGAAATCCCTTGTTGGTATTTCTCTGATGCCACGTTCTGCTGCCATTTGTTTTAAATACTGTGTTCTGCTTGCCAGATCCGGTTTCCACCTGCAGTTGTATTTGTCCCCAAAGACTTGTTTCATTTGAATATTCATCTGGATTCAGTTTGAAAATGTCATCCCTTCTTAAGATGGCAATTTTAAGTCACTTAAAGAGTAGGCATAACTGTGGTCAATAAAATGACCATTCTCCCCATTGCCCCAGAAAAGGATCCATGTTTTGGCATCTCAGTGACTGTGAACTGGAACTGCTGCTGCTGGAGGAATTGCCCTCCCACAAACACCCCAGAGTAAGCTCCACACTGGCTGTCATGGTCTAGAACCACTTCCTGCTTCTCTTCCACTGCTTCACCAAACCTACTTCTCTCTCCCAAGACACCATCATTCATCGTATTGCTTGTTGCATGTGAGTACCTGCAGGTCCCTATGGGAACACAGTATTTAGAAATCTTTATACCTTATCTTCCCTTGAACTGATGCTTGGAATGTGTTAGAATACTGATCCAGCTGCTGGAATTGGGGCTGGAGAAGAAAAGATGTGTAAAGGACTCTAGTGTCTAATGGTAACTATGACCTGAATCAGAATTTTAAGTGTTTCCATAGAAGCAGTGTCACATATTTATGTATTTACTAATGTATTTAGTTATCCAACATATATTTCTTATATACTAACCATGAACCAAGCCTCATAATGAAATAAAAACTAGTTTATTAAATATTATTTTTCTACTTAGGATAAATTATAGATTTAATAGACCTTGGCAAATAAGAAATCTGGTCATTATTACAGTACAATTTCTAAGGGAAAATCCATTTCAAGTTCCACAATCCGTCTATCATAGACTTGCTAGAAAGCTCTTACTACAGCACTCCAACCTACAACTGTGAGTTATGGTGGCATTATGGCCTGAAGTTACATTCTTGTGCTTATTTATTGATACCATCTAATGTTATAAGTCGTTTTCCATTAGAGAAATCATGTTTAAGGAACAAATAATGTAGTTTTGAAGAAAAAATAGCTCTTCTTTGGAAGGCTACACATATATTTGTGGAGCTTGTTCACTTCATGATTCTGAGGGACACCATTCAGAGAGACTGCAATGCAGTTTTTGCCTCTTAGAGTTATGCAAGGCATAATCAAGATAGGAGAAGGGATTCCTGCTGCTTACCTGACCCTTATCTTTACCTTGATCTTGAAAGCAGTGTGTCTAGACTACAGATACTTATAAAAATCTCAGGGTTTGTTGTTTGTTTATTTGCATGCTTTACCAGAGCATCAACTGATAATTTCTTCTTTTCTACATTGGTCGTTTCTCTGAATAACCTGACATTCAGGTATCAGACAGCAAAAATGTAGACACCATGTCAGTTAACTATAATACTGCTGTTTTTCTTAATACAGAGTCAGCTGTGAACCATCATGAGGCAATATTTCCAGCACTTAGGGAATTGAATGCTTCAGTCTAAAGGAGGAACCTGGGAGAGGAATCAAAATATCTACTACGGAATAAGAAGTGCTCAGGAGGGAGACCGTATAGTGAGGGCAGTTAGACAGAGTAACATCTCAAATGTGTGGTCATGGGTTTCAGATACTTATTTACACTGGTGCTGGAGAGAGTCAGTACTGGTGACTAGCATCATGTTGAATTCAAGCGTAGCTTGCATGCATCAGTTTCATCAAAGAAAGTGAGCAGCACAGAGTCAGGATGTTGGATAAGAGCAGATGATTATCCAAATATCAGGACTATAGTTGTCTCTGGGGAGAAAACTGAGCAGCTAAAATTAAGGAGTGAACTAAAATGAGACTATTTTATTTAATGACTTATTTGGGAGAACTCTGGGAATTAGGCATGTTATATCAATAAAAGGGAGAATAAGTGAAGATAGAGGTGAAAAAGAATTCCTCAGCCCTTAGCTCTAGTCTAAGCTGTGTTGATAAAGGGCAAATTCAACTTGATGATGAGGATGAACTACTTCTGGTCTGAGGCAGGCTAGGATGAACTGCACTGCTGAATATTTTCCTGCCCTGTTCCACTGGTGGGATCAGGAGCAGGGCTGGAAGCAGTAGTAGTTTGATCCATCTCCAAAGAGAGGATGTGAGTTCCTCATCTTCCCTCCAAACTACTTTCCCCTAAGATCATTCTGCTTAAATGAACCTCAGCAAACAAACATACCATCTGATTTTAGTACGGCCAAGAACACCACACAGACCCAACTGAAAGAGCAATAAGAGATTTTTGACAGCTGAAGAAAGCATTTCTTTCTTATTTCCTACAGGTGAAAGTGGGAAGGTTTGATCCCTTGGGCTTAGTAAATTCCAGCATTCTCAGGAGTTTTCTCAGGAGAGAAAATTGCCAGGTAGGAAAGAAAGGCGTCCATAATATGTGAACAATATGTGAGAAGGCACCTCATTTGGTAATGAAAGGAATATGATTTCATTCTGTACCTCAGGTAGTAAAGTGTTTTTATGTGAAGATTTTAGCTCTAATTTCTCTGCTTGGATACAATTTCTTGATTGAAGTACAGGGAGGTTGAACAACACAGAACCATTTGTATCGGAAGACAGAAGACTGGTTGAGGGCCCAGTGCAAGTTCTGAGCTGAGGGCTGGGTGGTACATGTATTAGGACAGACCGTGCAAGGCTTACCAGAGAGGCTGTGGGTTTAGGAACAAACTCAAGAAACTAAAGGTAAAGCCACATCGGGAGTTCTTTGGAGTTGTGGCCCAAATACAGAAAAGAAACCACTTAATACCATAAGCATCCAGCCGAGACTCCAGAAAGGCCATAGTTTTGAAGTGAGTACTATGCCCTAGAGTAAAACCCACTTACAAAGCCTCAACAATATGTTTAGGAAACTCAGAGTGTGGAGGCTGAGTCCCACCAAATTAAGCTGGTTTGGAAAACAGAGCTTTCCACAGAGGAACCCTAACAAAGTGTAAACGGAGCCTTTAAAATTTCAAGGTGATTAGTCAGTAATTGCACTACACACTGAAATTCAAAGTGATATTCTTCAGAGGAATATAACAGAATAAGGAACATTTATAACATGACCTATGCAATGTTTAATATTAAATCAAAATTTGCTAGGCATTTTTAAAAAGTAGAATATGACCTATAGTCAAGGAAAAAAAGCAATGAATAGAAACTAATCCCAAGATGGCTTGGATTTTGGATTTAGCAGACCAAGAGTTTTGAAAGCTATTATAAATTTTTTCATGGAGTTAAAGGAAAATATGGCATTTCTACATATACAGGGATCTTGGTAGAGAATAGAAACTGTGGGGGTGGAAAAGCAGAAGCACCACTAGGAAATTCTAAAACAGAAAACTACAATATCCAAAATGAAAAATTATTTGATGGGCTTGAGGATGACAGAAAAAAAAAAAAAAGGAGTCCATAAAACTGAATAAAAATAGAAATTAGCCAATATCAAGAAAGAAGAAGATTGAAGAAAAAGTGAGATCGAAAACCATAAAACTGCTACAAGAAAACATAGACAGTAATTTCTTTGATATCAGCCATAGAAATACTTTTCTAGGTATGTCTCCTCAGACAAAGGAAACAAAAGCAAAAATAAACTATTGGAACTACACCAAAATAAAAAGTTTTGCACAGTGAAGGAAACCATCAACAAAATGAAAAGGCAACGTACCAAATGGAAGAAGATATTTGCAAGTGGTATATCTGAAAAGGGGTTAATATCCAAAATATATAAAGAACTTATACAACTCAATACCAAAACAAGAAATAATCTAATTAAAAATGGGCAGAGGGCCTGAATATACATTTTCCCAAAGAAGACATACAGATGGCCAACAGACACATGAAAAGATGTTCAACATCACTAATCATCAGGAAAATGCAAATTAAAACCACAATGAGATATCACCTTACACTTGTCAGAATGGCTAGAATCAAAAAGACAAGAAATACCAGGTGTTGATGAGGATGTGGAAAAAAGGAATGCTCTTGCACTGTTGGTGGGAATGCAAATTGGTACAGACCCTGTGTAAAACAGTATGGAGATTCCTCAAAAAGTTAAAAATAGAAATACCATACAATCTGGTAATTCCACTAGGTGGGTATTTACCCAAAGAAAATGAAAACATTAATTTGAAAAGATATATGCTCCCCTATGTTTATTGCAGCATTATTTACAATAACCAAAACATGGAAGCCACCCAAGTATCCATCCATTGTCTATTGATGAATGGATAAAGAGGTATGGGGAGATGGATCTATCTATTTATCTATCTATACACACACACCTATATATATAATCCTCACATATAATATTGTATATATATTATATGTATATTACTCAGCCATAAAAAAATGAGATCTTGTCATTTATGGCAACATGAATGGACCTAAAGGGTATTATGGTAAGTGAAATAAGTCAGACAGAGAAAGACAGATACCACATGATTTCACTTATATGTAGAATCTAAAAATCAAACCAAATGAACAAGCACACAAACAAAAAACAGACTCTTCAATACAGAGAACAAGAACAAACCTGTGGTTGCCAGAGGGAAGGGGATGGGGGCTGGGCAAAATGGGTGAAAGGGAATTGGAGGTACAGGCTTCCAGTTAGGGAATGAATAAGTCATGGGGATCAAAGTTACAGAATAGGAAATATAGTCAGTGGTAATAGCAGGTAGGGCGACAAATGTAGCTATACTTGTGGTGAGCATAGCATAGTGTATAGTTTTGTTGAATCACTATGTTGTACACCTGAAACTAATGTAACATTATGGGTCAACTGTACTTCAATAAAAAAGAAAAAAAAATTATCACAGTCTCAGAGAATACAGGGGCAATATCCAGCAAGCTAACTACATATATAGGTATATGTATATTGACCTGAGAAGGAGAAGACAGTGAGAATATTGTTGGAAAATATTTGAAGCTATAATGGCCAGATTTTTTTCCCAATTTGATAATTAATATCTACTATCCACTGACAGATCCAAAAAACCCAAGGCTAGCTGAAAATCAAATTAAAAAGAAAATCAAGAAGTTAGTTCAATAAAAAAGACATTCCATCCAGGGAAACAATGATACAGATAAGGCTGATTTCTCACCAGAAAATATGTAGGCTAGAACAAGAAAGACTTCTTTAAAGTGCTGAAAAAGCAGTCTATTCAAAATTATATTTCCAGTTAAAGTATCTTCAGAAACAAGGATGAAATAAAGACATTTTCAGATAAATAAAAATCAAGAAAATTCATTGCAAGCAGATATGTACAATAAGAAATCCTAAGAAGGCTCTTTGGGTTGATGGGAAATGATAGATGAAAACTTGGTTCTAAAATTAAGAATGAAGATACTAGAAATGGTAAAAAAAAAAAAAAAAAGAGGGTAGTGGAGGTAAATCTAAAAGTATTTTTTTTCTCCTAACTTCCTTAGAAAACTGTTTAAAACAAAACATTAACATTGTTAGATGGGGTTAAAAATTTACTATGACACAGTAGCACAAAAGATGGGAAGATGAGAAGCATGAAAATGAAGTTCTACTGTTAAAAGATTGTTACGACTATAACGTATGGGGGGAGCTTACAGTGTTAAGGGGTGCAGTATTGAATCTAAATAATGGAGAAAGGGAACTTCTTCTGTTTATATTTTGATAACATAAAATGTCCAGGATATCACAATATCAAGGACTATTCAAAATCTCTTCATGATAAGGATAATGAAAATATTGTAAACAACCAAAGGACTCATTGTATACCAAAGAATAAATTGGGATCCTAAATCTTTTTCCTTTCTAAGATTGAATCCCTGAATATTACAGTTGTTACTTTAGGTTCTGCAAGATTACTTTTTTATCCCATAAATACACAATTTAAAACTAAAATAGAATGTTATTTTTTTCTAGCTAAAGTCAGTCTCTGATGAAATTTGAACCAGACCAGTAGAGCAGTTTAGTCATTATTTAAATCTACATGGGCCCACTGTTAGAAAACTTCCACATTAACCCTAAGCATTCTTTAAAAAGCCCATTTGTTGGTAGACAGAAGGAAGGCTAAAACTCATGTATGACAGGGTTGTAAATACTTCTACTCAGAAAATGGAATCAAGACTCAACTCTAGTTGAGGAGAACACGCCAACTTTAAGAGAAGTTGAAGTTTTGCACGGCCTACTTATCACTGGTTTCCTAAATGACCTAGGGTAAATAGAAACAGCCTTTTCATGTGGCTGCTCTGATTAAAGCGAGGTCTGTTAAGTTGGCAGTACATCATCTGAAATTTCAAAGCTTAAGTGGAAGCTGGGGTTTCTTTTCCTTCCAAAAAATCCCCCTACTCTTTATACGTGGTCAATCTGAGTGGCTGGCATGCGGTTATAAAAGTCACTGGGCAGTAATCAGGAGTGCACTGGTCCTTATGGCAGGCATCAACTTGGTTACTGCCAGGTCTTTGAACTACAAAAATAAATAGAGAATAGAAGTGCATTGTATTGGCCAAGCCCGAGGCCCAGTCATCTGTCTTGGAGCATGCTCTGGTGAGAGTGTTTAACTTGGATTCCTTCCATCCCATGTGGTAGCTGCAGGAGTGAAAAAGGAGAGGAAAAGAACAATGTTAGGTGGTATATTTAAGAGTGTATTGGCTTAACAATTCTCAGGAAACTGTTACTTGTATTTTTCTCTTAGCAGCCAGGGGTGGGAATCGGAATGAGTGGATGCGTGCTATAGACTACATGATTCTATTCCCTCCCCTCTTGTCCATTGTTTTACGAAGGGCTTTAATAGCCGGCGTAGGTATTCCCCCAAACACTATCTACTAAAGAAAGGAAGCTTAGCTATAGCAACTCACAGGACAGTATTTTTTTGTATTCAATTTCACCAGCAGCCTTGACATCCCTGAATTAATGGGTCTCTTTCACTCTAACCCTGAAAGTTTGAAATTCGTGGTAACTGGATGTTTGTTGTTTTTGGCTAAATTATCCTCTTCTATTTCTTTTCAAGGCCAATGTAACACAAACTAAAACAATTTAGGCTCTCTCTGCCTTTTCATTCTTCTAAGTTTTCTACAATAAGAAAGGAGAACTTTACTCAACCACACTGTGCTCATAATAAACTTGATTTAAAAAAAAAAAAAAATACCTGTGGTTCCAGGAGTGGATTCTTTGTAAGGACAGTGAAGCACTCAGCTGTTCTATATTAGAAGAAATTTTGCTTGTTTCCACAGCTGAATTATCTTGCTTTCCATATTATCAAAAAGAGTACTAAGAAAATCAAATAAGAGATTTTCAAGGGATTTCAAAGGAAAAAAATATATAGCTTTTTACAGTTAAGGTTTTAGTTGCTAGCAGATCTTATTTTTTTCTAGATCATGCAGCACATATTTTGTAACCCTCATGAAAGAGCATAAAATAAATATGTCAAGGCTTCCTGTAGAAATGCGTTCATTCAGAGTTGCCAAAATAAGAGAAGCTGTTGGATTTGCCCAGACAGATGGTAAGATAGATTTATGAGCAAAATTATGTAAAAATATCAAGTTTAAGGGACTATGTATCAGAAATGAGTGATTTGTAATGTTATATTGACTTTTTTTTTTTACTATAGATCAAGAATTGTATGGAAATTGATGAGATGTATTGTACATAGTAGACATTTTCTTAGGGTGATAGTTGACCTTAATTATATTTGTTGCAATTTGTACGAAATATGAATAACTTTCCAGGCAGCATCATCAACCAGTTTTTAAAATATTCTTCAAAACAACCCTTACAATATTACAAAAATGCATTCTGTATGTTTTCAAATAATTCTAAAATGACACAGATTGAATATTGCTGAATTGAAACATTCATTAATTCATTCAGTCAACAAAAAGGACCTACTATGGACCAGGCTCTTTCTATGTCCTGGACAGACAGTGGTGAGCAAAACACAGTACTGGCATTATTGAACAAATATACTAGTTTAGATAAGAAGATAAGAATAATCCTGATTATAGTAAGCAACTTGAAATTATTTTATTCATATAGACTGTAATTAAGTTTTCCCAAAAATGGATTTATGGTAAAGTTGAAAACCTACTATGGGATGAAATGATATTTTGGGTGAATGAGAAATATTGGCCATAATCTAAAAAAGTCTAAATTATTTGCAAAAATGAAATTAAAGGATATCAAATCCCACAATATTTTTAAATCACTTTAGCATATATGTTTCATTATTCATGATTTTTTTGCATTTTTAAATTTAAGATTTTGTTCAGAAACTCAATATTTCAACATAATAATTGTTTTAAAAAATTCTCTCTGTACATACCATAATATATACTTCATCCAAAACAGTGTTATTCAAAGCCTAATTCCCAACAGAAACAATGCAACACATGGGGGTTATGTTTCTCGAAAAACTAAATGGCTTATTCTACTATGAAATAATGAGAAATGTTAAAGTAAAACTTTGAGGTAAATAAATATTATTCATGAAAGTTATTCCGTAACTAATGAGGTTAATGTTATCTTTAGCTTAGGCTCAACAACTAGGCATTATTGTTCTTTGCTAAAATTCAGCCATATTAGAACTGTAAATCTAGTTAACTTTTTAAAAAATATAAGAAGTCAAAGTCTGTGCAAAGAAATATTGCAATACAATTTCCCGTGAAGAAGTAATCCTCATTTCAGTGTCAGTGAGTATTTCTCATTAGGACAGCACTTCAACATTGATGTGGATAAAAGAACACAATCAAGGAGAAACTTGTACATAGCTAAGGTTCTTACTGGGTAGCTTGTGATTTTAAGAAATTATATATTCTTTTCCAATCACATGATATAAAGCATGCTTTATAGTTTGTTATTATGTTATATAATTGTAGTACTATCTTAATGATGAGTTTTAATTTCTGTCATGTGGCCTAAAGTTCTTTTACCTCATAAATTTAGGATTTCCTTCTCATCTATTGTCCAAACTTGGAAGTCATTTTTTTTCCATTTCTCCCAGCTGGGTTGGCAGAACTTCTTTTCTCTCAGTTTTTAAAAAAAGTTTAAAAGATTTGTTTATTTATTTTGAGAGAGAGAGAGCACGGGGGCGGGGGGAGCAGAGCGAGAGGGAGAATCTTAAGCAGACTGCATTTGGGCTGAGTCCAACGCAGGGCTCCTTCGATCTCATGACCCTGAGATCGTGACCGGAGCTGAAACCGAGAGTCAGTTTCATGAATAATATTTATTTACCTCAAAGTTTTACTTTAACATTTCTCATTATTTCATAGTAGAATAAGCCATTTAGCTTTTCGAGAAACATAACCCCCATGTGTTGCATTGTTTCTGTTGGGAATTAGGCTTTGAATAACACTGTTTTGGATGAAGTATATATTATGGTATGTACAGAGAGAATTTTTTAAACAATTATTATGTTGAAATATTGAGTTTCTGAACAAAATCTTAAATTTAAAAATGCAAAAAAATCATGAAACAATGAAAACATATGCTAAAGTGATTTAAAAATATTGTGAGATTTGATTTTCTTTAATTTCATTAATCGACTTTGCCACCCAGGTACCCCGTAACTTCTTTGCTCTCATTGTCATTTAAGCAGCAGTGGATAAAGGAGAATGGAAATCGATGTAATAACAGCAACTATAATCCTCTGTATCCGTGTCTTACAAAAACAAATAAATTATTAGATCTTCTGAGGCAAAGCTGTAAAACAAAGAAATTTCCAAAAGTGTTGCTTTTCAGGGGCTTAACAGACATATTAAATTCCATCCACTGAAATCCCATCTTCATCAAGGGATCCCCTACCTTCCTCCTTTCCGGTGTATTTAAACTCCAACTGCGACATTTGCAGTTTCCAAATACCCACTGAAATATGGAAGTACCTTCGATTTTTCTGGACCTCAAACAGACACCTAAACAAACTTTAAACTGAACCTATTCTAGACAGTAGGAAGTTTAGAAAATTTTGTTCTCCAAATAAAGCAGAGTCCTCCCCTCAGAAATTTTCTGGTTTTAATTTCTCTATCGCCGAAGTCGGGCAGCTGTCAAATGGGCTTACTTAAGACCAACTCAAGTCAAATAGATTCTGCTTTTGAGTGATATGTAAGGTAGAAAAGAGTTCTTGAACAGAAGCTTAGTGCCTTAACATAGAAAGCATGCTGGTGTGAGAAAAGATTTCTAAAGCTTCCAAATAAGTAAAAGAGAATACTACTCTTTCAGGGCAGTGCTGGGCTTGCATTTTTTTTTTTTTTATTAATTTTCCACGGATTAGACTACTTTACAACTTTTTAGGGACAGAGGTCAAGCTGCATATTCTTTTTCTGATGGGTAAGCAAATCGTTTCTGTCCTATGGAAAGATAACCTGAAAGGTTATGATTTATTACCCTGTTGACATTAACCGGTTTTGTATTTAACCCAGCAATCTTGCCCTGACAATCCTTTCAATTGCTTATATTTGTTTCTCACATGTTCTTTGAATTTTTTTTTTTAAAGATTTTATTTATTTATTTGAGAGAGAGAATGAGAGAGAGAGAGAGCATGAGAGGGGGGAGGGTCAGAGGGAGAAGCAGACTCCCCGCCGAGCAGGGAGCCCAATGAGGGACTCGATCCTAGGACTCCAGGATCATGACCTGAGCCGAAGGCAGTCGCTTAACCAACTGAGCCACCCAGGCGCCCTGAATTGGTTTTAACATATTACTAGTTCACTGGTTAATTAATGAGTTAAAGTCAAACTCTTTAACGGGTGTTTTTTTTTTTTTTTATAGTTGCTTGAGAGTCATGATTTTATCTTTTTGAAAATAATACTTTAACACCGGTAAGAGGATCCAAAATGATTTAGCTGTTACAATCTTCAAAGAGGTTGGTCCAGACACTAGCACTTTCTTTTAAATTTAATTTAATTTTATTATGTTATGTTAATCATCATACAATACATCATTAGTTTTTGATGTAGAGCTCCATGATTCATTGTTTGTGTATAACACCCAGTGCTCCACGCAGTACGTGCCCTCCTTAATACCCATCACCGGGTCAACCCATCCCTGCATCCCCCTCCCCTCTAGAACCCTCAGTTTGTTTCTCAGAGTCCATATTCTCTCATGGTTCATCTCCCTCCTCCGATTTCCCCCCTTCATTTTTCCCTTCCTTCTCCTAATGTCCTCCATCCTATTATGTTCCACAAATAAGTGAAACCATATAATTGACTTTCTCTGCTTGACTTATTTCACTTAGTATAATCTCCTCCAGTCCCATCCACGTTGATGTAAAAGTTGGGTATTCATCCTTTCTGATGGCTAAGTATTAGCACTTTTAGTCTGTTGCACTTAGTAATGAACTCACCCAAATTTTATAATAATAAAAGTTGATTTCACTGTACAAAATACACAAAATACTAAATTGAAGACTCTAGCTAATAAAAATAAAGTAATAATCGGGGTACCTGGGTGGCTCAGTTGGTTAAGCGTCTGCCTTCTGCTCAGGTCATGATCTCAGCGTCCTGGGATCAAGCCCTGCATTGGGCTCTCTGCTCAGCGGGAGGTCTGCTTCTTGCTCTCCCTCTGTGTGCATGCTGTCTCTCTCTTTCTCTCTCTCAAATAAATAAATAAAATATTTTTTTAAAATAAAGTAATTATCAAATATTAATTGACCATATTTCTTAGGGATATTCCTCCTTTAGTAATTGAAATATGCTACCACAAGAGACTGTACTATTCTCTAGACCAGAGCTATGCCTTTTTCATTTACCAATTTCCAATATTTCCCACACCAGATGCCTCAGAAAATGTTTGGCAAATGTTGAATTTTAGGTTCTTACTATGTGTGTCACATGTCTCCCAGTCTTGGTTAAATAAAATCAAGTCATTCAAATTGATTCCATTCATGAGACTGCCCTGGGACTCAAATCTGCCAAAAATATTTTCAAAGTTCAGTGAATAGAGAAATCAGAATTTTTCTTTCACTTACCTATATACAGCTAAATTCTCATAATTATTTTCTTCCTTTTGTCAAAAGTGAAAAGAAAGCAAACTGACAGTAGCCTGCATTAGGAACTGGCTTTGCTACTAGCATGACAGATGAATATAAATATTTCAGTTCTCTTTGCCTCAGTTTATTGAACTCTAAAATGAAACATGGGAGAGGAAGTTTTCTAAAGTCTCATTTCTGCCTAAGAATCTTTTATGGCTTGTTGACATCTGTAGCCATTTGATCCTGTCTTATGACAGCGCTCTCTGGTTGTCAATTCTTTTTTTTTTTTTTTTAAAGATTTTATTTATTTATATGACAGAGAGACACAGCGAGAGAGGAAACACAAGCAGGGGGAGTGGGAGAGGGAGAAGCAGGCCCCCCGCCGAGCAGGGAGCCCGATGCGGGGCTCGATCTCAGGACCCTGGGATCACGACCTGAGCCGAAGGCAGACGCTTAATGACTGAGCCACCCAGGCGCCCCTGGTTGTCAATTCTAAGTGTTATAAAGTTTAAGAGTTATGTTCATCATCAAGCAGGACAAGTTAAGGATCTTCTGTGTTTATGTGTGTGATTAAGAGGATGACTCAAAACAAAACAACATTTAGGGGTGCGTGGGTGGCACAGTCTGTTGAGCATCTGACTCTTGGTTGGCTCAGGTCTGATCTCAGAGTCGCGAGATTGGGCGCCTCTTTGGGCTCCGTAGTCAACACAGAGTCTGCTTGTGTTTCTCTCTCTCTGTCCCTCTGCCCCTCTCCCCTGTGTGCGCGCAGTCACATGCACTCTTCCCCCGCCCAAATAAATAAAATAAATCTTAAAAAAAAAAAAAAAAAGAAAACCTTTCACCAATTTTCCTGCAGTGTACTTCACAAGATTGTGTATTCACAAATTCACAAATTCACAAATTACCTGTAGTGTTTCTGGAGCACAGTCTCATAGTCCTCAGGACTGTAGGTACCAAAGACCACCACCAATATTTCTGGAGAAAGTACAAGGAAACAGCATCATGGGTTCCTAGGTTTTTTTTTTTTTTTTTTTTTTTTTATGGGTCTGTGTGTGTGTGTACTATGTGTGTGTGTGTGTGTGTGTGTGTGTGTGAACATTCCCCCTCTGATGATTTTGTAAGGCTATTGTATTCAAAATGAAAACATTTTGTGACATGAAGAAAAGTTTCCAGACCTGACATGAAACCTGAGTGTAGGCAGAACTAAATCCTCACCAGTCATAAATAGGCCTATCAAAAGTATTTCACAGATTGAACTAATATAAACATCAGCCTTCAGTTCCTGCCATACATAAACCAAGTAGCTATAAAGTCCTAGAAACAAATATTCCATAGGGAGTTTAAGATTTAAAATAGTCATATTCTAAGAATATGTGAACTCTTAGTATGTGAGCTTTGCTGTCAGAATTTTTTTCTAGCTTTGTAATGCTGAAAAAATGACTTATATGCTATAAATTGTTTTCTCTTTTTTCTTTTAACTTTTTCTTCTCTCTGGTGAAGCATATTTTACAATTATGGGAGTTCCTTGAAATTTTTCTAGATTTGATTTTTAATATTATTTCATGGTTAATCTTATTTTTAAATCTAATTCTATTTATTTAACAAAAGGGGTTTATTTAACTCATCTCTCCATTTTCCTTCCAAATTTAATTCTAGTAGTCCAATAAGAGAAATGCCATACTCACTCTTCCCTTGCAGAACTGCATTCCAGAGGTAAAGATTACCTGCCAGTTTTTTTTTTTTTTTTTTAAACCATTAAATGTAACTGATTTGCTTAAAGGGACCATATATCTCTGTTTCTTCTGTATAGGCTTTTTACTATATCTGCTTCAAAACATACATGAGGCTTTTTTTTTTTTTTTTCAAAGGTAGCTCAGGTTTTCCATGAACTTGTTCTATCTACTATAATCTACAGTGAGACAGAAATAGAGAGTTGTCTGTGCTTTCTAACCTCCCACATGTAATCTAATTTTCATTTATAAATTCCTAGGTGTGTATTATCTAGAGAATAATAAAAGATAAGCCTTTTCACATCACTCCCTCCCAATAAATATTTCCTTTAATCATTCTTACACCTATGAACATTTCTCCTGCATCTCTCCTGCGTAATGAGTTTTAATTGATTTTCACAACACATTCATATTTTGCATCTAAAGAACAATTAAAAAAATAAATTATGTATGAAATCTACAGAGTCCCTTAGACAATGATTTTAAATTTGGGACCACATTGTTCTCATCTTTGATTACTTAAGAAAAATGCATTTCTACCTAGAATTTTTCTTAATTTAGAACAAGGCAAAAGACTACTTTTTGACTCTAATTCTAAAACTTGCTGAAAAACCTGAAACATTAGTATGGAATGCCTTGTTTATTGTGTTATTTCTTTAAATTTTATTGGTTATTTCTTTAAATATGTCTTGATAGCATATATAATTGTAATGCAATCAATTAGTTATGCATATATATGAATGGGATGAGCTTTATCATCAATTGCTTTGTCCTGTGTTGCAAAGGCAGTGAAAAGAGAAGCAGGATTTATACATTGTTTTGTTGTTAGAGTGATCAGATTCCCTTTTTAGTTTTGCTGTTTGTTTTCCTTTTTTGTGAAATAATCGATGTAAATTTCCTACTGCATTTACTAGATGTGTATTGGTAGTAAAGTATCTGAGGAGGAAGAATGATGTCAAGGGGGAAGGCAGCTATCCAGGCCCTCCTTTGTCTTCCTTACTGCATGTCCACTCATCCTAACCACACAGCCCACATGATTATGTTCATGGCAGTTCATCCCACACGCAATCAGGGCTGGGCTTTATGACAGCACTAGAGCTCATGCAATAATGTGCCAGCACATAAAAGCCTGGGCCCTTTCTAGTCCCACCACACAGGGCTACTGCTCCCTGGGACCCTGGGGCAGTCCTCACTAGAATCCTTCCTCTCCCTCACAACACAAATCTTGGCAATATTGTGTATAGAATTCATGGTTTCCCCATTAAAATCAGATTCAGAATTAGCTCAGTTTGCAGAGCCTTATATGTTTTGGTTGTTAATGTTAATCTACACACTAATCCCAAAGTTCATAAATTCAGATTTAGGGAGCTAAAAATCACCTGGGATGCTGGTTAATAATGCAGTTCCTATGTTCACCGGTAGGGCCCAAGGATATGAGTTTTATCTAAGTCTCAGATGGTTCTGATACAGATGGGTTTATGGAAGGCAACACTTTGGAAAAACTTCTGTAGTACCATCAATCCCATTTCACAGATAAGGGGGTTGCAGAGTCAACATATTTCCTAAACTGGTAATGAACATGGATCTATCTGGCTCCGAAGTTTATACCTTCAAAAATAAATGAAAAACATTGCTAGATTTATGTTTTGATTTTTGTTTTTTTTTCATCATGCTTTGCTTTTGCATTTTAAGATATACCTTACTAATCAGGAGCCAGCAGTCTGATTATTCACACAGAATTACATTAATCAAATAAATCTGCTTAGCTTTTAGGTTAATCAACTATTTGAGTTGATCAATCTTTGAATCTAAAGGGTTGTTGAAATAGTTGCGAAGCGGAAAATAGGGAAGTGGTGACTGAGTTTTGTGATTGAACTCAGTATTATAATTTTAATTAATCTGAATTAAACAGCACACACACACACAGGTATGCAGATGAAAACAGGGCATAAAGTTGTCTCAGGTAAAAGCAATCTCAAAAAACAGTAACAATGCATCAGGTCAGGAGAATTTAAGCCATTTGTTTTCATATTCCCCAAGTTTTATTCAACAGTGGACATATTTTACTACTCTGACACTGTGAAATTTAGAGCTTATGTTCTTTGAATATCACTCCAGAGACACTTCATATCCTTCCAGATCTTTGAGAGGAGAAAATCAGGAGAATTTTAACCACAGACCAAAAAGAGGAATATTTTGTAAAAGCTTGTATTAGGATATAAAAACATTCATGATCTCAGAAATGAGAAATTTATTTACTCAGGTCCAGGCTTGTCTTTCTGTTCTAGGTTTCTTGGGTAGACATGTTGACTGGAACAGACTTTTATGGCTGATTATGGGTTGGAGTGTCTGGACTTCTAGAAGCTTTAAGTATTTGATAATCTCTCCTAAACCAAAATAAATTTCTTTGTTTGGTGATAGTTGCATGTAGTATACCATTGTATTTTTTTTATATCCGAACTTAAAATGAACTCCATTTTATAGCAGAATAGTATTTGAATGAGGAAAAATTATGAAAACTTCCAAGAACAAAATGCCACCCCCCACACCTTAAAACATACACACACAACTTTGAAAGTATAAACCTGAATCATTATTCTACTTTATAAAGTGAGTTGTTTGGAAGTTTGGGCTTAATGATTATTTTTGTTTTAATAAACTCAGCACGTTTAACGAACTATTCTCATTAATAAATTTTTTTTGAGAAACAACAATTCATAGTGCATTTTGGAAAATAATTTTCTTTACAATCAGTCATGTTGACTATTAGCACTCATAACATTTACTTCCACCAATTTAACACAAATTTAGTCTGAGTCCAACTAGATCCGTGTTCCTTTTAACACTGGGCTATACATAATCTGAAGTCATGAGTTTGGGTTTAACAAGAGCATTTTGGAGAAGTTTAAAAAGCATACTCTTCTCTTACTTGTTTATGCTGCCAAATATGTTATTGTTTGGCCAAGAGTCTGCAAAATGGATATACTTATTGGTGATGTCATTCTCTGGGCCACTGTAATACAGTTCTTATCTGATCCTTTCTGCAGGAAAGCTTCAAAATGAATTGTGTTGATCATTTAGTACTGTGATTTTAAAATAATTCATTGATACTTGATTTCATATTACAACTCTCTTAAATTTGTCTTGATGCTTTTTAGGTTTATTCTGTTTATTCTTTGTGCTCAAGCTCTTGGTTTTTTTGTGTTTTCAATTTTTTTCTGGCACAATTCCATTTTAATTTAAAACACTGGAGCAATGGCTCTGGATCTCAGAATGTGTACATTGCCTTCCAGATGATAATCTGGTTAAAAGTTAAAGTGGTTTTATGTGTGATGTGACTTGTAAGAGTGTTTATAATCATGCATTTTATTGTACTGTAAATGTTCTTTTAACATTTTGTGATTTTATAACATTAGACATTTTCCTCATAAAATTGGATTAGATTTAAATGTAAACTGTATCTATCAGATCAAAGAAAAGAATGGGATATATGATAAACATTCCATCTGGTGAGCATTGAGAGAGAATTGCAAGTAATTTGCAAAGAAGTCTCAGTGGGATCAAGGAACAAACAAGACTGAAGCCATGTACTTGTATAGGCCATATAGAATTAAATACAATTCAGTGCTTCCCAATTATTTTTGTTGTCAGTATGATTCTCCATATCTCTTATCCATTCAAGAATAGTGTTTCCTTTCTCAGACAGAATTGCATTTTATTCATCTGTTTCATATAATCTCTTTTTTAATGATTATGTTTTGGTCAAAATTATGTTTAATTTTCTCAAAAACTTAAATGTTGTTTATTTTTTTAAAGGTTTTTTCCAACTTTTTTTTTTTAAGATTTTATTTACTTATTTGACAGAGAGAGAGAGAGAAATCACAAGTAGGCAGACAGGCAGGCAGGCAGAGGGAGAGGGAGAAGCAGACTCCTCGCTGAGCAGGGAGCCTGATGCAGGGCTGGATCCCAGGACCCTGGGATCATGACCTGAGCCAAAGGCAGATGCTTAACCAACTGAGCCACCCAGGCGCCCCCAAAACTTAAATGTTGTTTAAAGAGTTAAACCTTTCTTTATGAAAAAGGGTAGTCTAAACCCTCCACACACACACACACACACACACACACAAAATCTCATTCTTCATTGCTTCCCAGAGGCAATTATATTTAATTATGTTAGCTGTTACATTTGTTATTTATCTCTGTGTCTTGGGGATTTAGCTCTCTTTCCCACCACATCCAAAAAACACACTATCCTTCTTTCCATTCCTGTACGTACTTACAGTTACAGTTATGTCAGTAGCCTGCATTTATATTGTTATGATGCTGTAGACATGATTCACATCGAAGTCACATAGAATATTACTGTTATTTTTTCTTTTATTGAAAAACTTAATGTTTTCCTTAGAGCTGCAAATTATCTCTATTTGCTAAATTTTCTATGGATTAATCCCCAGTTTTATGTACTAACCATCAATCCCTAGTTTACCTCTAGAAGAAAATATTTCTCTAAATATATTCAAATACATCAGATGTCCTACAAAAGTCATCTTTTTGGAAATATATCTCCCTGTGATTTCTGACTTGCTCTGATCTGGATTGTTTGCTCTCTAGATCTTCCTTCTTCATCACCTTTTAAATTTCTTTTCCTTTTTTTTTTAATGTATTTAACCCCTGTTGCTTTAAATAGTTAATGATTAAGTAATTAATTTTCTTTTAAGCCTATTCACTAACAACTTTTTGAGAATGTGTTCATGGAGGTAAATAGTTTCTTAATACTTTGCATATCAAAACATCTTCAATCATATTTAATTGATAGTTCTTTTAGGAACAGAAAACTAGATCAGAAAGAAATAAATAAATTCCCTCAATATTTTAAGGCATACCTCCATTGCCCTGTAGCTTCACACGTGATTTGCAATTTCTTGTACAAAAACATTTAGTTTTCTCTCTGAAAATCATGTTTTCTCATTGATAATGATGTTCAGAAATTGTAGGATTATATGCAGAGGTAGATCCATCCATTTTCAATCATTGTTCTGGGCACTTGGTGGGTTTATTTACTCAAACAACAAATCCTTTCATTCTGAAAATAATTTCTTGAATGGATATATGTTCTTTCTCTCTCTCTCTCTTTTTTTTTTTTTTTTTTTTTTTTTTTTTTTTTTTGCTTGTTATCTCTTGCAAGGACTCTTTTTATTGAGATGTTGAGACTCCAGACCTGACCCTCTGATTTTCTGATCTTTTCTCTCATGTTACCCATAAATGTGTCTTTTTGGTCTATTTTTGGTCTATTTTATGTAAGGCCTCCTTAATTTAATTTTCCAGTCAATATATTGATTTTCTATTTCTACTATATATTTTGTATTTCCAAAAATTCATTTTTGTTCCCTGAATATCTCTCTCTTTTTTTTTTTTTTTTACAACCTGGTCTTCTTGCATGCATATATTGCTTTCCTTTATCTCTCTAAGAATATTAATGGTGGTAAGGTTTGCTTCCTGTCTAGTGTATTTCCCACAAGTTCCTTTTTTACTTATTTGTTTTGATCTATTTATTACATATTGGAGGCCTCCCCAGATGTTTCTTGGTTATGGTTATCTGTTTACCTTTAAAAATCATAATTTAAGTCTGATCTGAAACTTTGATCTGAAACTTTGTCTGAACTGTGGGTCTCCCTTATTGATGAGTACTTTATTAGATTCTCTTAGTTATCTGGCTTGATTGCTTTATTCAGAAGCGCCCTTTCTCCCCACCACCACCATGCCAGCAATCTCCTGATTATGGGATATGATATGCCTCCATTTTGGGAACAAGAAAAAGGTTGGGGGCAGGATGGTATCTCAATATTTAAAAGGTAAACTTTCACTGAAACCTACCTTTCCCTGTAGTACTTCAATTTTCCACTTGCCCGTTGTCCTCAAGTCCAGAGATATTTTCTATTCTCTCTATGAAGTAAAACTTCAATCTGCTGGCATATGAAGGGGTCAGTCTCTTAATTTTAGGGAGTAGAGGAGAATCATGGGGACATTAAATATTGTTCTAAAGCAAAATTTCAAATTTCCTCCCTCTTTTTAGCCACATATTCACCACAACTTAAGAATGAAAGTAGTTGGTTTGCTTTGCACATGTTTCTTCTATATTAAATGTGTATACTATAAGACAAATATATACAAATATTTTGCATATTTTAAAAATGTTAATATACAGCATTAACATATTTTTAGGAGTTACTCATATTGAAACATGCACTTGTGGTTCATTTATTTTTCCTTTTAAAAAATACTTTTATTTTTACTCTTTTGATTTCAAGCTTACCAAAATAGTGGAAAAAATTAGCAAGGCTATCTAATTTACATTGATATAAATTAAAAGGAGTTCTATGGAAACATGGGTTAATGAATGGTTATACTAGGGAAAGGAGTGGTACTCTTTAGCACAAGACTTTGTCCTCATAGAGAAGCAACAATGAACTCTTGAAATGGCTGACATCCTATGGTGATACAGTTTCCTTTTTTGTTTTGTTTTGTTTGGAGAACTTTCTGGGACTCTTCATGAACATAAACACAAGAAAATGTAATGAATCTCAGGTAAATGTGCTATGAGTTTAGGGAATGTTTTGTTTCCACAAATTATAATTATAATACTATTTGATCACTTAAATAACACACAGATTTCCATTTCAACTCCAGTCAAAAATTGCATAATTTTCTAAATATAACAACTTGACTGTCTAAAGTATTTTATTCATGGATTTAATCTATAAGAGGATACATTTTCCAAAAACAATTGTAAAAAAAAAGGTTAAGATTTTTTGAGTTATAAGAGAATCAAATAAAGGTAAACATTTTCCCCTTTGGATTAAGATGTAATAAATATTTTGAGGTAAAAGTAGAAACCCAAACTCAGGAAATTAAACAAAAATATCTCTAGGACTTAAATGGTAAAACTACTAATGTAAAGATAAAAGTTAACGTAAAAGATGAAGACAGTAATATGTTATTTATATATAGGATTTTGTTAGCAATTAATACTATATATTTACATGCATACAGAGGTTTATGTACTTTGCTATTAAAATTGAAAATTTCTCTTACTTTTCTCCCTTTAATATTTTATCTAGAGAGTATTGTGAAATATTTCAACAGCAAAGACATAGTCAATATGATTTGTGCCTCCATAAGTACGAACATTATAAAAATGAAATTACATATATATAAGCATCCACATTTACATAACATAGAAATGTAGCCTTCAAACACTTAATCTAGTATATTTTATGCTGTGTTTGGTCTCCAAGGGTTTACAATATATAAATATTATCAGTTGGATCACCAAATTAAGTTTGAATAATATAAATTATAACCTCTAAAATTTAAATTACTTTATTAAGGTCCTCTACATCACATTTGTGAAAAGATTATGAAACTTTCAGGCAGGTAACTTTTGAGATGTAGGTAATGAAGAATTAGGGTAAAACATTTTTTCAGTCTCTATGAAAACGAATGTATTCAATTAACAGAATTATTCTGATTCAACCAGTATCTTAGAACAGTTTATAAATTTTATAAATTTAAAGCACAGGTCAAAGTAACTCTAAAACTTAAGGTCAAACTAGCTATTATTGCTTATCTGCTATCAGTCAATCATTTATATTAATCTGTAAAATGAATCTTTCAAACTTATAGATAGCAGTCTTCTTTTCTAGAAAGACAACTGTCCAGTTTGTATGTAGATTGAGATTCTAAGGTTCCTATTATTTTGATAATACAAGGCCTCAGGAAAAAAAATATATTTTTTTGTAAGATTGGAAGAATGAGGAGGCATAATATTTTGTTTACCCCTATCTGAGAGTTGTAAGTGATTGTTTTGCATAAATGCCATTTCTTTACAGGTACTTACCTAAATATACAACATGTACTTAATCTACTGATGTGGAAGCAAATGAAACCAACCGAATCTCCCATCTCAAGCTTATGGTTTATGATCATCTCCTACTGATGCAGTGGAATGTGTTATAATTTTATTTTCTATAAAGCTTTTTTAGTAGTATGACATTATGTAATTTCCCATGTCTGTTCTCTCCTTGAAGAGCTTATAGTTCAGATGAATGAAGAAAATCTAAACAAAAAAAACAGTATTACCAATTGTATAGGTGCTATAATAAGAAATAATAAGGCACTAAAGAGTGGTAAAGTCTTTACAGAGGGCATCAAACTTCTTTATACATGAGGAAGTCTTCTTAGAATATAACTATTAGATGGTCAAAAAAGCAGTTTTCCTACAAATACTTTATTGTTAAACAATATAAAGTATTAGCAGTTTTGGGCGCCTGGGTGGCTCAGTTGGTTGGGCGACTGCCTTCAGCTCAGGTCATGATCCTGGAGTCCCGGGATCGAGTCCCGCATCGGGCTCCCCGCTCAGCGGGGAGTCTGCTTCTCCCTCTCCCGCTCCCCCCTCTCGTGCTCACTCTCTCTCTCTCTCAAATAAATAAATAAAATCTTTAAAAAAAAAAAAGTATTAGCAGTTTTCTGGCCCAACTGAATAAATACCTGTAGAGTTATACACAAACCGGTAAGGCTTTTAAACAAACAAGCACTACTATATTTCCATCAACTTATCAAAGCTCTTTTTCAGAAAAATTTAAGAAAAATATGTTTATTTTATCATTGTATTAGGCAAATGTACTTTTTATAATACACATAAAAGTAAAAAAAAAAAAAGTTATTTCCTGGGATGATACAATGGAACATATATCCAGAATGTTCATTAAACCTTTTACTTCATTTTGATATTTTCATTCGTGGAGCTGGTTGCTTTGATTGAAATATGGAATATGCACATATAATATTGCTATGGTCTGAACATTTGTCTCCCCAAATTCATATGTTGACATCTTAACCCCCAAAGATGATGATAGTAGGAGGAGGGGCCTTTGGGAGGTTCTTAGGTCAAGAGGGTGGAGCCCTCGTGAATGAGGCTAGTGTTCTTATAAAAGAAGCCTCCTCACAGAGATCCCTCAGCCCTCCACCATGTGAGGACACAGTGAGAAAGTGCCATCTATGATCAAGGAAATGGGCCCTCATCAGAACACCACCATATTGGTACCTTGATCTTGGATGTTCCAGCATCCAGAATGAGAAATAAATGTTCCTCGTTTATAAGCCACCAGTCTCTTCTGGTAAGAAGCAACCAGAAAGCCTAAGCTAAATATAAATGTATTTCTGTTTAAGGTTTTATTTATTTATTTGAGTGAGAGAAAGCATGAGCAGGGAGAGCAGCAGAGGGAGAGGGAGAAGCAGACTCCCCGCTGAGCAGGGACCTGGACTCCAGGGCTTGATCCCAGGATGCCCAGACCAGGACCTCAGCCGAAGGCAGATGCTCAACGACTGAGCCACCCAAGTGTCCCTATGTATTTTTAATAATTGATTGAGTCACTTAACTCTATTCTGCAAAAACTCTTTCCCCAGCCTTTGCTGTATACTCCATAAATGTTTGTTATTAATCAAAATGAGACTAGACCAAGGATATGTAGTGTGTTACTGGGATTCTTTCCCATCCTGCATAGCCTGTGTTCTTCTTGTTTTAAGTATTCTTCGGCATATCATTTGGATACCTTCCAACTTTACCAAAGATGTTCTTCTGGCTACATTAATGATCCATCCTATCCAAAAGTCATATTCAAAATATTGAACTAGTCCGTCTTGGGAACGGATCACTCAAAGCAAAAACCATCCAATCAGGAAAAACTGTTTCTGCCACCGCTGTGGCCTTTCCATGCAAACCTGATGAAAAGCAGGCCTGATTTCTAACCGCAGGAGGTAATAGAAGCTGTTAAGAGATGTAGGCAGTGACATTCTGTGTGGAAGTCTGAATCAGATGATATGCACCTACTGTTTCATTTCACTTTTAGATACAAGGTTTTTGAAATGAAGTGTTAAGAAACAACCAGCTCACTTTCTGCATTTAACAGATACCCTATTTTCTGTCGAAATTCAGATTTTTTTTTGATACAGATTAATTTATTTACATTTTACAAAGTGGATCATTACCATAAAACTAGCATCCGTTAGAATGCAATTGAAAGTACATTTAAAGCTCAGTTAAAAGCTTTCTGATGTTAATGAAGCAGTTAACAATAGGCGACCTTGCAGAAACAAGATCTGTTAATACTATCATGAAAACAAACTTCCAACAAACTACGCACTGGAGAGCATGAGCCGGACCGCAGATTGTTTATTGTCAAAGACTTGACTGGCTAATAAATGCTGGCAATGGCTTGAGTGCACCGGAATGCGGTGCAGCTGCTGCCTTAGTCAGACTTTCCCTTTTCTGAATACTATAATCCCTTCAATATTGCATTAAATATGTTTTCAATATTTATCTGGATAAAAATGTGCTGAATGTTGCAACAGTTTAATTCTGACGTTTGTCACACAGGAAATCTGGAAAAGGCAGAAGGTAACAGCCTCTTGATTGTTAAACTCCAATCCTCTCTCTCATGCTATAGGAGAGCACCCAGTTAAGACTTTGTGATCACCCGGAGGCAGGCAAATGCCAGCAGTACTGCAGCCAAACATGAGGACTTAGAGCTTGGCTGAACTGACTTCACTGACCCCTTGCCATCCGTGAGGATCTGAGCTCGCGCAGGCCCCTATGACTGGATGTCGTGGAGCAGAATATAATAAATGGCTTTGGGGCTTGCTATATTCTATACAGTCCAAATCCTTGACAAGCCAGAAATAGAAATCATTTATTACCATGTCACATATTTTTATTAGGTTTCTCATATGATTATCCAAACTATCGTTAGCTAATCTACTGGATGGTATATAAGGAAAGTCACTGAACTTGGAATGAAGATGTCTGAATCACATCCCCAGCTTTGGGTTTAAATTGCAGTAAACCCATACATCCCTCACAACATTTCTTTGACTCAATTTAATCTCTAAAATGTCAAGGGTGAGTGTGGTGGATCACATCTTGAAGATAACTTTTAGTTCTGTGGCTATTTTTATTTAAAACACCTACATAGCCATACAAATGTTTAAATAAATAATAAAATCATGTAATTATAATAAATAATAACGATGTCACTATTAAAATGTAATGTTTACATGTTAAAGCTAAATATTGAAATTATAAGACTAACGTAATGGAGAATGTGTGACACTGAATCAGAGAGATTCGTATTACACATTTTGCTATGGTTGAATTTTCTTGTTGATATGGCAGGAAAATATTGCATTCGGGAGACATTTCCTTGGTTTTGAAAAAAAAAAAAAAATCCGAGCTTCTTGATTTGAACGTGCAGAATTTTTAGTTTCCCGAAAGCATTTAACTGATATTAGTAAAAGTCTAAGAAGTGATCAAAGTCTCTGAACTTTCTCTAATATCACTTAGTTTATTTAACTTAATCTAGATAATTAAGATTTCCCAAGACAAATGGAAAATGCAAATAAATATGTTAGTAGCATATTATCTGTCAGTCTTTTTTATCTGTCATTTAAACTACCCATAAAATTTCTTCTCCTTGACCATGAAGGATGAACAACTTTGTCATGTTTCAAAGTAATATTTGTTGAGAATAAACAAATATAAGACTTATAACCAAGTCAACCTTGACAAAGTGGATACCTCTACAGATCAAATTTCCTTAACAGCCATCTTTGAAAACTAAGAAACTTCTATTACCAAGAAAATACAATGACCTGATATAATCATTTTTGACTACCTTACTCAAACCTTTGAAAAACTTTTCTTAAGCTAGAGTATTGAAAAAAACAGACATGACTTAATTTGCTTCTCTCATCAGAAGTTATTTTTCAAAGCCAGTCCTCTACCATGCATTCTACTCCATTTCAGAAGATCCTATACCTTTTCTATTTTTCATTATTTTCTGACAGTGTACATTTGATATGCATGTCTGTCACTCTGAAGCCCAACATCCACCTTTAATATCAATTCTAATGGGGTTCTCCCCAATGAAATACCTCCACAACCAAATTAGCAAAATAGTGGTAGTTCACAAGTGTTTCATGGCTCTTACCAAATTTGGATTGGTCCTATAAATATATTTATTTTCTTAATAGGTGAAAACCTCCTGAGGGCTACGATTACCCTTTAAAAAATATACCATATTTATTGAGATTATGACTCACATATTTACATGCTACACAATTCACACATTTAAAGTATGAAATTCAATAGTCTTTAGTATATTCTCAGAGTTGTGCAACTATCACCGCAATTAATTTTAGAATGTTGTCATCACTCTAAAACAAGCCTTGTACCACTTAACAGTTTCTCTTATTCCTTCCCCAATGCTGTCAGTCCTAGGCAATTACTAATCTACTTTCTGTTTCCTAGGTTTGCTTATTCTGGCCATTTTTTAATAAACGAAACTGTGGTGGTTTATGATTGGATTCTTCCACCTCACATAATTTTTCAAGGTTCATTCATGTCATAACATATATCAATATTTCATTCTTTTCTATTGTGGAAAAAAAAAGCTTCCCACTGTATGGATTTACAGCATTTTATTTTTCAATTTATCAGTTGATAAGCATTTGGGTCATTTCCACGTTTGGGTTATTATAATTTGGCTATGATCATCTGTTTACAAGTTTTTGTGCGGATGTATGTTTTCAGTTTTCTTTATTATACATGTAAGAATGAAATATCTGGGTCATATGATAATTCCTAGTTTAAAGTTTTTGAGGAACTGCCATGCTGTTTCCAAAGTGACTACATCCGTTTACATTTCCAACAGCAATGCATGAGGTTTCCAAATTCTCCACATCCTCGTCAACACTTAACTTTCTGATTATAACCGTCTTAGTGGGTGTGAGGTAGTATTACATTATGGTTTTGATTTGCATTTTCTGATGCTTAATAATACTGAACATTTTTATGTGCTTAAGTTTCTGCTGCCTGTTTTTTTCTACGTATGGGCCACGCCTTTCTGTTTATTTTTAAGTTTTACAAATTTTTGTTAGAAACTGGATTTCTTTTTTAAGATTTTATTCACTTATTTGATAGAGAGACACCACGAGAGAGGGAACACAAACAGGGGGAGTGGGAGAGGGAGAAGCAGGCTTCCCGCAGAGCAGGGAGCGCGATGCAGGGCTCGATCCCAGGACCCTGGAATCATGACCCGAGTAGAAGGCAGACACTAAATGACTGAGCCACCCAGGTGCCCCTAGAAACTGGATTTTTGATAAGATATTGCAGCAACTCTAGATACTGATATTCCTTCTGTAGGGTTTGTTTGCCTGCTTGCATATTTGTTTAGAGACTTGGCTGGACTGTTCTGATAAACCCTATTTCCTCTGTAGCGTGAGGCATCTGCTATCACTCCTCAGCATGTGTAGCCAACCTTGAGCTTGTGCACAGACACCCTGGCATATCAGTGGTTTTAGCAGGGCTCTTTTCTTTTCTTTCTTTCTTTCTCATTCTTCTCTCTGTTGGGCTACCTGCTTCCGTCGGTATCACACCCAGCAGTTAGGATCCACCGGGGTGCTGATGGCTCTGTTGGTTTTGACTCTGCTGTAAAGTGTAAATTACTCCTCGCTCATAATCCAGCTAAGTCTGAGGCCCTGCAGAAATGGTTTCTGAGGTCAATCTTCAAGGTTTGTTCTGCTCCCAAGGTGGCTTTCTTATCTGTTCTTTTTCTGCTTCTCTCTGATGGTTTAGTTTGTGGTTCTCGTGGCATGATCAGCATCCTCAAAATTGCTTACTACCAAAATCTCCATTGTTTTCCAGATTACCTTAGGCTTTAGTTTCCCCCACACTGTTCTAAGTACAGTTATTTCCCTTGGGGAGAGCTTTGGAGCTCTGTTCTTAAGTCCTGTCTTTACCCTTTGGACAAAATTCCCGAGCCACTGATCCTGAGCTGGGAGCAGGAAGAGTGGTCCAATTCTTTCAGAGAGTATACTCTGGTTTAATGCGCAAGGCACCATCTGGACCAGCTGCCTCTGGTTTTCTCAGCTTGCCTTTCCCTGCACAGAACCTCTGTTCTAGTGGATAAATGAGGTCTCAGTTTTCTCAGTCTTCCTCTCCTCGGGCAGAACCACCACTCTGTGAGCAAGAGCTGGGTGGAAGAAGGAAAGCAAGATAGAGGAAGGAAGCCCTGCTGCTTCAGCTGTACCAGTTGGAATTTAGGCTCTGCAGTATGGGTTTTGGGGGAGTGATAAATGCTGGTTGCTTGCCTCTCTCTCGCAGGGAGAGACTATTGCACTTGGGGTTGCTGAAGGCAGAGGGAGCCCCATTATCTTCACCATACCTACCCAAATTAGAGGCACTGGCACACTAATCTGTGGAGTGGGGGAAAGGGAGCAGATAATGGCTCAAGTGCCAGTGATTATTGCTGTTCTTAAAAAAAAGTAGATTTTCTTGAATAAACATTTCTTCATTTGTCATATGCCTTTAGGGCAATATCCACAGACTTTAAAATTTTTCTTTTTAAAAATTTTTCATCAGCAATTGTTATTTTGCTGAGGAGCTAGTCTGCAGATCTTCTTATGCCTCCATTCTAGAAGTGGGTCTTCATGTTTCTCTTTTAACTCTAAAGTACCTGCTAATAGTTGGTACTCAGAACATTAATATCTCAAAAAAGCACACATTTCTTTAAAAGAATACTACAGGAAACCAATTTAAGTTCAATGTTAGGAAATGTTGGCTTATGCAGTGCTATGGGTTAGTATTTTCATAGCTCACAGTAAGTCTTCATCCATGGAAATCTGGGTAATCTAACTACCAGACAGTATGGTTCTCTGTTATACTCATTCATGTTCAGTCCATTTAGTGCCCCCAAAAATATGTTTTATTAAATTGGATAGGGAATCCTACCTAAGAAAGTAGAGTAGTGGCAGTATCCTTGCACTCACACAGCATCCCAGCACACTGTACATTCTATAATGTTCTCAAATTATTAATCTGTCTAAAGTGTTCAGTTACTGGTAAGGAAGTCATCATTGTACATTGTCAATGTACATTGTCAACATTAACAATGTCAAGATAACATTAGTTACTTTAGTAGATAAAATCCCAAAGCTCAGTGACCCAACGCATTTCTCAGTCTCATAAAATTCAAAAATGAGTTGACTTAGTGACCCACTTTTTAAATTGTTTTGGTCCTTTAATCTTCAAAACATGGCTTCAGAGATTACCATTGAAAGATGAAAGGTCATGAAGGCTAATGAGTCAAAGGCTTTTATGACCCAGGCTTGGGACTGTTGTTTTTATATCCTTTATATTTACTTTGGAAGACCAGAATTCAGATGCGTGGCCCTGCCAGAATATAAGGTAGACAGGGAAATATAGTTTAAATCTTATGCTAGAACTCAAAGGGCACATGTTTGGCATTCAATTAACAATCTCTACTCTTCTGATTTCTGTACATCCATTTTACCCTTTTCCTACATTGATTAGTTTGCTGGAGCTGCTATAACAAAGTACCACAAACTGTGTGACTTCACAAAAACTTGCCTCACCAGTTTATTATATTCACTTAAAAGTTTGGTAGGCTATATTCCCTTTGCTGTATTTTAATTGAAAAAAAAATAAACAAGCCAGTCTAGTCTAGAAATTTCTGATAATCAAAATAAAGTCATGGGTAGCTCTACCAGATATTACCTCACAATCTAGAGGCTAGAAGTTGGAGACCAAGTGTTGGTATGATAACTTGCTTCTGAGGGGTGTGAAGAAAAATCTGTCCTATGACTCTTTCCTAGCTTCTGACAATTTGCTGGCAATCTTTGGCATTTCTTGGATTGTCAAAGTGTCATCCCTTTACTTGCCTTCATCTTCATATGGCATTCTCCCTGTGTCAGTATCTCTGTGTCCAAATTTCCTCTTTTTATAAGGACACCAGCCATTGTAAGCTTAGGGTCCACCTTAGTGATCTCCTGTCAATTTAATTACATCTGAAACAATCCTATTGTCAAATAATGTGACATTATGAGATACAAGGGGTTAAGACCTCAATATATGAATTGAGAGAGGGGCACATTTAAACCCATAACACTACACAAATAGAACATATTCATCTTCTTGTCATGAGTAACAACTTTAACTGCAAATTCTCATCAGTAACTGCATTTAGCATAAAGTTAAGGTTCATCACTTGATGTATGGTTCTTTGTATCGGACCCAATATGGCTTCCAGTATTCCAGTGACCAAAATATTGAAAATAAGTTCTTATCAAAAACTCTTTAGGGTTTTAGATTTTACCTTACTTGTAACCTAACAAGTTATTCTGCTATAGTGTCATTGATGATGAAAAAAATTACAAGACTCCTGGGTCAGAGACAAAGAACCATGCCACTCATGCCACACCAGGTAATATGAATTTCATGTTTACATCAGTTTCTATTGACATACCAAGTCCCATGATTGTGGAGTGTCCCAGGCTGATGCTGTTCTTGCAGTGAATCTGCATCACAAATGAGACATTCTGAGCTTATGAAATTCCTAATCTTACAATGACACTAATACCAATTTTGCTAACCTTTGCCCCAGTGGAAGACATTGTTGTATCCTTATGATGTAATAACATATTATATGATTATAATCTAGTTTTTGCTGTGGAGGGAGACACTATCTCTATCTCCCAAGCTGAAATTCTGCCCTCTGGAAAGAACTTGCTTTTTCAGTGTTTTCCATGGCCCTTGTGTCTATACTCTGGGAGATTTTTTTCCTAACATAACCGTCACGGACACATCTGAAGTAAGTTTTGTGAAGTGTACATTCCTCTGTGACTATAGAGTTTTCATGACTACTTTTTTTAGTGTATCTTTGGAAACCTGAAGTTTATTTTAAGACTGGAACTGTAAAAAGACTTTTACATACAGACCTGTGCTTTTTTGGTATTATATTCACTTAAAAGTTTGGTAGGCTATATTCCCTTTGCTGTATTTTAATTGAAAAAAATAAACAAGCCAGTCTAGTCTAGAAATTTCTGATAATCAAAATAAAGTCATGGGTAGCTCTACCAGATATTAAAATACATGACAAAATGCAAAACTCAAAACAGTTGTAATGGCACATACATAGATATATCAGTGTAAATTATCTATAAAGTTCATAAATAGATATAAGCATATGTGGTAATTTAAATCTTTTTTTTAAATTTTTATTTATTTATTTATTTGAGAGAGAGAGAGAGAGAGAAACAGCATGAGAGGGGATAGGGTCAGAGGGAGAAACAAGCTCCCTGCTGAGCCGGGAGCCCGATGTGGGACTCGATCCCAGGACTCCGGGATCATGACCTGAGCCGAAGGCAGTCGCTTAACCAACTGAGCCACCCAGGCACCCGGTAATTTAAAATATAATAAAAATTTAGTTTAAATTGGTAGAAGTTCTATATTTTTAAATAAGTGTGGTTGTGATAACTTGGTAGTCCTTTGGGAGGTATCTCACTTACCAATGATTCTAAAATATTAGTGAATAAAGAAGAAGGAGAATTTGAAATATAAGAATATTAATACTTCTATTTAGAATGTTTTTATATTAGAGTTAGAAATGTCTGTGAGAATATGACCCAAAACTCTAGGTTCCATTAAAGGAAACACAGTTGACTACAGAACCATTAAAGAAAAAAAATGTAAGGCTCAAGTGCCATAAATAAAATAAAAATACACACCAAGACTCAGTAAAATAGCTGTATAATTTCCAAGGTGCTTATTTTAGAAAAAAACAAGTTACAGCATAGTGTATAGTTTACCAAAATTTGTATAGACAATATAGATAGGGGTAGATGCCTGTATGTACATAAATCACCTCTTGAATACATTAAAAAAAAACCAAACTGTGGCTTTTCTAAGGTAGCTCTGGTCGAGGAACATGAAGTAGAACACTTGAACATATGTGCCCATATATTTGCATATACTTTGTGTTAAAAATTAATAATCACTTTATCAGTATTTAAATGTGAAAAATAACAAAAAAGAAGCCTAAAAGAATTTATCAGGTAGAAAATTCATAATTGTATCTGCATTAAGTACATATGGTTTCAATGTTGTTTATTATTTCTAAAATTGTCTAAACAACTTAAATATTAGTTTATATTGCAGAATTTGACTATCCAAATGCAATATCCCAGCACAGTCATAAAATTATATGTGTAACTCTAACTCTTCTGATCACGATTGCTGTGTAACAAGTTAACCTCGTAATTTAGCATCATAAAACAACCATGATGACTCTAGTCTAGGAATATATTATATTTGTGTCAGAATAACCTGATGAAAGATTATTACTTTTCTCTTAAGTGTATCTGGGAAGAAGAAGAGGCATTTTTCCCTTGATCCCCTAAAAGAGGATAGGGAGTCAATGTGATCATTTGTTTTTGAAAGTCTGAGATTCCTTGCATTTATTCCTGGAGAATAAAGAGGATTACCTTTTTCAAAGAGAAGCTCTGGCTTTTTAAATTCCAGGGCCTTTTAAGGAGTTGGGAGCAGGTCACAACCAAGGAAAGCATAGACGCCTCTATATTGAAGAACCCAAGTAGGACAGGTACAGTGAGTAACTACAGTGAAGGATCAACTCAGGATGCCAGGTTATCAACACCCTATACAAGCCAAAAAAAGGCTTGGCCCTTGAAGTGTTCCAGGAGGTAATCTCTAAATTTTTGTACCATCCTCCCTAAGAGTGTTTTGTCTGTTTGTTTTTCTTGAGGCCTTGGGCTACATGGTATTAGTTCGTTCCCTGTAGGGGCTGGAGATTGAGTGACTAAGGCCAGCCATGCAGGTGTTCACCATGGCTAAGTGACCATCCCCAGTAAAAACCTGGCAACACCAAAACTCAGGTGAGCTTCTCTGGTTGGCATGACTTCATACATGTTGTCACACATCATTGCTGGGAAGTTAAGCACAGTCTTTAAGATTCTTCCAGGAAAGGACTCAAGGACGATTGTGCCTGTCCCTTTAGGGACCTCCATATGTACCTTTATCTTTGCTGATCTCAATCTGCATCCTTTTACTATATTAAATTCTAAGTGTAAGTATAATAGTTTCCTGACCCCTGTGAGTCCTTCCAGTGAATCATTTAATTTGAAGGTGGTCTTGTGGATATTGGATATACTAATGTAACAAAATTCAGTATTCCAGAAGATGGCTGGGCTCAGCTGGGAGAAGTGTACATATATTATAGGGGCATAACCCCAAATGTGGTAGCCTCAGAAGCTCAGGTAGAAGTACAGGGAACTGAATTTAGCAAATCTGAAAGGGTCACATTGGCTTAGACAGTAGACATTGCGATGGAGACCATAGTGAACTAAAGACCAACAATATTTATACCAAATTACTGCACTGTATAAAACTACAGAGCTAAGAAGGGAAGATGTCCTCAAAATAAAACTAAGCTGAATTTTTCATTAGCCAAGTAAAAGAGACCTTAAAGCTGTTATGACAAAAAAGAAAAATACATATGTCTTACTTAAAGATATAAACAAATTGAAATCAATTAAGACTGGTTACTCAACTTTACCATTTGTTTTATTGTTTTTACAAATATTCTAAATTATTCTGGAATTTAATAAGACCTGGTTGACAATATTATTACTATTTTGCTAAATATATAGATGTTAAACTGAAGGCATTTTAGCCATGCATCTCAAATCATATTATTCAACAGAGTAATTTTATTTTTAGGAATATCTCCAAAAGCAATCAAAAACAAAAAAAAAATCAAAATAGGGGATATTCAGGTGTATAAATATATTCATACACACACAAAAATAAGTAAAGAAAAAATAAATGAATTTATCACATCATGGAAAATATCAAAAACTGAAGTATATCACATGTTGGTTGTGATTAAATGTATGAGATTTTCTTGGTTTAGTATTATTCATGTATATGTATATATAGTAACATGGAAAATGATTAACATGTTAACTCAAGAATATGGAATTGCATATCTGTTTCATAATATTGCTAATATACTTAGAATGATGAAGCCACACAAGTTATGAAACTCATAGAATTATTTGGAGAAATAAAATTATTTTAATTACCTTGAGATGGGGCAACGTTAGAAATAGCAAAAAGCACATATTTCTCAGAGACCTATTTAATCCTTTCCATTCCTTGTGAATTAAAACACACAAGCGTACACACACACACACACACACACCCATACACAGACCCAAATACTCATCAAGCTAAGAATATATTCAACAATAGAGTTTAACATATTGTCCTCTAAGAGAGAAAAATTCACTTGTCAATGAGAAAGATGCTTCATTCGAACCTTATGCAGTGGGAGATTGGGTAGCATGTAAGCCCAGGAGCAGATAGCATTGCCCTATTTTTTGCTTGTTTTGTTTCCTTCTATCTTAATGTATTCTGTATTTAGTGATTGAATAACAGTAGTAGCTTTTCTCAAACTTTCCTGTCTTAATCATTAGATAGCATTCAGACTTAATGAAAACATTTCCCCAGAAGACAAAAAGTAACGTAAACAATTTATCATCATTCCCACTGGTCAAACATAAATGTTTTCTGAATTGGAGATGGAGTTTTGCCATGGCTTAGTGGAATTTACTATATGGCAAAGTCTGTGCAATTGTAAAGCTGAATAATTTGTTTTGTGGCACTGTAAAAATATTTATTTTGGATGGAAAGTAGTTTTCAGGAAAAGAGAAAAATGCTGACCAAGTGGAATACATGCTGGTTTCAGGAGCGGATGTTAACAGAAAAGAACCAAAAATGCTTTAAACTTAATTTTACTCCTGAGTTATATAGGCATACATGCAAAAGGCGAGGAGTCCAACCCTGTGCAACCATCCACCTGAGTTTGGTGCTATTCTTCCAGGCATCTTTCTTACTGATATTCATAAATATATTTAGCTATTATTATTTATAGGAAAATAGAATGATCTTATACATATTATTCTTCATTTCATTTTTCTCTTAATATCTTTTCATAGCTGTGTGTGTGTGTGTGTGTGTGTGTATTCTCTTTCTTTTTCATGATGGCTCTGTATTCACTTTGATGGATCTATCATATTTTAACTATTCCCTTATTGATGGAAAAGTAAGTGGTGTCCATTGCTAGCACAGTGCTTCCGTGAACATCTGTACTGTGATGTAATTTCTGTAAAACAGCTTCCTGTGCACAATTAAAATTTAATGTATACTGGCAAATTATTCCCCAGAAGACTGTTACCAAATTTTATACTCATTGTGAATATGTGAGTACCTAGTCACCTTTGTCTTCTCAGAGAATGTTAGAAATCTTTAAATCATTTACCAGGCTGGTGGGTGAAAATGATACCAATGTGATACAGTAATATGAAATTCTGTATTGCCAGAGCAGAAGTATGTCAAAGATGCAACAATATCCAGATAATATTTAATTTTATTCACCCAAATACATGAGAGATAAAGATAAATAGATAAAATATTGATTACTTATACCTAAATACTTACATTTCATCAACAAATGTCTTGTAAAATTAGCTATATTTTCAAATATGATGACACAAAATGTTGGTTTATAAATTGTGTCTCCCCGATGATATGAAGTCATGATGAAATGATAAAATGATGAAAAGTGTTTTTAACATGAATTATTTTATTCACTTTAATTTGAGCTATTTGACTGATGTATTTGATGATGACCTGTGACTGAAGATTATTCAAGGGACAGACATACAGCCAAAATAATGCAGTTCAGCTAAGTATTATTACACATGCAAAGCTAGAAGATACACAAATACAAAATGGTGACAATACGAATTAAGTCAAGTCTACAAGTAACTTGTTTTTCAACTAAAGTCAGTTTTTATTTTTTCCCTAAATATTGAATTGTTTGCCTTCAAGTTAGCCAACCCCTCCTCTCTCAAGCCAATATTATATTCTGGCAAACATCAGAATCTGTGAATGAAATGGTAAACAGTGTTTAATTATCTATTTATTTACTAAGCATTTCTCTCCCTCTCCCTCTCTCTCTCTCTCTCTCTCTCTCTGGTTTTAATCCATGTTTTATTCCAAACCAGGATAATAACATGAGCCTTATTTCAAAATTCACATCTGGAGAAATTTCTAACAAAAATCAAATCTTTTGTTCAAATTTATTTGTCCTTGGAAAAGGGGCCTGCATTTAAGAGAAATGCAGCTAAAATATTATTAAAATTGTTGAAAATGATTTTGCATAACTAATGGAGACTAAGAAAGCAACATTTTAATGATTTAAGTGCAAAACAACCCGAAGCAGACAATTTCTATTTTCCTTCAAAAGTTTCTTGTTTTGTTTTAAATCAAGAGAGCAGTTTTCAGCAAAAATTTTAGCCTCTACTGGAATATGGAAGAATATAAAATCTTTCTTTTATTTATCTTAAAGCAATTTTCAAACACAAGTAATCTTCTTGACTTTTACTTTCCTGAAGTAAAAGAAAAGACACATAGATAATCTCTCCCTTCAAATGCAAGAAGGGAATATTTTCCCTTTCTTGCATCTAATTTGTGAGGCCCTAGATCACAAGTTATTCTGTATTCCTGGCAGTATTCTTTATGGTGAACAGGCATATTTGCAATTTTTTTGCAAGGATCTATATAGTAATATTAAATACATAGATCTCTCTCTCTCCCTCTTTCTGAATATACCTACTCCTTTGGTGGATTGAAGTTTTCTCCTACAGGAAAAAAAAAAAAAAACTAAACAAAAAGAAACCAAACCAAACCAACCAAAACAAAACAAAACAAAGCAAAACAAAACCAATCCACTGTTAGTGGACACTTTCCTGGAAACTAGCCCCCTAAGCAGTTTCATCTTAGGCAATGTATCGTTAATCATTAGGCTAAAACAGTTTGGATCATCAAAAATAAGTAATATGAAAATATTATATACTCTTATAAAGATCATAAATCTACAATTACTAGTTTATATTTCCTATCTTGCTAAAAATATAATTGGAAGCCATGCTGCTTTTATGCTTTGTGTTTCTCAAGTTTTCTTTATTTCTGAACTCAGTTTGTTTTGTTCTTTGGTTTTCATTTTTGCTTTAATTGGCAGAAACTTCATATTAAACCACTTATTCTCAAATAACATGTTTCATAACATTTATGGTTTATTGAAGCATTAGAGAAAGGATATATTAAGGAACAATACATAAATTGTCTCCATTTGTTCATATTTAGGCAGGGACTCCATTTAAAAGAATAATAAGTCCAGAGTATGTACCTAGTTATAAATATTACAGATTACTGATAGCAAATGGAGTAGCCCAAAAGCTATTCTTCCTCAAAAGTCTTTATTTTATTAAACATTTCCTTTCAAAGTAATATAAAAATTACACAAGTATGATTAGAAAGATACGATTGTTCATCTAAATTTAACACAAAGTGATAATGATCATCAGCATTTAGGATTTTACTGATATAGCACAGAAACAAACAATTGCTCATTTAATCTCTCCAGGTTTGAAAATATAAACATCATTTTAAAAATCATAATTTGTATGAAACCAGATTATTCTTGCTGAGATAAAAGAAGTTTTATTTCTATGTGACCAAAAGATCATTATCTTTTTTCCACTTACCTTTTTTCATTTTGTTTTTCGCAAAGAAATGGGAAAGCTCTTAGAAAAAAAAAAAAATGAGAAACTATTTTGCCAGCAAATCAGTTGATGAAGATTACAACTAGGACCCACATCCCAGGACAATATGGTTGCTTATTCAAGCGTAGCTACAGATTTTAGTTTTAATGGACGTCCTCTTCAATTATTCCATCTTACAGATGCCTATCTGCTCTTAAGATAGCCAATTCTGGTCCATCATCCACTGTGCACTTGGAAATCTCAGCCATGCATTTTAATCTAAGCACAACAATTGACTCTGCACTGTGTGTCTTCCAAAATAAGCACAGCTGCAGTCTTCATATCTTGAGCAGCCTCCCTCCCAGTACTGCACAGCAGTCAGAGATGTTCATCTATTCCAAATTTAAAGTTAGAAAGATCAGCTTTCTGAGAAGCCACAGGAATTGCTTCTCCAGCCTGAGTTATAACAAACCATCATTTCTGTATGGAGGAGCAGCTTGAAAGCTGAGCAAGTTATCAAAAGCATTTCACGAACGCATATACACCATGCTGGGCTGATTCCAGTGGTTTCACCTTAGGTTAGTCAACTAAAGTAGATAACATATATCTTCCTCTGAAGTGTTTAGTACGAATGCTTACAGTCAAGGGACACAGGACTTCTCTCTGTCAGGATGTAAAATGCGCCAGGCTAAATGACCTTATATACAATTGTCAGAGTTGTAAAGTTAATCCATGAGTGCTTAGAAATTTGTTAGAACATTATATTCTAACAGAGAACAATATTTTATCAAGATATTTTAAAACATTGATATAAGTCATACATTGTTCTAATAGAAGTTATTTCTGGTCAATCAGCACCCCGAATCACATAAAATTACATACAAACCTATGCCTCATATTTCTCTGCCTCGAACATGGTGAGCACATGCTTCGATATTGCATAGTCTATTGTGGAACTCTTAGAGAATCATGTTATATAAATAAGATATTGTTAAGAACACCGCTATGATCTTTTAGTGCCTATCAAAAGATAGACTTTCTTAAACAAACATTTGTTCTATTTTGACCTGCATTATTTGTCAAATCCTCCTGCCTTTAGCGTTCTAAGAACAAATTGTATATATCCATTTAGAAAAAAATAACCTATATCTATATATTTATAAGGTGTTGATATATATGTATGATATATCAAATATCAGCTGTATCTCTATTTTTCATCTATTATCTATCTATATCTATCATCTATCTAATCTATCATCTATCCATCCTCTATCTATCTGTCATCTATCTTTCTATAATCTTTTTTTTTTAAAGATTTTATTTATTTATTTATTAGAGAGCGAGCGAGAGAGAAACAGCATGAGAGAGGAGAGGGTCAGAGGGAGAAGCAGGCTCCCCGCTGAGCCGGGAGCCCGATGTGGGACTCGATCCCAGGACCCTGGGATCATGACCTGAGCCGAAGGCAGTCACTTAACCAACTGAGCCACCCAGGCGCCCTATCTTTCTATCACCTATATACATTTTTAAAGTGTTACCGCTTTATATCCCCAACATCTGCACCTCTTGCCTGCAACCGATGTCAGGCAGGTAATTAGAAAACATTATTCTTTGGAGAGCTGCAATCTCAACAATCAGTGCATTAAAAATTCATTCCAAATCCTCTTCCTTTCTTCATTTTACCAGCTCTCTACCCCCCTGTCATATCAGCCCAGAAAGCAGTGGGTAGAAGATAGAGGGAGATTCTCCTTTTTTGCCGCCTGCCCACCAATATCGACCGAATGGCAAAATTGACTCTACAGAAAACATTAGTACCTGTTTGGTTAATTGTGATTTTTGTTACATCCCTTAACATTACTGTATGGTAGTAATTGGCTTCTTTTTTTTTTTAATGAATTTTGAGGTTGTAGAAAAATTTTACTTTTTTATTTTTTTAATGGCAGATGCTGTCTTCCTAAAGCTGGGGGGGAGGGGGATGCCTTGGCTTGTAGCTGAAGCATTTGGGCAAAGTTCTTTATGGCATTTTAAAAACTACATTTACTTGAGAAAATAGCATCATGTGACTGAACCATAGCAATCATAACACCTTAGGTGCCAGAAAACACTCACTCTGGGTGGCTTGGATGACTCCAGATTCTTAAGAGCATTTTTTTTCCTTGGGGTAGAAAGTCCTTGCAGTGCATTAATTTCTACAGAGAGCTAATAGCAACCCTATCTCTAAAGCAACTGGCTTGCAGTTTACTAGCCTGCAAGGCAGAAGAATAACAGACACATATCACTGACATTTAACAAAGCTATCTTTCATGATTTTCTTTTTTTGCCCTTTTACCATAAGTCTCATTTTGTAGACTCTTCAAATGATGACTTAAATTATTTCTGAAGAATTTTCTTCCTCAAATTATTTAAAGTCTTAAAAATGCCTCTATATTATTTTAGAAATTCTTAAGGACTCCCTCCCCCTTTTATATGCATATGACAGTGCAAACATGTGTCTTTTCTTGTATCTGATATGTGAGGCCTTACATCATGAATAATTCTTCAATCTTGGTAGTATTCTTTACGGAGAAGAGGCACATTTGATTATTTGCAATCTTTTGCAAGGGTCTATATGGTAACATCGGTATCTTACATATACTAGGAACCTGCCTTTGAAAACTATGTTTTGTTTTTTTTTTTTTTTTTTTTTTTTTTAGTTTATCTTTACTCTGAATTGTCATGTGTGGAAAAAGCTATCAAAGGGGCTCATGATAGATCAGTTTCCAGAGTTTTCCTGGGCTGAAATACCACAGCTTTACCAACACCCTTTTGTTCTTGGCAGATGTATTTTATGACTGGTACCACAATTAGCCTCTAAAGGCTCAGACATTTTGGCTTAATGTGGACAAGCATTCCAAAGTTCATTAAGAAGGAGAAAATGAAGAAAAAGAAAGTGAAGACAAATAAAATATGGGATCTAGACACAGATAAGTTTACATACAGATTCTTTTCTCTGAAGGTAGCTGGACTCTTAACCACAGATTGACTTGTCTGACTGACTTTGAAGTACCTAAAGTACTTTAGGTTCTTTTCCCTTCATCCTGTCTGGTATTGTCTCTGACCAGCAAGGACAACTTCAGGTTGCCACCCTGAATGGGTGGGTAGAGGACCCAGGCAATTTCACAGCATCTTCTGCCCTGTCTTCTCTTCTGTGTCATACCTTAGTTCAGACCAAGTCTTGATTTCTGATGCATAAAGGAAAGAATCCTCCCCTATCTGGTGCAAAGTGACTTCTCTCTCTTCAGACCGACTGCAACAATTTCCCAGAATGTATTGCTGTTTTTCGCAATGACTACTCTAGAATGACTGGTATCTGTGACATGAATGACTCTCCTAGAATGACTACTCTCAACCCCAAGTAATTTTTCTCTATCCTATTTCCTTTACCCAAGTAAGAAGACAATTCAAATGCCATCAGGAACCAAATGAGGAACATGAATATGTGAAGTGGTGTTGAGGACAGAGGCATAGTAATTATTTTATCTCAGTGGCTTTCAAAATGGATCCCCAGGCCGGCATCATCATCACGGTAATCTGGAGACTTGTCAGGATGAAAATCCTCAGCCCCGCCCCAGGACTAATTAGAAACTCTGGGAGCGTTGCTCAACAATCTGTTTTTTAACAAGCCCTCCAGGGATTCTGATACATGGTAAAATTTAAGAAGCTCTACTCTACTCTAAGGTATTTCATTTCTTTTCTTTTTTTTTTTTTTTACTATAGTAGTAGTTTTTCTTTTTAAAAATCTAAGTCTAAAGCATGTTCTCTAACAGAATCTTTAAGTTAGCTTTATGTTTTAGAACAAAATATAGATCCTGACTTGGTACTAGTCATGCATCAGATGAAGGATATCATATTTCTTCCAGCCTCCTAAACTTCACCCACTCCCAACCTGGACAATGGGTTTTCCTGTTTCAAAACTTTTGCCCCCTGGTGGAATTTTCAGGAGCCTGATATTTCTTTTCTTTCTTTTCCTTTTTAAGATTTTATTTATTTGAGAGAGAGAGAGAAAAAGAGCACAAGCGGGGAGGGGGAGAGGAGGAAGGAGAAAGAATCTGAAGCAGACTCCACACTGAGTGGAGAGCCCAACACTGGGCTCTATTTCAGGACCCTGAAATCATGACCTGAGCTGAAACCAAGAGTTGGATGCTTTAACCGACTGAGCCACCCAGTCACCCCCAGGAGACTGATATTTCAAATGTAAAAGATACTTCAAATTTTCAGATCATTTGCAGAGCCTAGATAATTAATATAACCACCAAAACTGTAAAAGTACGCTATATTTCAGATTACCAGTATCTGCCACTTATGTGCAATCTAAGTAAGGAGATAATACATTTGAACCTCCTGTCTGTATCCAGCTCAGAAATGATTTATCCTTATGTTTATTTATTGTCTTTCACTCTAATTGTCTTCCTTCCTTGCTTATTTAATATTAAACACAAATGTTCAAAAAAGGGGGAATTTTTTTTTTTTTTTTGGCCATCATGGTTCTCTGCTTTATTTTCTCAATGTAAAATTTCACATCTAAAATTACTTTAGTAGAAGAGACTTTTATACATGTAATGAAGTAATGAGATTTTGAAGAGTCCTAATACCTTTTTCCTAGATAGGATGCTGTTTCCATAATGTCACAGATACCAGTTTAATTACTTTTAATAATGTTAATTGATATCCTGGTGAGGTGAATATATAGATTGAATGTGTGTTTAGGTTAGAACTTCTTTTTAAATTAATATATTTCCAAAGGAAATCCAAACTCTCCACTAACGTATGGTTTATTCATGCTTTGTATAAGCTAAACACAATTTTAGTTCACATGTGTTATTTATTTAATCATCTTATATCATTTAATGTAACTGAAAAATATTTCTTGGACTAATACTTCACACCATTCCTTCTATATAAGTGAGACAGCCTTTAATTATCCAATTAATAAACTGAGTTGACAAGGTTTAAAACCAGACTAGGGTAGAAATAAGCAAAATCAATCCAGGTTTTAACCAAGAGAGCATTACTCATATAAAGCAAAAACAAACAAACAAACAAACAAAAAAGGAATAAAATTAAAATGTCAGGGGAAACTGAACCAGAAAAGATACCTGGAAATGTTTACTACACTGTAAAAATTGATGAAAGGAAGCAGGAAGATAGGCACCATAATAACATTATCTGTATATCCTTTGACTTCCTTCTAAAGGAAAGTTCATAGTCTGGTTGCAGATATGAAAAACATCTGGAAGGAAGGTGTGTCTAAACAAATGGCTTGGTCCTTTAATCACAGATCTTAGGTGACAGATGGATGTTTAGGATTATTCATGTATTAACCAATTCCAACACAAAAATTTTAAATATTTAGTTATTCATTAAGAAATATTTAAAGTAGCCCTACAAAGTGCATGCTGCTCTTCTAGGTAATACACTGAGAAGACTACAAAATTAAACTAACCTTGGAGGGGCGCCTGGGTGGCTCAGTGGGTTAAGTGTCTGCCTTTGGCTCAGGTCATGATCCCAGGGTCCGGGGATGGAACCCTGCACTGGCTGGCTCCCTGCTCAGCAGGGAGTCTGCTTCTCCCTCTCCCTCTGCTGCTCCCCCAGCTTGTGCTCTCTCACCTGCACTCTCTCTCTCAAATGAGTAAATAAAATCTTAAAAAAAATTTAAAAAAATAAACTAACCTTGGATATTTTCATTAAAAAATGTTAAAGTTTAATCGGTATGTGTGCATCTGTGTGTATGCACTGTGCATCTTTAGTTATATTTACTTGTATATTTATAAATATATCAGATGGATTCTAATTTAGGCAGATAAACAGAATTTAAGTAGCCTGGGAGTCTGTAGGAACACTGATAATCAGGCCTAGAGGCTATAATGCCATTAATAATATCTCAAGGTCACTGTAGGGGTTATAAGAGCAGAAACACCACTTTTGCTACCACCGTGGCACAGACAGCACAACACATATCAATGTATTAATGTTGTGGGTTGAATTGTGTCCCAAAACTCATATTTTGGAATCCTAACCCCTAGTACCTCAGAAAGTAATGTGCAGATGTAATAGCCATACTGGATTAGGGTCAGCCCTTAATCCAGTATGTCTAGTGTTCTTATAAAAAGGTGAAATTTAGACACAAAAAAACACATGGAAACCATGAAGGCAGAAATTGGGATGGTATACCTATAAGCCTCAGAATGCCAAAGATTGCCAGCAAACACCAGAAGCTAGGAGAGGGGCATAGAACAAAGTCTCTCTCCATCATGGTTCTCAGAAGGAACCAACCCTGGGCGCCTGGGTGGCTCAGTTGGTTAAGCGACTGCCTTCGGCTCAGGTCATGAACTTGGAGTCCCTGGATCGAGTCCCGCATCAGGCTCCCTGCTCGGCAGGGAATCTGCTTCTCCCTCTGACCCTCCCCCCTCTCATGTGCTCTCTCTCATTCTCTCTCTCTCAAATAAATAAATAAAATCTTTAAAATAAAAAAAATAAAAAAAAAAGGAACCAACCCTTCCAACACCTTGATCTCAGACTATCAGCTTCTGGAATAGTGATGCAACAAATTTCTGTTGTTTAAGCCATTTAGTTAGGGTTACTTTGTTATGGAAGCCTTAGCAAACTAATACAACTGACACTGAACATAGAATTACTTATAGTGGGCGCCTGGGTGGCTCAGTTGGTTGAGCGACTGCCTTCGGCTCGGGTCATGATCCTGGAGTCCCGGGATCAAGTCCCGCATCGGGCTCCCCGCTCAGCAGGGAGTCTGCTTCTCCCTCTGACCCTCCCCCATCTCATGTGCTCTCTCTCTCTCTCATTCTCTCTCTCAAATAAATAAATAAATAAAAATCTTAAAAAAAAAAAAAGAATTACTTATAGTATTGCCATTCAAAAGCTGTATGTTTCTGCCTTCCCCCTATCAAAAATACCTATTCACATTGCTGCCACTTCCCAGTAGGGCTCACTTCTAAATGAAAGCCTTTTGCGGGGGCAAAGGAGAAATGACAAGCGAATTTTACTTCTTGGAGAGAATTACCCAAATTATCCAAATGTGGGAAGAATGTTCAAAAGATGTCAAGCATCCATAAATGTAAAAAGTCAGCATAATAAATACACACATAAATATGAACATAATTCTGTTTTTCTATGACTCAATCTCTCCCTGCTCTATTTTTGTTTTAAAACAGCCAGAATCATTATCTTAGTTTAGGATTTATATCCTTCTCTTTGTGATTGCTATAAATTCTAGGGATTTCTGTATTATGTTGGCAACTTTGGGAGGAATGGAAGACTATTGAACCTTAATCTGCATCCAGATCTGGTCTCCCCACTGTTAGCCCCACTTCATTTTCCCAAGCAAAAGGTCCATTGATTCTCTGTGACTTACCCTTGCAGCTTAAAATAAATAAATAAATAAATAAATAAATAAATAAATAAATAAATAAGCACCATTTTGCATCCTATAGTAGGCCTATTTCATTGATGTCACATGAAGTTCTTTTACTCGATTTAACTACTGGGCCCAGGAATTCACCAAGCCCTCATTCAAGAAGTAAGTCACTGTCTTATCTGCCCTCATGCATAAACCTATCTTGGGTTTCTTCTCCTGCCTCATCCTTCTACCTTCATCCTGAGATCATGCTCTGTAAGGCAGAAAGGGAAAACTTTTCTTAAGCTCACATATCAACATCTAACCCTCTTGTTTCCACCGATCTTTCTCCTTTCCTCTCCGTGGCCAGAGACTATGAAAACAGTCTCTAACTGGTCTTCGATTTTTTAAAAATCTTCTTAGAATAAACTTTATATTGTTTCTTTCAAGAGTAGTCTTTGGAAATAAGAGCTAAGAATCACTTGCTGTTCTGTTAAAATACACATTATATGAAGCACTGACTGCACTTATCCTGAATGTAGAAGGACTGACGTTTTGGGGGAAGGGAGGGGAACACTTCTGACTCACTTCTGATTTTTTCTTCCATGTGGAGAGATAGCCACTGGTGTGAAACCCCTGACTTCTTGCTGTCCCTCCCAGATAGTCCCCTCCAACATTGCTGGCTTGGCACAGCAAATCTGGGGAGAATAAACTGACAATGCTTGGCTCAACTCTTTCTTTTTCCGGAGAAAATCTGCCTGCTAAGAATATATGCTATTTTCTTCTTTCCAGCATGAAGCAAAAAGGATTTGCTTCCACAGGAGATGCCTGGGATCATTCAGCACAGTCTGGAAGAAGATGGGTGAATTTGTTGAAGTCTGTGGTTCATTATAAATACTGTAAACATATGTGCTGTTTTGTCAGGATGGTCTCAATTGATGCTTACTGTGATTATTAACTTTGCTCTTTTTTTTTTTTTCTTTCAGATGTGTCCTGGTTTGGATACTAAATAATGTAGTTATCTTAATTGTGAGGAAATCTACTTTCCCACAGATAAGACACATCTAGAGTCAATCCTCAATTGATAAAGAACTCAGGGGAAAGGAGTATTGTTGTTGTTGTTTCTTTTTTTAGCCCCTTTGATCCCAAAGTGAATTAGAAAAGAACAACCAGTATGAGAAAGTTACAATTATTGCTACTTGGACATTCAGAAGTAGAACCAATTACTTTAGGATCAGAATGTCTTAATTGATTATGCAGATTGTAGTAGTTCTCTTTACTTGAAGCATAATCACAATTCTACTTATTTTTTGTGAAACTCATACCTAACTATATTTCTGAAAGAGGAGCTCCATTTGTAGAACTTTATTAAGCTTATATTCTTTAGAAAATAAAGGTTAAAGGTCTTATTGTGTAAACGTCACAGTAATATTCCTCATAGTAATTCCAATACATCTGAAAAAAAAGGAATCAGTATATTTTAATAGCATTTTTTCCAGCAGAATATTGACTTCTCAAAATGATAAACACATTCCACTTTGTCAACATTTATTTTACCTTGGGTAGGAATTAATTATAATGGGAAAAAGCAATAACAATTTAACTAATGCTTTAGAAACTCCAAAGTATGGGTACTTGTATACTTGTATACTTACTACACCCCATATACTATTCTGGGTGATTTGGATAGTCAGTTACACAAACAGAGAAAGCCAAACCTTCATGCATCTTGTGTTCAAGTTTGAAGAGATTATAGAGACTGAATTCAAGTAGTCAAATGATTTTTAAAATTAATTAATTTATTATTATTATTAGAGAGAGAGCACGAGTGGAGGAGGAAGGACAGAGGGGGAGGGAGAGACAGAATCTTACAGGCTCTACACCCAGAGTGGAGCCTGATGCGGGGCTTGATCTCACAACCCTGAGATCATGACCTGAGCCGAAATCAAGAGTCAGCTGCTTTAACCAACTGAGCCACCCACGCACCCCACAAGTAGTCAAACTTTTTGACAGTCATATGTTTTCAATCCTTTCTATGACTTCTCTCAGAAACAGTCTATAAGTCATAACTAAAACCACGCATCTTCAACTGATAACTTAAGGTGTCATGCCCATTTGGTTAATTGTAGGTGGAGCAAGTCATGAATTTGGTTTGATTATATGAACTTGGTATAATAACTAGGAATTTTTCAATTTTTTCTGAAAACATGATGTCTGTGTCAGTAAAGTAAGACTTCTAAACTCTCCAATCTGTTTTTAAAAATTGTCTAACAAATAGATGAAAAGAAAGAGATAGTTTTGACATTTACTTCGTGTATTGTATGTAGACAGACAAGAGTGAAGTAAAGCCTTCAGAAAACTCGGCATTGAAGTCAGCTTTGCTACTCTCTCATGCAAAAGCAAAATGGAGTTTTATTATACCATTATTGCCTTGTTCTCAAAAAGGAATCTCATTATGTTGCCCAACCTCACAGGATGGTTGCTAGAACTCAATAACAAGGCAACAGTGGCAAGACACTTTTCAATTAGCAATGCTGGAATTGCTATTTGTGTGAAAATAATTTTCCATGTTAACCAACTCCTAGGAGAGAAGAGAAGCCAAAATATAAAATGATTTCTAAACATTTAAAGAAAAAGTCAAAGATATTCTCTCCTCATAAAACCCTGTTGGGTAAAATTTTTCCATCAAATCCTTTGTCTGACATTGGATCTCAGAACAGACGATTGTGCAGGACAATTCATTTCCTCTTCCAGGGAGAAACCAGTACTCGTGTCTGTAAAACATTTATTTCCTTATCCATGACTCTATTTACTGATAAAGAAGCTTCCCAAATGTTACGGGAATGTTTACCTTCCAATCTTAAGAATGGGGGTGATTTTTTCCATTGGTGCTGTATACGTAGGAAACAATCCAAAAGAACTAACTTTGAAATTCTCATCTGCTTTCTGTGGCAATGAAAACCAGCCCACAGTCGTCATTTGTTCTGGTGGAATGTAATGCATTAGCTTGCATGGCAGTAGATCTAATAAATCTATTTTCTCATGGAAAAAGAAATACAATTTTGGGAAAAACTCGTGCTTATTAATAATAATTTAAATCATAGATTTTCAAATCCTACCACCCATTCTTGGAATTCAATATTTTGCTTTCACTAATTCACTTATAATATTTCATAGAGACTTCAATGTTTTTGAAAAATTAATTTAGTTGATAATAAAACTACTAAATTGATAATTCCTGCAAATGAGTAACAGATTGAAATGTAAAAAAAAAAAAGCAATAACAAGGTGCTACCTATTTGAAAATACAACTTTTAACTTATTACTACTTGTTGCTGATACGAATACTGAGTAAGTGAAATATTTTTGTTCTTAAGTAATAGTAATCTTAAAGGCTTAGTATCTATTTATGCAAGAGTTTTGCTTGGGGAAATATTTAAGCTAGCACTTCAGTTAGCATTGTGCCTACAAAGCAGGTCTTGGAAACTGCTCTTCTGAATAGTCCAAAAGTTCCCACTTTTATGCACACTTAGAATGAAATTTTGTAAATATATTTTATTAACTGAAACACTAAGACATGCACATGCACATGCATACAGATGCATTCCATAATCCAAACATAATATATGAAAACTATTAAATATGCCAAATAATGGATTTTAAAATGCTTATCTATAGGTATCAAAGGTTGTGAAGGGTCTGAGATTTTATACTACTGTGAAGTGAACAAGTTATCTGCTTAAGTGCCATGGATGCTGGTAGAAGACACAAAAATCCTGGGTCAGAGACAAAAGAAAAACATGGAATACTTCACATTGTAGCCAGATATAATACTGAATACGTTTCATGTCCGCTAAATGGTGGGTTCAGGTAGTAATGGTGACAATTTGAGTGATATAGCCTTAAACAGCAGCTTACTTCTAGTTTTACTTACCACAAAGTAGGTCCTTACTCTGAGCATCTGCCTAAGTGACCTAGATGGTTTCATAAGTGGCCCAATTTTTTTTTTCTGGAGTTCATCGTCCCCAAAAGGGGTGTCTTTAATCTGCCAGTCTGCAATTTTCAAAGTGGCAGATGAAACTTCCAGGCCATTGGCAGCAACCCAAGAGTCAGTGAAATATTACAACGTTCATCAAGAGATTGGCTACAGCTATGAGAATGGCCTTGCCTTCTGCCCACTAGAGTAGCCTTGTCTGCTTTTAGCTATACATAGCTGATTTTAAGGCTAAACAGCCTCAGTGTGATAATAGTGCATTTTAGCTTAGCTGAATCATCACTGAAGCTAGCCCAGGCATTTAAGGGAAACTCAATGAATTGACGGCTCTAATGAGCTTAAAGCTTTACTCCAGATGTCTGAGTAAAGGATTACTGCCATTTTTCATATAATACCAAGATGCCACTGGTACTGGGCAGGTTGTATTTTTTTTAATATACCATTTTCAATGGACAAGTAAGGCTTTTGGTTTCTTTCCACCTTGTTAGTTATTGAGTACAAGTTGATTTACTCTATCATGGCAATTATCAGGCAAGAGAGCCACAAAACAACCTTGGTCAGGCATTTAGTTTTAACAAGATCCTAGTAACAATCTAATAGCTTCTTTCAAAAGGAGTATACTTGACAACGATGTCAAGAAGTCAATGAGTCCAAAACTCTAGGAAGTGCCTTTGGGAGTAGACTTCTCTTTGGAGATTTCAATCAGCAAGACTATCAGTCAGTGACTTGTAATCCCAAAAAATCACTTATGTTAGGGCACCACAAAGATAGAGGGCATGCCACAGCTAGACATTTAAGTTCCAAACAGCATATTAGTTTGGGCCCCACTAAAAGGGTGTTTCTTTATGGACCAGCCAATATAAAAGATCAAGAAAAATGCATTAATGAGACTTATGTTATCTCTAATATCCCAGAACTCCAAAAAGATGCTAAGCTTTATTTTTCTTGGTCAGGCAGTTTTCCAAAGAAATAACTGATTTTCCTTGACTGCCAGCAGAATTAAGCATTATGAATTTGTCCACATAGTCCCTAGAAACACTAGTTGGTGAACAGCCATCTGAATTATGTAAGTGTTTATCTGTCATTCCTGCTGGCAGAAATTCGATAACATTTATGATTAGGATCATTGAGGCTCTGACTTGCCAAGACAATTCAGAAGATGGCTGAGAGAACATAAATTAAATAGTGAAAACTTTAGGCATCAGAGGGTAGAAGCGGTCACATTAAATCTTCATTTACCAACTGATGGTGAACAGCAGGGGAGTATGTCCCATTAGTACCTCTCTATTGCTGGACTTTCTCAGGAGAATCCTGTCTCATATTAATGTGATGTAGAAGTACAATCACACAGCACATTATTTCCTACTGTACGTTCTGATGTAGAAGAAATAAGAGTACACTGAATTAGCCCAATAGTATCTTATCAGGCCCCACCTACATGATCATGTTGACCTCCCTTCCCCACTAGTAGTCTTGCCCAAACCCCATCAGCAAAAATCATGCATCTATTCCCCCATAGGATCATGTTGGACAGAGCCATAAAAATGCAAATTATTCATTTCCCCAAAAGTCCTCAGCATACTCCATGGGTATGCATCAACTTTAGTACACTTTGAAGAGAAGGAGACCTCGCTGTGACACCTAGTTTTTTTTTCTTTTTTTTTTTTTAAAGTAACTAGGTCATGGTGGAGGATAAGTAGAGATTGGGGCTATTGAGGGAGTGAATGAGTCTCAGTATAAGTTAAATGAATAATAAGCCAGATGAATTATTTCCAAGGTTGTTGCTGACAGCTCAAACTTTCAATGTTTTTGGTCCTTCCAATGCCCTATGCCAGGTTATAAGGTAATTATTACTGACCATTATTACCATTTATTTTAGCTTTGGGGATTACTTGACATAGTATCTGAAGTCACATTCATTTCTCTATGGGGCCATAGGCTTTGAACCCACTGACTGGCTGACTCAGCCTTCACTGACCCATATAGCAACATTTTTTAAAGGAATCCATCTTCATCCAGGGTATTAACTACCCCATTGCCATGAAAATATCTCTTAAATTTATACCAGGTTTCATCTTAATGGGTAAGACAATTTTCTTGTGATCAGAGAAATTCCCCAGAGAGAGCAAGAGCTCCCTCACATGAGTTAAAACTCACTGTAATAAAACATTGAGATCTTTTATTGTCATGCTTTAAATCTATCTCAAGTTGGCATATTAGACACCAGGAGAAGGTAAGATCTAAGGCTGTCCAGCTGTTGCCATCTTCCTTAACAAACATTATAGACTTCACTCCCTCGTCGTCCAAGAGATTCAAAGTACTCACAATTGGTCTGGTTTCTGTCCATAGTACTCATGAATTTTCCTCCATTCTCATTCATCTACCATAGCAACTTAACCTCTTTATTGTCTGAAAGGGAGAGGAAACTTCTGGCTATCTAGGATGAATCTTAGTATTAATTGTTATAGCAGGGTGACCATCAGATTGGCAAGGAATTCCCCTGCTTGAAGGGTAATAAGCAACAAGGTACTGTTCAGGAAATTATCTCTGAAATTACTTTTCAGTACTCAGCTGATAACAACTGTCCTAATTCTTCCTCATTAATAGGCAATAAAGTAGAGGACTGCTTATATCCCAACTGGCCTTATAGTATGGTCAACATACGTGCTATTTATTCTGATGGTCATCCTTTAAATCTTGTTAATTGGTCTGTAACAAACTTACCCTTCCTCTTCCAGAAAGCAATGTCTCTGTCAGCATCCCATTCTCATTGCCATAACAGTTTTTATGGACTGTGTCCCTCCAGAATTTATAAGTTGAAATCCTAATCCCCAGTGTGATAGGGGGCTTTGGGAAGCGATTAAGTTATAAGGGTCAAACCCTCATGAGTGGCATTAGTGCCCTTATAAAAGAGACCCCATAGAGCTCTCTCACTCCTTTCACCATGTGAGGACACAGAGAGAAGATGGCTGTCTGTGAACCAAGAAGCAGGTCCTCACTAGATAAGGGATCTGGTGGCACTTTGATCTTGGACTTCCCAGGATCCAGACTATAAGAAAGAAATGTTGTTTAAACCATCCATTTTACATTATTTTTGTTATAGCCGTGTAAACTGTCTAAAGCAACTGTCAAGGACTGTGAAGGATCTGAGATGATACTGTACTTGCAAGCTAACAAGTTTCATGAATGCTATTAGAAGACACAAGATTTCTGGTTTAGAGCACAAGAAGCAACATAATCATCTACATATTTGTATCAGTTTCCTTGCCCTCATATCCCATGGGTTAGTGCAGGAGAACCCAGAAGGATGTCTGCATGTGCAGTGGGTTGTACTAAGGGAGAGGAACCTTGAGTTAAGGGAACTCTAATTTTTATAACGAGCAGTAAGCCTGCCTGCTCTCTGATCTGGAAGGAACATTATTATTGGCTGTTCCTTTTACAAATACCCTTGAAAAGATAATCTAAAAAAAAGTGCTTCTTCTCATAAAATGTGAAGAAATGACAGGGTTCCATGAAGAAATGTTTCCCAATTTTGGTACTTGTTTTTTTGATGGGCCAAGCTTCCACAGTTGTGAAATTCATACTCACCACTTTATCATGTCAATGCACTCTTGGTGCATCCTTATTTGTGTTTTGTGTACTCTGCTTCTTTAATTATATGAATTAAGTCCTTACAAGCAGCACATCCCTATAAACTGTATGATAAGACTTGAGAGTGAATTTTTTTCTTAAGAGACTACATTCAAATGAGTTGACCTAGAAAGAAAATGTTTAAGATGAGCATAAACAAATGTGTTGTAATATCTTCTTAGGCTCTCTTTTGTATTTAATCTTCTCTAATTTTCCTTTAATATCCGAATCTTTCATAAATCTACTTTATAGGTATGCCAGTCATGGTCATCTCTATATGTATTATGCTTACTTTACCACTTGGCCATATACACATATATTCCATTTAGCTGTTTATTTATTTATCTTCTCTAGTTTAGAACCAGTTGGGAAAGAGACTTTATCTCCTTCATGCTCTCTTTTTATATCTGCAGTGCTGTTTAGTGCTAGGCCTTGGTAGATGCTTAATAAATGTTATGTAATTTCAGTTCACTAAAGTTTAGCCAATGGCCTTCTGCTGAAACTGACAAATGGTTTATTTGGTTTATTCTTTAAATTATTTAATATTTTATTCTTTTCCCTCATATATCTTGAGAGTGTGTTTGTGTATGTGTATGTGTGTGCTTGTATACTCAATAGATGGTTTCTCCCACGACATAAAATAAACTGAATTTGAGGGAAAAAAATACATGCTTTTAAATTATTGGTCTCATATTTAATTTTTCAGCATCTCTGATTATAATGAATAAAGCATTTTCTTATTGTTCACAGATGCTAAACTTGGATTTCCATATTTACATTTGGTTACACAATATCCTTTTGAGAAAATACTGTGAAAAGAAAAGTGAGAAAAATTTTCCTGTTTTGAATATTTTTTCCTTATATAATAAAGTGTTTTGAATAATCTTATTAATCATAAGTCAGTTTGGTTAACATCTTTCATACTGATAAGTCCCAAATCAGCAATTTTGGATTTTAAAAGAGGTCATACTCTTTAAACATTTAAATTTTAGATTCTTAGTCCCCACCCTGCTTATTGCAAAAACTACTTCTTTACTCCATAGAATCTTCTTTCCAGTGATAAGTTCAAGGTTCCTGGAGATAATTACATGGCCCAAGGGTTTAGGTCTGCATATTAATTTTTGTAGAAGGTAAATTCAGAAGTGTTAGGTAGAGTGATATTTTGCATTCATCCAAAATATTTGAGTAACTAATATGTGGCCGATAGTGTAATAGATACCAAGGGTCTATGAGGGAGCCAAGCCAAAACGAAACCTTCGTCTTAAATCTTAGTCTAGTGGAAGAGTTATCCTTTAATCAAAGAATCAAACAAACAAAATAAAGTTGTACCAGTGCTACAAATGAGAAATTCGTGAAACTAGGAAAGCACAAAATAGACTGGTTTAACCAAGTCAGAAGTGTCAGGAAAGACTTCAAGAAGTAATTACTGAGCTATGAAGAAAACATAGGAGTTTAAGATGTGAAAAGGGGAAAGAAGGAGCATTCTACATAGAAGGAATGCATATGCAAAAACACTACTGAAAGAGGGACCATGGTATTAACAAGTCCCTGATTATATGTAAGAACTGTGGCCGGTGGAGAAAGAGGAAAATTAGTATAAACTCTAGCTGAAGAATGAGAACTGGTACCTTCCCCCTCCACATAGTTAACTATCAAGGACTGAGAACTGAGGCCACCTGAATCAACAAGACTTTCCTATTGCCTTCAAAAAATTCTTGTTCTGGAAAATAGGCTGTAAACCAATAAATACTTCTCTGGTTCCTTTGGTAAATTCCTACAGACCAATCTATCTGAACAAACTAATCTGGGAAATAGTTCATTGAACAGAAGAATGCATTGCTGTCCTAGACAACCAACTCATTTATCAAACAAGACTTTAATTAAAACTCAACTTCTAAGCTGGGTCCCTAAAGCTTCAGCTATTATTATGATACAAAATGTGCCCAATCCTAATAAGCTCCCTGTCTTGAAAGATTCTCTTTATACCACTTGAGTCCAGATTTCAAAACTTCATAAATATTCTCCCCTGGCCTTCTTTGATACTACGAAGACTCTGTCAAGGTGACATTTCCCCAAATTGTGGTATACCTAATAAATTTAATTTTGTTTGACCAATAGACATATCCTGACTCCTTCTTATGCAGAGACTTGAAGGCTACATGAAGTTTTTTCCTTATTTTCTTGATTCTAACATATATACTATATAATACCCATGAAATATTTTAAGTGAGGATAGAGTGTAGCACTAGGGTGACAGTATGATTAAAACTGTATTTTTGAATGACACTCTGGCTTCAGTGTAGTAAACTAACTGGAAAGAACCAACATGAATTATGGAAGTCTAGAGGCAATTGGAATACTGATGTTTAGAGATAATGCTAGCTTAGCTTAGGATGATGGCAGTTGATATGGCCAAAAGTGGATGTGTTTAAAGCAGTAAATGGTCCAAAAAATATTTAAGGTATGGTGATAGATCAAATAGGAGGGCTAAGAGACAATGGGGTACCAAAGATGGATTGCAGATTTCTAATTTACATAATTCTTATATTTTGAAAATTTTTTCTATAAATTTCTAAAGAGTATCATTTTTGAAACATTGATGATAAAGGTCTTTTAGTGTAATCTTTTTGGCCTATAGTCTGTTTTAAATTGTGAGTGCACCTTTTTAGGAACTTAATGGTCAGACAAATTGACATTAAATATATTCCTTTTTGGATGAAATTGTTACAAATAAGGCTCTTTCAACAAAAGAAGTATCAGACCAGTGTCATGATCCACATGACCTTGCATTGCAGATTTCTGGACTTCACATAACTGAATGTGTGACTCAGACTTTTTTTTTATTGGAGTAGAATTGACATACAATGTTATATTAGTCTTAGCTTCACAACATATTGATTTGACAATTCAACACACTACTCAGTGCTCACTAAGATAAGTGTAGTTACCATCTGTCATTATTCAACATTATTACAATATTATTGACTGTATTCCCTATGCTCTACTTTTCATCTCCATGACTTACTTATTCTGTAACTGGAAGTTTGTACCTCTTAATCCCCTTTATTTTGCCCATTCCCCAAACTACCTTGCCCTGGCAACTACCAGTTTGTTCTCTATATTTAAGAGTCTTTTTTATTTGTCCATTTGTTCTATTTTTTAGATTCTACATGTAAGTGAAATCATATGGTACTTGTCTTTCTATGCTTGATTTATTTCACTTAGCATAATACTCTCTAGGTCCATGAATGTTGTGCCAAATGGCAAGATCTCATTCTTTTTTTATGGCTGAGCAATATCCCACTGTATATATGTATACCACATCTTCTTTATCCATTCATCTATCAGTGGTCACTTAGGTGGCTTTTATACCTTGTCCATTGTAAATAATGCCGCAGATACAATAAATGTACGGGTGCATATGTCTGTTCAAATGATTGTTTTCACTTTCTTTGGGTAGATACCAAATAGTGAAATTACTGGATTATATGGTATTTCTATTTTTAACTCTTAGAGAAACCTCCATACTGTTTTCTACAGTGGTTGCACCAATTTACATTCCCACCAACAGTGTACTAGGGTTTCCTTTTCTCCACATCCTCACCAATGCAGACCTCATATTTCTTTATACAGTATGTTGTTCATAAATGCATAGAGTTATTTCTCCAAGAAACCTGGCAGATTCAGACTGGGCACAAAGATATCTCTGGTCCTGGATTTCATTCTTTCTGTCTCTGGAATATATTCCTCAAAGTAAAATAATACTATAGAATGTATGGTGTAGATATCTCAGCTCTCTCAAGCTCTATAAGTGACTCTAGGGATTTTCATTATTCACTTGGCTTATGGGGTGGAAATAGTTCATCACGTGGGGCAAATCAGGAAAGAATTACTACAATCTCTCTTTGGTAGAGGACTTCCCCCACCACTCTAGTCATTTTGGATATTTTAGAAGCTGTGAATTGAGGGATAAGTGATTGCTGTGGTCGTGGTTAGAGGTAGTCCAGCTGGTGCAGCTATCTCTGAACATGTAATAATCCCTCTGAGAAGGGCCAGGCCTTGGCTATTGGTAAGTCTGTAAAATACCAGGTAATTAAGATCACTTTGCTTTTGATTTTGGACTCTGGTCACCATTTCTAGAACAGGAGGGAAAGACCTACACAATGATCTATTGCATTATCAATGAAATATTCAATTTTTCATGACATCACTTTCATTTATTTTATTATTTATTCCTTTTAACACCATTTCTACCCCACCATAGATTGTCAAACCCTTTAATGTGTTAGATACATATCATTATAATTGCATATGTACTTGTAAATTGGTAGCATGGATTTCTTTGATAGATAGATTCCCAAAATTTTTATTAAAGTTGATTGCAATATTCTGTTTCTATAATAAGGTTTGTCCACCTTACTCTGTCTATATCTAGATAACTAAATTGTTTTAAACTTCTCTCTACTACACACTACACTACACTGAGATGAACTTCTTTGTACATATCCCTTAATGGAATACTGTGTGAATTATACTGGGGTATGTACAAAGAAGGATTGCTAGGTTCCTAGGTCTTAGATTTTGTGGTGAATATGCATGTGTGTGATGCATATGTATATGTATACATGTTGAATTTTACTAAGTACTATAAGATTGTTGTCTATAAGTCTGTACTAGTATTTCTCACATCAAATGCAAATGCAACATGAATTACATTTTCCCACCTCTCTCTAAACAGTAGACAGAGTTTAAATTTTTAATTTTTGCAGACCTGGTGAGTGGGTGGTAATATCTTCTTGTATTTGATTCCCAGTGAATTTTTACATCTTTCTATATCCTTATTATCCATTTGAATATTATTTATATGAATTATATGTTCATAGTTTACCTATATTTTATAGCTTGCTCATTTCTATTTATTGCAATAATTTCTTTTGAAGTCTCTATATTAGTGCTTCTCAAATTTAGGGAGTGTAAGCATCTTCTTCCAACCTGTCAACTGAATCTTAACATCATCTATAATATCCACATTAAAGAAATATGTGTATTTTTTAACTTAACTATTTTGATATAATTACAAATTCACATGTAGTAGTAAGAAATGATACAGGATAATTGGTTTCCTGTAATGATAACATCTTGAAAAACTCCACTACAAAATCACAACCAGGTTATTGATACTGAAATAGTCAAGATACATAATGCTTACATCATCAAAAAGCTCTCTTCTGTTGTCCTTTTATAGCTACACCCATCCTTCCATTCTTAACTCCTGGAACTAGTTAATCTACTTCTATTTTTATACTTTTGTCCGGAGTGTTTTATAAATAAAATCCAACAGAATATAAACTTATAGGGTTCTTTTTGTCACTCGACAGAATTGTCAGGAGACTCATTTAAGCAGTGGCATGTGTCATAGTTGGTTCCTATTTATTGCAGAGTAGTGTTCCATCATATAGATACACCACAGTTTGTATAACCATTCACGCATTAAAGGGTATCTGGGTTATTTCCAGTTTTAGCTGTTATAGACAAATCTTCTATGAACATTAGTGCCCAAGTTCTTGTGTGAACATAAATTTTCATTTCTTTAGGATAAAAGTCCAAGAGTGCAATTGTTGGATTGTATGATAATTATATGTTTAGTTTTATAAAAAAAAAAAAAAAAACAGTCTGTTACTCAGAGTGGCTATGTCGTATATTCCCAGTATTCACCAGTATTGTTAAATTGATATATTTTTTTCCACCTTTGCCAGAATATGGTGTTGTCACTGTTTTGTTTTGTTTTAATTTTAGTTATTCTGATAGTTGTGTACTGATATGTTATTGTGGCTTAGTATTTGCATTTCCTTAAGGGCTAATGATGTTGAACACTTTTTTATGTATTTATTTACCATCTGTATATCCTCTTGGAAGAAACATCTATTTTTATCTTTTGCACATTTTCTAATTGCATTGTTTTTTGTTGGGTTGTGTGTGTGTGTTTTAGCTATTGAATTTTGAGAGTCATTTTTACATTCTAGATACTATTTTATGAAGTTTACAAATATTTTCTTCAAGTTGGAAATTTGTGCTTTCATGCTCTAAATAGGGTCCATGACAGAGCAAACAGTTTTAATTTATTATTTTTTCCTATTATGAATCACACTCTCTGCCTAGCCTTAGATCTCAAAGGTTGTCTCTTATATTTTTTTTCCTGAAAATTTTATATATTTATATTTTCATTTAAATCTGGATTCAGGGCCTCTGGGCAACTCAGTGGGTTAAGCATCTGACTTCAGCTCAGGTCATGATCTCAGGTTTCTGGAATTGAGTCCTACATTGGGTTCCTTGCTCAGCGGGGAGTCTGCTTCTCCCTCTCCCTCTGCCCCTCTGGCCTCCCCCCACCCTGTTTGTGCTTTCTCTCTCTTAAACAAACAAGTCAATAAACAAACAAACAAATAAATAAATAAGTAAATCTGGATTCATTTTTTTTGTTTTGTTTTGTTTTGCCACAAGTTTTTATTTAAATTTCAGTTAGTTAACATATGGTGTAATATTAGTTTCAGGAGTAGAATTTAGTGATTCATCACTTACAAATAACACCCAATGCTCACCACAAGTGCTCTCCTTAATACCCATCATCCATTTAACCCATTTCCCTCCACTACCTCCCTTCCAGCCACCTTCAGTTTGTTCTCTACAGTTCAGAGCCTGTTTTATCATTTGCCCCTCTCTCTTTTCCCCTCTATGTTTATCTGTGTTGTTTCTGAAATTCCACATATGAGTAAAATCATATGGTATTTGTCTTTCTCTGACTGACTTATTTTGCTTACTATAATACACTCTAGCTCCATCCACATTGTTGCAAATGGCAAGATTTCAATCTTTTTATATGGCTGCATAATATTCCATGATATATGTATATCATGATACATGTATCACCTCTTCCATACATATACCAACTCTTCTTTATCCATTCAACAGTCAATGGACATTTGGGCTCTTTCCATAAGCTGGCTGTTATTGATAATGCTGCTATAAACATCAGGGTGCACGTATCCCTTTGAATCAGTATTTTTGTATCCTTTGGGTCAGTACCTAGTAGTGCAAATTGCTGGATTATAGGGTAGTTCTATTTTAACTTTTTGAGGAGACTCCATACTCTTTTCCAGAGTGGCTGCCTCAGTTTGCATTCCCACCAACAGTGTAAGAGGTTTTCCCTTTCTCCCCATCCTTGCCAACACCCATTGTAGTTTGAATTATATTTTATATAAAGGTCATGATCTGAATCGAGATTCTGGTTTTTTTGTTTGTTTGTTTGTTTGTTTGTTTGTTTGTTTGTTTTGTGCAGGGTGGGAGAGAGCTAGAGATGTCTGGTTGTTCTAGCACTGTTTGTTGAAAAGGCTATCCTTTCTCCATTGGATTGCTTTTACATCTTTATCACAAATCAATTGAACATATTTATGTGCCTCTATTTCAGGATTCCCTATTTTGTTGCAATGATCTATGTGTCTATCCCTCTACCATAATATCCTTCTACCACACTTATCTTGTTTACAGTGCCTAGATAGCAGACCTCATCTCAAGTAAAGTAGTCCTCCCTCCCCCCCAGTTTATTCTTCAAGATTCTAAATCTATTCTAGAGTCTATGTCTTTCCACATTAATTTTATTAAGTTTATTTTATTATTTTATTTTTTTTAAGATTTTATTTATTTATTTGAGACAGAGAGAATGAGAGAGAGAGAGTACATGAGAGGGGGGAGAGTCAGAGGGAGAAGCAGGCTCCCTGCCGATCAGGGACCCCGATGTGGGACTCGATCCAGGGACTCCAGGATCATGACCTGAGCCGAAGGCAGTCACTTAACCAACTGAGCCACCCAGGCGCCCTTTCCACATTAATTTTAGAATAAGTTTGTCTACGTCAACAAAAAAAGCCTTACTAGATTTTTACATGAATTGTATAAGGCTTTAAATCATTTTAGGGAGAAGTGACATCTGTACTAAGTTGAGTCTTCCAATATTTTTCGCCATTTATTTTGGTCTTCTTTGATTTCTTTCATCACCTTTTAAAAAAACTCATTGTACAGATTATATACATGTTTTGTTAGGTATATAACTAAGTATTTTAGGTTCTTTGGCATGATTATAAATAGTATTATGCTTTGAATTTTGGTTCCCACATGTTAATTGTTTCTATGCAGGAATGTGATTGATTCAACTGTGTCCTTGCATCCTGCAAAGTTGCTGAACTAACTTATTAGTTCCAGGAGTTTTTTTGGTAGATTTATTGGGATTTTCTATATAGACAATCATCTACAATTATGGACTGTTTCATATCTTTCTTTCCAATCTGGATTCCTTCTATTTTTTTTCTTATTGTAGTGGTTAGAACTTCTGATGCTAGGTTAGATAAGAGTGGTATGAGCAAATATCCTTGACATATTCCAGATCTTAAAAGGAACACATTCGGGGCGCCTGGGTGGCTCAGTTGGTTAAGCGACTGCCTTCGGCTCAGGTCATAATCCTGGAGTCCAGGGATCGAGTCCCACGTCGGGTTCCCTGCTCAGCGGGGGGTCTGCTTCTCCCTCTGACCCTCCTCCCTCTCATGCTCTCTGTCTCTCATTCTCTCTCTCAAATAAATAAATAAAAATCTTTAAAAAAAATTAAAAAAAAAAAAGGAACACATTCTGTCTTTCACCATTATGAAGTTAGGTATAAGTTTTCTGTAGATGCTGTAGTTCCTTTCATTCTTAACTTGGTAAGAGTTTTTGACATTAATGAATATTGGATTATACAAATATTTTCCATATCCATTAGTATGATTATATTATTTTTCTATATTAGTTTGTTAATTACATTGGTTAATTTTCAAACATTGAACCAGCTTTTTAAACTTGGAATAAACCTCACTTGGTCATGATCTATAATTGTTTATGTAATGCTGAGTTTGATTTGCTAATACTTTGTTGAGGACTTTTGTATCTATGCTTATTAGAGACGTCAGTCTATTCTTCTCTTTTTTTTTTTTTTGAGATGTCAATCTATTCTTGTTTTTTGTACTGTTTATACGGTTTTGTATCAAGTACTATTGTCATCAAAAAATCAGGAAGTATTCTCTTCCTCTTTTTCTCAGAGATTTTATAAAATTGGTTTTAATTCTTTAAAATGTTTGTGTCTATGGGGCACCTGAATGGCTCAGTCAGTTAAATGTCTGCCTTTGGCTCAGGCCATGATCTCAGGGTCCTGGGATCTGGCTCTGTTGGGGTCCCTGCTCAGTGGGAGTTTGCTTCTCCCTTTCCCTCTGCACCCCCATGCTCTCTTTCTCTCTCAAGTAAATAAAATCTTTAAAAAAATAAAATGTTTGTGTCCATTGAAACAAATTAATCAATTCCGTCTTTTCTTTCTTTCGTTGTTTAGTGTGTACTTCTAGAAATTTTTTAAAAAAGAAATATTTTCCAGTCTCTGATTCAAAAAGATATACTGCAAAACTTTACTTTTCATACTTAAGCTTTTACCTGCCATGATTCCTAGTTTGTATGTTGTATTAGGAAATATTTCATTTTTTATAGTGTGAGCTAGTTTACCTAACTCTATTTACTATTCTGTTTTTTCAATTTTTTCTTTAAATTTCTTTAAATTACAGTTAGTTAACATATAGTGTAATCTTGATTTCAGGAGTAGAATTTAGTGATTCTTCACTTACATATAACACCCAGTGCTAATATCCTTAATACCCATCATCCAGTTGGCCCATCCCCCCCTTTCATTATTAATTTGCCTTTCTATGTTAATAGCATTAACATTCTTATGTCGTTTCCATATAAATCTGGACCTGTTCCATTGATATATTTATGCTTCTATTGTAGTGTTTTATGATTTATTATAATAGCATTTATATCTTCATAAATAATAGGTCAATTCCAGCTTCTCTGGTATTTATCTAAATTTTAGATTTCCATCTATTGTTAGCCTTTCCTTTAAATTTTATTTATTTATTTTTTTAAATTTTATTTATTTATTTGAGAGAGAGAGAATGAGAGAGAGCACATGAGAGGGGGGAGGGTCAGAGGGAGAAGCAGACTCCCCACCGAGCAGGGAGCCCGATGCGGGACTCGATCCAGGGACTCCAGGATCATGACCCGAGCCAAAGGCAGTCGCTTAACCAACTGAGCCACCCAGGCGCCCTTTCCTTTAAATTTTAAGATACAGTTTTTCAAAATGTCCAAGTCAAAATTTTGTTGCCTTTATATTAATATTGAAATAATTGATAACACTGTCCTATTCCTCAGTATATTATGTATTTCTATTTATTCAAACCTTCTATGTTCTTTAAGAAAGCTTTAAAGTTATCTCTAAAAAATTTGTCTTGTAATGAAGATTTGTGTTTCCTCCCCTATTTATTTATTCAGTAATTAATTTATATACATCTTTTTTCAAAAAATATAAGTGGACAAATGTTGGTTGTTTTCCTATATAAGTTATACATTCAAGCTTTCAGGTATTACTGATGATTCTTTCCTTGACTGAAATTGAGTTGGGTAAAACTTGCTTGTTACTTTTACAAAATAAAGAACTTTTCTAGAAGGGAAGTTGGGGGATGGGAAAGGATCAAGAGAAGAGGGTATGTAGATTAATTTAGTGTGAAGATAATTGTTAACTGGTATTTCTATGATTTATTGCTTGACACAATTGGCTCAACTTACATATGTCACAGTGATTTCCACTCTATTTAACCTAAAAAGCCATTTAACCTGAGCTATTATTCCTCTTCATTTCAGGCTAAACTCAGAAATAGCTTTGATTTGTCCTCCCTCCCATAATTGCTATATGAAGACCTCAATGCTTATTTTAAAAATCAATTAAGGGAGTTAGTTATGTGGAAGAAATGTGAAATGTGAAGAAGTTTGGCTTTAAACTGATGTATAGCTAGTGTTAAGGCTGCTGTTGCTATGACTTCCTTGGATTACAGTTGCCAGACCAGTCTCTACAAGTCTCCATATCATCTGACTCTCCTTATTTATATGACCTCTTATTTTGTTTCTCTTACTAACTTGTTACATCAGTCTTTCAGTTACTCGAACACTCCATGCTTGTACCTGTTTTAGGATTTTTGCACTTAACTCTCTCCCCTTTCGGAATGGTGTTCCTAGATAATGTTGATGTTCACTATCTCTTTCTCCCTTCTGTGTATATTCTAAGGTACTTTCCCAGTGAGTCCTTCTTCCTTTATTATCCTACATTATAATAACTCTCCCCTTTAGTAACAATGTCTAAATTCTTTCCTGCTTTATTTCTCATCATATAATTTATTACCATGTAACATACTATATGTATTTGTTGACTATTTCTCCTCACTAGAATGTAAGCTACGTGAGGGCATGAGTTAGTATTTGTTTCTTCACCTGTGTATCTACAACACCTAGAGTAGCTCTGGATACTTAGAAGGCACTCAATAAATGTTAGCCATTTTTTAAAGGCTTATAATCAAATAACTATTTATATGGCTCTTCTAGATTTATACTACCGTGCAACAAAATTTATATATATATGGATATATATATGGATATATATATATATATATGATAGTATCATATATTTACTTATAATTTTGCACACCAATAAGAGATAAATTGAAGTGGATGTATATCCTTTATATTTATATTTCCTAAGTGTGTATATACGTCTCTGTGTGTGTGTGTGCGTGTGTGTGTGTTTGTAGTTATAATTGATTAAACTAGCAATGGTTACTTATTTTTACAATGGTAACTTCCCATTAGAGATGAATGTAGTATAAGCTATGAACCTTTCAGGGTGCCTGAGTGGCTTAGTCAGTTAAGTGTCCAACTCTTGGTTTTGACTCAGGTCATGATCTCAGGGTTGTGAGATCGAGCCCCATGTCAGGTTCCACGCTGGGTCTGGATCCTGCTTGAGATTCTCTCTCTCCCATTGCCCCTCCCTCCACTTAGCCTTGCTCTCTCATACTCTCTCTCTCTAAAAAAAGAATAAATTAAAATAAGCTATGAACTTTTCAGCATAAAGATGAGCTCTGAAAAAAAAAAAAAATCTCCGCAGAAACTCTCTTTTCTCTCTTCCAGTTTTCTTTCACCTGAAACTAAAGACCATAATTTTTGGTCAAAAATTCTGTGATAGTTCACCTCTTAAAAAAATAAAGGACGGGCGCCTGGGTGGCTCAGTTGGTTAAGCGACTGCCTTCCGCTCAGGTCATGATCCTGGAGTCCCGGAATTGAGTCCCGCATCGGGGTCCCTGCTCGGCAGGGAGCCTGCCTCTCACTCCGACCCTCCCCCCTCTCATGTGCTCTTTCTCTCCTCTCATCCTCTCTCTCAAATAAATAAATAAAATCTTTAAAAAAAAATAAAGGAGAAGTGTAGAAGACAAGCTCATAGTTTATAAACAAATATGACTGCCTTTCTAGGTTGTAATTTTATTATGAAAACCAAATATATTTTGGATGAATCTAGATAAGATTTCAAGGAATTGGGGGGGAATAAATAGTTGGTTTATGTTGTATCTGACAGAATTTTTCTCTTTTGTAAACATAAGTAAGCACAGGATACTCTCCGAGGGACCATAAACATACATTGTACATAGCTGTTGAGAAATCTGACTCTTGTGTCCTTCTGATGGTGAGACTGCAAAGTTGTCCTTTTCTTTAACTCATTTGGCCATCTTTTATCATACATGACCTTCACACTTTGTATGTGTGTATTGGAGGATAGACAAGTATGAATATTATTCTTTTTTAGTTTTGCTAATATATTTTCTTTTCCTTTGTTGAGGTTCAGATTCATTGTATCTTTCACGAGAACTTAGTTAAGAATAGCACTCAGCAACTTCTTTGGATATTCTCCAAATTTCAGCATATTCTGTCCTTTTTAAGATTTAGAGCAGGTCAGCAAAACTTGCTATTTCAATTTGATTTCACAATTTTATAATTCACTTCCAAAACTTTGCCATCATTAGTGTTCAGTTGTGCAAGTTGTTAAGCTAATTTTCTTCACTTGTGACCTATCCTTCTATACAGTGATTTGTGATATGGGGACTAGAACTCTGCAAACTTCAGTTCTGATTTGTCAGCTTATTTCTTGTTAGGCTCTGCCAACAGAAGGAAAATTGGGAGGCTGGAAGAGAAAGGAATAATTTCTTTCTCTTTGCTTCTTTAGACTTTCCATTCCTGTAAACGGCACACAGCCTTGGTTCTTCAAGTCAGCAATGGCAGGTTCGTTGCAGTCGCAACTGTTGGGAATTTTTTCAATACTTGAACTTATGACCTTTTAATTATACTGGCATGAAGTGGCCAGCATCCCTCCTCAGAAGTCTGATTTCCAGTCCTTAGAGCCCCTTTTCTAAGCTCTGAGATACAGCACCAGACAAATAGCACCCCTGGGACATTGGAGTTCAGCTTAGGAAGACCCCTCTTCAAACTTCAAAGGTTTCAGTAATCCCAATCTCTTCCCCTCATTGTCCTAGCTCTAGGGGTGACATCTGCTTCCTACAGTTGTTTCCAACATAATACCTTAGTTTCTCTTTTAATATGTCTAAATTTTTCAATAGCTATTTAACCATTCTTTATATAAAGTTCTCTCTGTTAAAAGAACTGGAATGGTAATAATTTGGTATGGTGACAGATGGTAACTAGAATTATTGTGGGGATCACTTTGTAATGTATAAACATGTTGACTCACTGTGATGTACACCTGAAACTCATAGGATATTTTGGGTCAATTACACTTCAATAAAAATAAAAGAACTTCTGTGATTTATGTCTCTTGACTAGACGATCACTGACACAAGTATCTTCCTTTAGTATCTTTAGTATCTTCCTTTAGTATCTTCCTTTCCATCTCTTTTTGGATATTATTGAATGTCTCTTTAAGATATTATAGTAAACATCAATGATTTTTTAAAAGAATAGACAAACTAAAGAACAGAAAGGCATTCTTTTCTGGTTTCTTGCTCAGTGAGATTTTATGAAACCTTTATTGTGTTTTAGTCTATGTAGGTTGTATCTATTTTAAGATTTTGAGCTATTGTAAACATCTCCTTTTCAACTTATTTCTTTTGTTCTAAATTGATAATAATTATTAATAATGAAATATATATCTTCTCTTAGTAGATATGGAATTAAATGGTATTTATTATTTTACTCTCGTGGTATAAACATATCATATGCCAATCCCATTCTACCACTACTTACTGAAATATAACTATTAGCTCATTTCTGAATGTCCATTCTCAAGGGAAAAAGGTTAATAGAAGGAAAATAGCATATTATTATCTCCAGATGAATTGCCTTTGGAACAAACTGGTTTTCATAAAGAAATAAAATTTGAAATTAGATTATGCTTTTTCCTAGATCCAACTACATGAGAATACATTTTCTAGTGTTGATCCAAAGGACTTATAGTCAGAAGCACACAAACAATTTTTTTTTGACAGAAGAATCAGTAATCAAATAATTAACATATTTAAAAGAATCTGAAAACTCATTCTGGGCCAGCCAAAATAATAATCATAAAAAAAAAAAAAACTGGCCCAAAACAATGAAGTTCAAAATGTTCCCAACTTTCTCTATTAGATAAAGTCTTCAGCTATTTCAAAAGCATTTATGTTTCAATAACATAGCTCTGGGTTAATGCATCAGTAATTTTTAGTAAGTAAGCATCTATATTCAGAGGATGTCCTCCACTGAGCAATGATAGTTCATCTGCTTATAAAAAATACCTCCAATACACTATAAAATCAAGTAGTTCTAAAAGTGTCATTATATATAATTTGTTCTTTACCAATTATGTTTGAAAGAGACTCATGTTTAGGAAAACTTACATCAATATCAAGTTGTAGATTAAATATGTGAATTAACCTCATTTATCCTTATGATAGTTCATCAAGAATCCATTAGGAAAGGGGCATCTGGGTGGCTCAGTCATTAAGCATCTGCCTTTGGCTCGGGTCATGATCCCAGGGTCCTGGGATTGAGCCCCGCATCAGGTTCCCTGCTCCGCAAGAAGGCTGCTTCTCCTCTCCTACGCTCCCTGCTTGTGTTCCCTCTCTCGCTGTGTCTCTTTCTGTCAGATAAATAAATAAAATCTTAAAAAAAAAAAAGAATCCATTAGGAAAAATGAAACTATTGTATCATTTTAAAGACTTTCCTTTATAATATAATGGCCTGAGAATAAACATATATAGAGTTTATATCAGTAATATATCTCAAATATACAATAAAGAACATGATGGAAAAATTACTTTTTTTTTTAAGATTTTATTTATTTATTTGAGAGAGAGAGAAACAGCATGAGAGGGGATAGGGTCAGAGGGAGAAGCAGGCTCCCTGCTGAGCCGGGAGCCCGATGTGGGACTCAATCCCAGGACTCCGGGATCATGACCTGAGCCGAAGGCAGTCGCTTAACCAACTGAGCCACCCAGGCGCCCGGAAAAATTACTTTTTAAAGATAATAACTACCAAAAATTATTTTGACAATTCAGTTATTGAGTGATGATTAGAAAAAATGAGGTTTGGCTGGGTTTGAATCAAGTGTGCACAAAGTACATTCTCTTTGAACAAGATCTTTCTCCTTCCATGCTATACTCTGAATATTATCTCTTGAGAACATGTTTCGACTAATACAGAGTGGAAATAAGACATAAACAAAATAAGTTGCAAATCAAATTGGAAAAATGAGAAAAGTTTTTTCAAACCATGTTATAAGATATAATATTTGAACCTCCAATTGAGGTATACAACACTTGAAGATTTTAGGGGAGAAGGCTTCATTAAGTTATAGATTTGATAGCTTGACATATTTGAAATATATTGAAAATATAAGGAGCAGACAACATGGCTCAGGAAGAAAGCATAGAGACAAGTAGTGGGCAAAACATGAAACTTCAGGGAATGCAAATATTTATAAGGTTAGAAGATGAGGGAAATCAACAGACAATGGGAAAGAGCAGTCAAGAAGGTAGAAGAACCTAGAGAGGGTGGTTAATTGTACATAATTTAGTAAATTAGTAAGAGTGTTGTAAGAAGGAATTATGAAGTGTTATGTATTATAAGGAGGCAAGTTTCCAAGAAAACTGAGAATTGTTCATTTAATGATTTAAAAGCCTTATCAGCAGCCTTTACTGAAATTATATTAGGAGACATTATGTGTCATAATAATAATTTAAGTGGAACAAATTAAGATAGAATAAAATAAATATTTTTAGAAAAAGAATGTAGCTCTTAAACAGGAATAAATGTAGATAATCCAGGAGCACTGAATTCAAAACGATTTAAATGGAGTGCATGTTGAAGGCTTTTCTCAAGATTTTTTCCTCAAATAAATATATCCCAAATTTGAACTTTGAGACATGGGGAAATCCTGAATAGAGTGGAATTATCTCTAGTCTCAATACTTTGGAGACTCTTATTCACCTCTGTTTGTTGTATTAATTTCTAGAACCTGGTAGAATTGTAACAACAAAAGATGGAGCCACTTTGAGGGTGATGTTTTCTATTTTGTACTGTGTACTGTATCAGAGCACTACAATGCTGTTTATTGTAGTCTCTGGCATTTTCTTCTTGGAATTGGTTTGGATAAAGGCATTAAAAGAGCTCTGATAATCTCTATTTTTATCTCCCCAAAGAAATGTTAAAAAGGACTTGGTAGAAAAACACACCAAAGATAATGCTTGCTAATATGGCAATAAAGCCTTGCCTAGCATCCAAACCCATGATGAAATTAAACAATTGTATTTGCTGCCTAACCTCATTTTAAACAATATTTTTTCTTCCCTATGGGAGAAATATATAAAATGTAATCATCTTTTCATTATGACATTGCAGTTTGTATGTCTTATGAATCCCTAGTGTAAGTATTCTAGAGCCCTATATATCAAAGAAAAGTAATTGAAATATTTTTGCTCCTGATATCTTCCCCTCTCTTCCTTAATATAATTTCAGTAAGGTAGTAAGAATTCTCTTTTACCAGTCTTTGAAAAGAATTGTTCTAGCATGAGTGGTCACTTTAAAAAAGAACACCAAATTCTTAAATCTATTTTATTATATCTCAGGTTTTAATTTTGAAAACTTTTTCAAACATTATATTAGGCTTGTTCTATCTTCAAATCTAGTTGCTTTTTGGTGGTACCAACTGAGGCCTGTGAGTATTCCTTTATAACTTTTATCACATTTCGTAGAGTTTTTCTTTGTTTTTTACTCTACAAGACTAGGAGCAGCTTGGGCAAAAGGGCTGTGATTATTCATATGTGTCATGAGCTACCATAAGCCCAGTATATGTTGAAGAAAATGTAAATGTAGAAATAAATTGTGGATTGAGATGGAGCTCTAATTTATAGAGATAGATGATAGATTAGATAGATAGATGATAGATAGATGATAGATAGATAGATAGATAGATAGATAGATAGATAGATAGATATAGATAGATAGCAACATTTGCTTTTTAACAAAACACAGTTTTAATAAAATGGAGTTTTACAGTTTCTACGAATGATTAAAAAACATACACAATGTGTTTAGAATTTTCCTTAGAGAAGTACAACTACTCCATTTACATTCTTGTTGGGAAGGCTATTCTTTTGTTGGAAAGACGATTCTCATTAATTAAACACTCTGAAAGGCAATGAGGAAGAGAATAATATAATCAACTAGCCAGTCCGATCAACTACATAAATCTTGGCAATAAGCAAGATGATGAATGTACCAACAAATAAAGACTGTTGAGGAGATGGTATTTCAAACTACAGTAAAACACCCACATATCAAAATACAGATTGTGGGGTAATGGTGAATAAATCCAACTCTCTGGCCAGCCCAAATTCTCAAAAAGGGGCAGGAGGAGTGAAAGCCGATTTCTTCTTAGTAGTGATGGGGGCAGTAGAAGGAAGTGTTAGATGGTGGTCTGGTGACCATTTCAGTCTTCTCAGTTCATTGTACAGTGTACACATTGTAACATCAGTCCTTTTCCTACTTGATCTAATATATAAAAACAAATAAATGACAAGATTTTCCCTATTTCTTTTACCACATAGTAACTGGAAGGGCAACTGAAAAAATGATTGTTTTTTGTTAACCATGCAGAACCATGACCCGACATTTTGTACAGTTGAATTTTTGGACTTTACTTACTGAGTTATGGCAGGGTTTCATCGTTTACACAATTTAAATAAATTCCAATCATACCAAAATTATTTCATGGGTAAACTCTTTTTTAACTTGCAATATGTCTTTGTAAATTAGAAAAATTTCATACTATCCTCACTGTCTTAAAAGTAAACAATACTGTGATTGAAACAACCTTTAACAAATTGAAACTTACACAAGTATTTCCCCAAGAAACAAATTTCAGTCTGGTTGAATGTACACAAATATAATTTTGGTTTACTTAAATAAATATTTTAATTTGAAAATTTTTTCCAGGGCACATGTGGTCATATAGTAATTAACATATAATGCTGTTCCTCATAGCAAAGACTCCTTTTCAATAAATATTATGTTACTGAAAGAGTAAGAATTAGAAAATTTAATTTTATGTGGGGATTTTAAAAAGTAAATTTTGAGAGTATTAAATCCATATATCAGCACTGAAAGAATAAAATATTAACTTCAATTATATCCTTGAAGATAGTCATTAAAGGAAAACAAACCAATGAACAGTAAACACAACACAGGTGAGGTTTTTTTTTTTAAGTGGCCAAAATAATTTTTCATTACTTTTTATCACACATTAGTTTCATGTTTAAAATTATTGCCCCAAATGTAGCCTACTATTGAATTTTCAATATATCTAAGACAATAGTAATTGACAATACTAATTTTGTAATGTGATAAAACGACATTACAGCGTTTGCCCAAGGGCTGAATGGGCAATTATTTAATATGTTTACTACAAAGCTTAATTTCTTTTAATGTGTCTCAAATGGGTTTCATGTTAATTTTCACTTTTATGTAAGGAAAGTTTAAAATAATTCATTATTTTAAAAATTCTCTAAATATATCTACAAGTTTTGTTTTGAGATTCAGTTTTACATAGACAGTTAACACAACAGAAAATCACAAAAGAAAAACCTAAGCTATCATTAGTTTTCTCTTACGCAAATACAAAACAATTCCTTCATAAGCAAGACAGCCTGTAAAATTAGCTACTGACGAAGCAGAAACTTATGCAGAGAACACAGTTTTGTGTATTTAGGAGAATACATTTTGACTGGATTTGGAATGTTTTTCTGGGCAATCATTACAGTTAAACATATTAAACTCTTTCTCCTCTATGTCAAAGTTAATTTATAGTTCACTTGCAGAAGGATCTTTATAGTTAAATACAACTTTGTGAGAGCCAATGGCTGTTGCTTAGTCATTTGTTTTTATAGAGATCTCATGTTGTATTTCAACAGCACTGCACTATTCAAAAATCAACTGTATTCCTTTTTAATCAAGGGAGAGGGGTTTTTTCATCATAACAGGAAAAAATTCAGATTGAATGATTTAGAAACATCTTTGTCTGTGTCTTCCAAACCTGAAACATCTTCATTTGGCTCCCTCTTTTGTTCTCTGTCATTTCCCTGGAAAGTTTTTTTAGTCTCCTTTCTGGATCCTTCTCATTATTCCATCATCTAAATGTCAGATTAACCCTAAGTGTTGGCTTCATCCTTGGTTTTCTTGTCTTGTCTTAACCTACACCCCTGTCCAATCCTATGACAGTGAGGATGTCTAAATTTGTATTTCTTCCTCCAATCTCCTCACTAGCCTCATACATCTAAGTCTCTACTTGACATCCACATGAGGCGTTTAATGCATAGCTCAAACTAAACTCACTCCAAACAAAACTTTCATTTCTCTACCTTCCAATTGACCCCTCTCTTATTTTGGAAAAATAGTTCACTTTTCATGCATTAACTCTGGTAAAAAAAAAAAAAATAATAATAATCTAGGAATCTTCCTGACAACTACTTTCTCATTGCACACATTTAATCCATTAGGAAAATTTCCCAGCGCTACCTTCAGACTGTATCCAAAATCTGACCACTTTCTACACACTCTATTGTTACCTACCACCCTTGTGATAGAAGTGTAACCCTACTGCCTGAATCTCAGTTCTAGGGAGGACTCTTTAGGGAATGGCAAAGAGGATAGCAAAGAAGATAGTCAGCAGACAGCCTCTACCTGTTAGCAACCTCAGGATCTGTCTCAGCTGCCAATCCTAAGGACACTCCCTTCCCAGGGAAGCTCACATCTTCATCAGATGGCTGAGTGAATGGGAGGTATAAAGCTTAATGTTTTGTCCTTGTCATCTAAATGCAGGATGCTCTGTTATATACATTCCAGAGCATTTTAGTGAGACTCTATACTGAATAATGAATAATAAAATGTAAAGTGCTCACTGATATGTTCTTTGAATTATCCAAATTTTAATGATATTTTTGACCGTGTGTGTATTTTAGACTCCTGAGAGTTTTGTCCCTTGGTAAGACTATAGCAAGGTGCTGATATTATTTCAGTGATGTTTTAACTTCCATTGCTTGAAAAATCATGTTAGTTATCACCAGCAATGGAAATATCATTGCCACTACCATCTCTAGAAGCCTTATTTTTTGGCAATTTTGAGAGATACATTGGTACAAAACAATAGAAAGATATGGTGTGATAGTTTTATAAAATTATTAGTTTGAAAAATAATTATTCCAAGTAACTTCACTTCATTACTTCTTTGAGGTTGTTCCTAAAAATATAAAATATTTGGATTGTCTTTTGTTTATTAAATCTTATTTCCTTATAAAAAAATGTAACTAAAAGCCCGATAGGGTTAGACTTCCAGGAATAAACTGTCAAATTGAATAGTTAACTATTCTTATCTTATTTGAAAGTCTACAACTTTTATTCCCTGAAGCCATTTCCTTTAGTAGCTGACATGCTTCTGTAGCTACCATGTCATGCCAGAGGGGAAAACTAACTACATCTAAAACAGAATATGAAAAAAAAAAATGTTGTTTGAGGTATAAGCATTTTCTAAATCTGAATTTAAACAGCTAAAATGAAGAGATAAAAAGAACAGAATTATAATCACTTATGTGAGGTTTTAAAAAATATTTCTTAAGTATCTCATTATTTAGTTAATACTTTTTATTTATAATTGTGGGAAAATATAAACTATTTACAGAAGCTCATTATCAAGTAAATGGGGTGTTTATCATATTGTTTCAGTCAGTTGACCAGATGAGCAATATATAGTTGCAATTATAGTTTTTCAGATAATCAAAATATTTTTATAATCAGTGTTCTTATAATTATATGCTCTGTGATGAGTTGCTTTATGGACTATATATACCAGGTTCATTTTTTTCTGCAATTAATCCTTAAGTCTATTCAATAATATTTTCACCTCTTGAGTTCAATATAAATAGTTGGGGGCTGGTGGGAAGTAAATAAAGGAGGAGATAACTTCCCTTACTTTTATAGATTTTTTTTTTGTACTTCTAAGATTTTGATTAGCTCATTCACAATTACATAGAAACACCTATGTGAAACTATCCCATATGCTTCAAGGCAAAAACTATCCTATATACTTCCCTGGCAAAAATATCCTGTAAGTATACCCTGAAAAGAAAACCCTCCTGAAGGAATTTAGAAAACATAGATTGCAGAATATTAGAATTTTTATTTAGGGACAACCTCTTTCTGTAATAGCTATAGGATCCACCCCTAAATGAGGAAGAACATTTTTTCTGTCTTCCCTCTTCCCCAGTCTGTGTCTCAGATTGATGGATTCCCTCTTCAAGGAGATTTCCTCTCCCAGGGGAAAAATTAAGTTCAACATATGTCCCTCCGGTGGTGCCCTAGTAACATATTTGTCTTATCATAAAATTTTAAATTGCTTATTTCTATTCAGAGCTTAGCTGTTCAGATGTTTGGGTTTCCAGAAAAGCAGTTTTCCTTATTAATGACTTCAGTTTCTTTTGTTAACTAGATACTTTGTCATTTATAAAATGGTATCTTGGAAACTACTACAGTGAAAGAATAGTTTATTCTTTATATATACAAGACATAAATCAGAACTAATGATTGTTTTAAACCACTTAAGGATACATATCACAAAACGATGCAAAAATGCCCAGTTCCAAATGTTATACAGTTAAAAAATGTGCTCTTTGCTTCCATTGGGGTAGTAGGAAAGGGGAACTTTAAAACAATACTATTAAATCCAATCAATTTATGGCATCTTTGATTGAGTCCCTTAAATGAAAAATATGTACAAAATATGCCCAGTATGCTCAATCTACCTAAGCAATTCTGTGGCTGGTGATATTCATATAGGGATCCTCTCTTCACTCCACAGGATTTTATTGATATTGAATTTAGAAATTTAATATGCCTTAGTATTTATCTTTACATGTAATATTTCCAGATGATGATACCTCATTCCACTGATGTATAGGCATGCCTTGTTATATTGACCTTCACTTTATTGCACTTTACAGATACCATGTTTTTATAAATTGAAGGTTCGTGGCAACCCTGCATGGAGCCAGTCTATTGGCTCCATTTTTCCAACAACACTTGCTCACTTTACCACAGCATGGTAATTCTCACAATATTTCTAACTTTTTAATTATTATTATATTTATTATGATCTGTGATCAGTGATTTCAGTTGTTATTATTGTAGTATTTTGGGGGTGCCATGAATGACATATACATCAGACTGTGATCCTAATGTTTTATGTGTTCTGACTGCTCCACCAGCTGGTTGTTCCCCCATTTTTCTCCCTCTCTTTGGGCCTCCCTCTTCCGTGAGGCACAACAATCTTGAAATTAGGCCAATTAATAACCCTACAATGGCCTCTAAAGTATTCAAGCAAAAGGAAGATTTTCACCCCTCTCACTTTAAATCAAAAGCTAGAAACGATTAAGCTTACTGAGGAAAACATGTTGAAAGCCAAGATAGGCTGAAAGCTAGGCCTCTTGCACCAAACAGTCAAGTTGTGAATGCAAAGGAAAAGTTCCTGAAGGAAATTAAAAGTGCTATTCCAGTGAACACGAGAATAACAAAAAAGCAAAATAGCTTTATGCTGATATGGAGAAAGTTTTAGTGGTTTGGATAGAAGATCAAACCAGCCACAACATTTCCTTAAGCCAAAGCCTAATCCAGAAAACTCTCTTCATTTCTACGAAGGCCAAGAGAAGTGAGGAAGCTACAGAAACAAAGTATGAAGATAGCAGAGGAAAGGAAAGAAGCAAAGAAGCTGTCTCTATAACATAAAAGTACCCTTCTTATCACCCTTTATTATGTGTTATATTTAAACATTTCAAATCCTATAAATGTCTAATCATCTTTCCATTGTGTGTTTAATTGTTGAGGGTTTTTTTTTTCTTTTTTTTTGCAACAAATCTTTGGCAGATGATTGTGAGACAGATATATGAAACAAGGTAGATAAATGAATATTGTACAGCTGAGCAATGAGGGTGGGGGCAGAGAAAGTAGTGAAAGTGGGACTTCCTTAGTAAAGATGTGCCGGTTGTTTCCCAAGTCATTTAAAAATGTTTGCGTTATTCACATAGCAGTTTTTTAAAAAGTGCAATAGTTCTGTGATTGCAGAGGGGAAAAAAAAATGCTGATGTAGAAGCTGCAGCAGTTACCTAGGGGATTTAGTGAAGATCATTAATGAAGGTGGCTACACTAAACAATAGATTTTCAATGTAGATGTAACCTTCTATTGCAAGAAGATACCATCTAGGACTGTCCTAGCTCGAGAGGAGAAGCCAATGCCTGGCTTCAAAGCTTCAAAGGAGGGCTGACTCTCTTGTTAGGGGCAAATGCAGCTGGTGACAAGAAGTTGAAGCCAGGGCTCATCTACCATGCTGAAAATCCTAGGGCCCTTAAGAGTTGGGCTAAATCTACTCTGCATGCGCTTTATAAATGGAACAACAATACCTATATGACAGCACATTTCTTTACAACATGGTTTACAGAATTGGTTAAGCCCACTGTCGAGACCTACTGCTCAGAAAAAAAAAAATCATTTCAAAATATGACTGCTCATTGATACTGCACTTATTCACCCAAGAGCTCTAATGAAGATGTATAATGAGATTAATGTTTTCATGCCTGTGAACACAGCTTCCATTCTGTAGCCCATGGATCAAAGGGTAATTTAGACTCTCAATCTTAATATTGAAGAGATACATTTTGTAAGGCTATAGCTGCCATAGAGTGATTCTCTGATGGACCTGGGAAAAGTAAATTGAAAATCTTCTGGAAAGGAGTTGTCATTCCAGATAGCACTAAGAACATTTGTAAGTTGGGAAGAGGTCAAAATATCAACATTCACAGGAGTTTGGAAGAAGTTGATTCCAACCCTCATGAATGACTTTGAGGGGTTCAAGACCTCAGTGAAGGAAGTAACCGCAGATGTGGTGGAAATAGCAAGAGAACTAGAATTAGAAATGAAGTCTGAAAATGTGACTGACTTGCTGAAATCTCATGATGAAATTTGAACAGATGAGGAGTTCGCTTCTGACAGATGAGCAAAGAAAGGGGTTTCTTGAGATGGAATCTATTCCTGGTGCAGATACAGTGAAGACTATTGAAATGACAACAAAGGATTTAGTTGTACTATACAACTACCGGACCTTCCTTAGATGTCTGGCCTTTAGGTTTGCTCTCAGTTCTGTGGGGTTCAGTGCATCCTTGGGCTGACTACCAGGACTTTTTCCTCTATATCAAGTCCACCTTTCATCTCAACTTGTTGTAGTCTTGTGTTTTTCCCTCTTTCATACTTAAAATACTGTCCAAATTTTGTATATTCAAGAATAGTCTCTATAAACTCTTCCGTTTAGGAATTCTTTAGCTCCCTGTGGACCTTTCCTCAGGAAAACTTTCTAGATGCCACCTTCTTGTCCTCTTACTTAGATGTCTCATCAGCCAGTGCCTTTTCTCACAAAACAGCCATTTCAATCTATTCTTTGCTTCCCGAAGTCATGTCAACTAAAATTCCATTTCCCTTTTTCCCTTTTCTCTCCTTATATAGCCAAAGACAAATTAAAAGTTGTATGCTAACTGTGGGAATCCAGAATCTAGGCCATACCGGGAAGGAAAGGGAGGCATTTTGTGTGGTTAGAAGGGAATTTGATCACGAGAAATCATGTTAACATGCTCATTGTAATCAGAATGCACTAATGGAAAACAAATTGGCTTCCTCCTCTTTTTTTTTTTTTTAATCCTGAGAACTTGAATTTTTGCATGGTTATTGTTATTGTCTTTAAAAAAATCTAAAATGATTATTTGAGGCCCTGAAGGAAGTGGGGCTAGACTGAAGAAGGCTGTAGGAAAAAAAAAAATCACCATCAAGTGAATCTTTGAAAACTTTTAAATTTCATTGGACCCTATGGCTATCTCTAAAACCTCAAAGCAGAGGGATGAAAGAATCAATAATAATTTATTCTTCTAGCAGAATCTGGCCCATTTTAAAATAATATTTTCTCTTATTATCTTTTATCTTGGTAATCACATGCATTCAATAGGAATCAGTTTCTAGGTTATTTCAAAACATTTGCAGATAGTTTACAAAGTAAGCCAACAGAAATATCATGCAGAGATGTGTATGAGATACCCCACAAATGAAAAATAAACAGAGGCTGCTAAAAAAGAATGATAGATTAAATGAAACTTAAAGCTGTAGAGCACCAGAATTCTTCAGGTGAAAAGACAAACAATATACATATTTTTTTATTATATCTTACCTGTGAAGTTATCTAGAGACTTTATTCATAACAAGTATATAGCCTCTCTATGGGACTATTTGGCCCATCCCTGATGTAATCCAAAGCAAGTTTTCTTTCAATCCACATTTATTATTTCGGTTAAAATAATTTTTTAAAATTTAGTTATATTATTATTTAAAGAATAAAAAGAATTCCTAACGCATCTGCTAATCAATTTAGAAAACATAGTAAAGCTCTTTTGCAACTGGAATTAAGATTTTGTTTTAAACAAGTAAAACTGTCAACGAGAGTGGTCCTATTTAAATCATTCTAGCTACCCCACTAGCTTTCATTTATCAGATTGTCAGATTTTTGTGTGAGATTCTGAAATTGGGGTATGACATAGGTGTTCTATGTCAGACCACTTACTATATAGCCTGTTCTACTTCATGGAGTGCTTGCCTTTTAGAATGCCAAGAAATGTACTGAATGTATCCTACAGTGTATTACATGTTAATATTATGGCTAAAACTAGTAGTTAAATCTAGTTCTGATCTATAGTTTCTTGGCTGACACTTCAAAGTAGCAGACTATATTGTCTCATAGAGTATTTTAAGAGATTATTTTTTTCTGCCCTGTTCATTGCATTTGGAAAGGGTTTATTTCTCCAGTATATTTAAGATTCATGTGCAATTTGTTTCTCTCTTTTTTTTTTTAATTCTCAGTTCTTTTATCTAATGAGTTAATTGTTTATAGTTGGTAATTTGTAAAACTACTGTTGTGTTCTTTATTTACTGGTTTAAAACCCACTGTGTGGGTGGGCAAAACAATATTGCGGAGCCGCCACCATGCCAGCTGACCCCCTCCGTGTCTCATGGTGGGTGTTCAGCTTTGTTCAATTGCCATATGACATGAAACAGGGCTTTGACCCTTGCAGCACTTCTGCTTGTAAAAGTGAGCTCAGCTATAAAAATCACGATGATTTCATCAACAGTAGATCCTCCAATGATACATTCCATGCTTTTGGTTATTTACTGTACACGGTCAGCAGAGTAATGCCTTGTCAAACGTAGCAGTTTGAGAAATGTTTAAAAAGTCTGGAAGTCGATGGTGCTTGCTAAAGATTTTCTTTAGACGCTACGACCAGAAAGTTATTATTAGTTGTCACATCTTGTAACACGTACTACACCAATTTGATATCAGCCTCATTGTGTGGGGTTTCATATCTAAGCTCATTTCAGGGTCTATAGTTATTAGAATATACAGTGTCAGGATAAAATTTTATAGTCTGGATTTTGGTATTATTCTTCTTTGACTATCTGAACCATATTTCCATGCAATGCTAATTCAAATTATGCATCCTGAATGTGGAGCTCTTTTAGAGACAATGCATCCATGCATGATAATTGGAGTACTGAAGTACTAGGGATTGATTCTTCTCTTTGGTTTTTAAGGATTTATATGTGCAAACTTACAAAGACCAAACAAAAAGCAGTGCAAGAATGTGATAATACTAGCTTATTCGACAAAGACTAGGAAAACTTTTGGTTTCTCTCACCAGGACAAAGGAGACCCTAATGACCTTCTGATGAACTGAAAATAAATACAAAGTGTTCCTTTATATTAGTGCAGAGCAATATCGCTATATCAAAAAACCTGTTTAGAAGCTTGAGAGCATTATTCTGGTTTGGAATTGGAAGAATGAGCTAAGGAAAGGACACACAAAGCACTGAGAAAATAGTGCATATAGTTGTGTAGCACTGAACCAAATCTGTGCCAGAGGAGTAGAAGAAACTGGCCTTCAAAGTCCCTTTCAGTGCTGAGCACCTACGATTCTAGGATTTGACCACCTTAGATGAAATTTTTTATGTTTTGATATCAAAATCAAGAATTTTTTAGTCTTTAAGTATTATCATTACAAGATTTTCTGAACTAGTGAGGTTCTATTTATTTGCAAGGAAACAGTAAAACCCAAGAAGTAGAAATCTGCTTAGCTTTGTCATGATAAGATAGGTACTGGTATATTTCCATCTTTTTTTCCAAGACTCATTTTTTCTCATTATACCCTGAAGGTGTAAGTCAGTGAAATCTCCACATTTGGTTCACAAGTAGTCAAATTTCAGGAGTCTCCTTTACTAGAGTATCTCTGTTACTCATCTTAATCATTTCAGATTTTAATGAACCGGTTAGATTTCAAGAATATATGGAGTACATAAATAAAGGATAACAAGATGCTGTGCCAAATAAGAACACTAACAAGTCTACCTTATACTCAACTTGATATATTTTATTTTGTATCAGTTTTCTATGGGCTAATACAAAGAACACCAACAAGCTTCCTTCAGAGTCCAGCAAGACTGAGAGACTCCTCACCCTCATCCCTGCTACCCTATACCAAGCCTAGACCAATCAGGAATATGCTGACCAGAGCAGTTACCAAATGTTTTTTAGTATCTTGTAGATGACCTTTCTAAGCAGGCATTATAGAGATAGGCTTAGGGGATGGAAAAAAACATAGTATAAAATAGTGCACATCTCCTTAAAATCATCACTTTTATTTTCAGATTAGTCAATATTTTAAATAAATGTTTCCATATCTTGGTTTTAAAAGATTATTTGCATCTAATTTTGCAGATTCTGACATATTATTGATAAAAGAAATATAAAGACTCAAAGACATAATAAGTTTAAAAGGAATTTACTACTACCGAATTAGGGGAAATTTGATTTAACACAGATGAGTTATGCTGTAGAGAATGAGAACTTCAGGTTAACGTGAAAGAATAACTCAGGGAGTTCGTTTAAAGCATTTGCTTATATATAAATATAGATGAGAGAAAGGAGCCCATGTGAAGACATCTCAGACCAAAGGCAAGGATGGGGCTCACAGAGGTAAAAGACACAATGTTTTACAGGGAAAAGTGATTAGGCAAACTGAAAAAAAAAAAAAAAAAAAAAAAAAAAAAAACTGTGCTATATTCAGAATCAGTGATTATAGCATTTCTTGGTGTGGCATTGTTGAATAAATGGATGATATCTAACACCTGAATTGTTTCTTGGACAAAGAGAACTGTAGGAGGAAAACAGACGAATGAAGGAAAAAATCCCACTATTAAACAAAACCAAAATAAAAATATATATATATCATGAAGTTTAAAGAAAATGCAAATGTGTTACTCTTTCAGATTACTGAATAGACTCGGGAGGGATGCAAAAGCACCGCAGATACAAATTTCATTACCTCTGCTCATTTTAATCCCTCCCCTGAAAACTTGCTTGTAATTATTTGAGCAGTATATATCCCTGAGAAAGTGGAAATGCAGTTTGCTTAGAAACAAAATTCTGAATTGATTACTTTAAATTGGGAATATTCATTCTGCTTGGTTTTAGGACTAGTTTAGAACATTTAAAGCATGTTCTGGCTGAACTAATAAAATTAGCAACATCACTCTTGGTGATCATCAGAGCAACAACTGATTCACATTAATGGATGTTTGATATTAGGAGATGAAAGCTTAAGAAGAAACCAGATATTGTTTCAAAGTATCTCCCCACAATATACTTATTGATTACAAAAGAAATGCAGTAACTTTATAGTAGATAAATCTTGCTAGATGCCAACATCACCAACTGATCAATTTCGTATCATTTGTAACGGGCCAAATCACCATCATGTGGTTCCTGATATGATATACTCAGAAGAATACACAATCACTTTTGTGATATTCCACCAAAATACACAATCTGAATAGAACCATGAGGAAATATCAGACAAAGCTAAACTGAGACAGGTTCTATAAGCCTCGTAAGTGTCAAGGTCATGAAAGAAGGAGTAAAGACCTATTCCGGATTAAAGAGATTAAAGAGCATCACAGCTAAAGGCAACATGTGATTGGATTGGATCCTTGACCAGGTAAATGACATTAGTGGAGAAATTACCAAATTTGAATAAGATATAGGGATCAGGTAATTTTATTGTATCAGTGGTGACTTCTTGATTTTGATAATATATGATTATGTAAGAGTGTCCTTGTTTTTAGGAAATTATTTAGGGGCAGAAAGAGTCATGCCCATCACTATTTTCAAATGGTTCAGAAAGTTTCATAGACTATATATATTTTATTTGGTAAGCTGTTCACATTTGGGGAACCTGGATGTGAAGTGTATACAGGAATTCTATTTTGCAATGTTCTGTAAGTCTGTTTTTATTTCTAAATGAAATGATAGGAAAATACAAAGAAAGCCAGTCTCAAAATCCATGATATTCAGAAGCTGCTAGTCATTTCTGAATGATCCGTACTTTTAAATCTACCGTAACCATAGTAGTTTTGCCCAGACTTGCTGATTTGTTCCCAAGAAATCCTGAATAATGTTTTTGTCAGTCACACCTCACATGGCTTTGTGAGTCATGGTTCACATGTTTTGCTTCTATAAAACTTTATTCTAGCTATTGATTTTATTAGAAATTCCTTAGGTGCAAAATAGTTTGACCTTATCCAGAAGAACACATTTACTGAGCGTTTTCTGAACCCCTTCATCTGGAAGCCTTGAAATATTGCTTGTGTCTACTGAGGCAAAAGTGAAGAGAAGAGATCAAGTAGGTATGTGGATAATGTATCCTCTTAGGGAAAATAAAAATCTAAAGTAAATTTTTTCTCAACTCTAGCAAAATTTCACAATCCTTCATATAACTGTCTCTGAGCAAATTCTTTATAATAAATATGGTGGGACACCCATATTTGTATTATTGGATCCATCCTTCTGGCCATATTTGGTTAGACCAGAGTATGTATTTGAGCTAAACAGAGTCAATAAATTAGCTACAGAGCAGACTGATCTTTTTTTTTTTTTTTTAAGGTTTTATTTATTTATTTGAGACAGAGAGAATGAGAGAGAGAGAGCACATGAGAGGGGGGAGGGTCAGAGGCAGAAGCAGGCTCCCTGCCGAGCAGGGAGCCCGATGCGGGACTCGATCCCGGGACTCCAGGATCATGACCTGAGCCGAAGGCAGTCGCTTAACCAACTGAGCCACCCAGGCGCCCCAGACTGATCTTTTTTATTATTATTATTATTTTTGTTTGGGGGGGTTTTATTTAATTTAATTTATTTATTTGACAGAGAGAGACACAGAGAGAGAGGGAACACAAGCAGGGGGAGTAGGAGAGAGAGAAGCTGGCCTTCTGCCGAGTAGGGACCCCAATGTGAGGCTCAATCCCAGAACCCTGGGATCATGACCTGAGCTGATGGCAGACGCTTAATGACTGAGCCACCCAGATTTTTGTTTGTTTGTTTTTTAATTGAACTCAGAGACACGTAGTGTAGGCTGTGGAGCTAAACTTTCATTTAGAGTTGAGTTCTGAAGCAGTACCTTCATAAATCTAAGTTAAGGACAAACACAAGACTATGAATCAATAGAAAAATCAAATCCACAGATTGGAGACTCAAGTAGGAAAGAGTGCTTCTTCTGAGGGCAAGTGAAAAGGAGCAGACACAGAGTCACCAACTGACATCCTAATAACACATTAAATCCTAGGTCTACATCACCACAGTCACAGACTTCTTTCCTGTGAACCTCCCTGTGAACGTCCCATTGTCTTTTCAGTAAATTCTACATTTGGGCTGGTCTTAGTTTCTGTTTTTTGAAACAACAGAGAACTAATTGTTCCTATTGCTCAAAATTAATTCCTAAAGAACTAAATAGTTAAGAGACAACAGATTTTTAAAAAGGAAAACAAAAACAAAAATTCATAAGACTCTTAAATATAATACATTTGTATGTATTTAGGTAGAGAGCATATAACACTCAGGATTAGAATATTTGGACTATGGTTCTGGTTCTGCCACTTGTCAGCTAAATTGCTTTGAGTAATCAATTTTTAAACACATGGACACTAATGTCTTTGTTTTCTATAAATTTAAGAAAACTGTCCATATTACTGAGCTAGAAGAATACCATTACATGATGAAGTTGACAATCCTTTTAATACCTGTCACATTCCAAAGTTTTGTATAACTGTAAATGCCAATTGAATTTTATATGGGGAGAGAAGTTAACTTTGGGAACAAATTCCCTGTTACATTTGCATTAAGATTTAAAAAATAGAAGTCTTATTGGAAGGAAAGGGGAAGAGTCATGCAGAGTACAATAAGAACACAATAACAAGCAGAATATAATCCCCATTTCCTTTCTTCCTACAATATTTATAGAGTAGCCCAAATGCCAACTTCCCCTTTTTCTAAACTAACACAGCATTCTGTCTTTATTAATACTGTTTCTCATCTTTGACTTCTCCATAAATATTTATAGAATTTAAAAAATGAATAAACAATAATTTTTCTTCCAAATTTTGGCAACCTAAGAATCATTAATGTTATAACTTTGATAGTTTAGCTTTGGAGTCTCAGGTTGAATCATGATTCGGCAACTTAATTGTCTGTATGGATTTTGGAAGTCACTGAATGAAAGTAAGTTACATTTGAGTTTTGTAAGGATTAAACGAGGTTGTTTATGTGATAGTGAATGCTCTCTGCTTTAGATTTGTGATTAAATCAGGTTTATCTGGAATAATTTCAAGACATCTTAACAGTGTTTATATATCCTACCACAGTGTCTGGCACATAATTGCTTGTGTTACTTAAAATTATTTTGTACAAGTTCCATAAATTCAGCTTGAACCAGGGCACACAAAAAGAGGACGATATATAATGTATATACACATAAACTTGGCTACAGTTGTGTTCTGCGTATCACCATTGTGCTGACAGAAGGACACTGAGAACCTTTCCTTAGATCTATGGTTAAAGTCTCTAAAAAGGCCTGTGATTGGTCAGGCTTCGGCTGAACCTTTATCCTGGTCCATCATTTTTGGACTCAGAAACATGCATTAGGATTCAGAAAAAAAAGATAGCTGGTCTCAGAGGAAAAAAGAAAAAAAAGATGGTGAGAAATTTGCCAAGAAAACTATAGATGTCTACTTAGGAATGATATCCCAAGTATTTAACAGCTATTAATTCATGGCCTTCAATCAATCAGAGCAGAGGCATGCTGAAATGCTGGAACAGATTTTGGAGACTCACTATTGGACAGACATGACAGGTCCATTAGATGCAGGCTGACTCTCTCCTCTCCTTACAATTTTGTTAAAATGTCAACTTCCCACTGAGTCCTTCTTTGGTTACTCTTAACTCCACAGTAGCATACATATACTATATTTAATCTTTTTTTTCTAATTTTATTTTATTATGTTATGTTAATCACCATACATTACATCATTAGTTTTTGATGTAGTGTTCCATGATTCATTGTGTATAACACCCAGTGCTCCATGCAGAGCGTGCCCTCTTTAATACCCATCACCAGGCTAATCCATCCCCCAACCCCCCTCCCCTGTAGAACCCTCAGTTTGTTTCTCAGAGTCCATAGTCTCTCATGGTTCATCTCCCCCTCCAATTTCCCCTCCACCCCAAAACTGCTAGAACTCATACAGGAATTCAGTAAAGTGGCAGGATATAAAATCAATGCACAGGAATCAGTGGCATTTCTATGCACCAACAACAAGCTAGAAGAAAGAGAAATTAAGGAGTAGGTTCCATTTACAATTGCACCCAAAATGATAAGATACCTAGGAATAAATCTAACCAAAGAGGCAAAGAATTTATACTCAGAAAACTATAAAATACTCATGAAAGAAATTGAGGAAGACACAAAGAAATGGAAAAACATTCCATGCTAATGGATTGGAAGAAAAAATATTGTGAAGATGTCAATGCTACCTAGGGCAATCTACACATTTAATGCAATCCCCATCAAAATACCATCAACCTTTTTCAAAGAAATGGAACAAATAATCCTAAAATGTGTATGGAACCAGAAAAGACCCCAAATAGCCAGAGGAATGTTGAAAAAGAAAAGCAAAGCTGGCGGCATCACAATTCCGGACTTCAAGCTCTAATACAAAGCTGTCATCATCAAGACAGACACAAAAGCAGACACATAGATCAACAGAACAGAAGAGAGAGCCCAGAAATGGACCCTCAACTCTATGGTCAACTCATCTTTGACAAAGCAGGAAAGAATGTCCAATGGAAAAAGGACAGTCTCTTCAACAAAGGCTGTTGGGAAAACTGGACAGCCACATGCAGAAGAATGAAAATGGACCATTTCCTTACACCACACACAAATGGTTGAAAGACCTAAATGTGAGACAGGAGTCCATCAAAATCCTAGAGAAGAACACAGGCAGCAACCTCTTCGACCTCAGCCTCAGCAACTTCTTCCTAGAAACATCGCCAAAGGCAAGGGAAGCAAGGGCAAAAATGAACTATTGGGACTTCATCAAGATAAAAAGCTTTTGCACAGCAATAGAAACAGTCAACAAAACCAAAAGACAACCGACAGAGTGGGAGAAGATATTTGCAAATGACATATCAGATAAAGGGCTAGTATCCAAAATCTATAAAGAACTCATCAAACTCAACACCCAAAGAACAAAGAATCCAATCAAGAAATGGGCAGAAGACATGAACAGACATTTTTCCAAAGAAGACATCCAAATGGCCAAAAGACACATGAAAAAGTGCTCAACATCACTTGGCATCAGGGAAATCCAAATCAAAACCTCTGTGAGATACCACCTCACACCAGTCAGAATGGCTAAAATTAACAAGTCAGGAAATGACAGATGTTGGCAGGGATGCAGAGAAAGGGGAACCCTCCTACACTGTTGGTGCGAATGCAAGTGGTGCAGCCACTCTGGAAAACAGTATGGCGGTTCCTCAAAAAGTTGAAAATAGAGCTACCCTACAACCCAGCAATTGCACTACTGGGTATTGACCCCAAATATACAAATGTAGTGATCCAAAGTGGTACGTGCACTCCAATGTTTATAGCAGCAATGTCCACCATAGCCAAACTATGGAAAGAGCCAAGATGTCCATCAACAGATGAATGGATAAAGAAGATGTTTTATATATAAACAATGGAATATTAAGCAGCCATCAAAAAAGCCCTGAAATCTTGCAATTTGCAACTATGTGGATGGAACTAGAGGGTATTATGCTGGGTGAAATAAGTCAATCAGAGAAAGACATGTATCATATGACCTCACTGATATGAGGAATTCTTAATCTCAGGAAACAAACTGAGGGTTGCTGGAGTGGTGGGGGGTGGGAGGGATGGGGTGGCTGGGTGATAGACATTGGGGAGGGTATGTGCTATGGTGAGTGCTGTGAATTGTGTAAGACTGATGAATCACAGACTTGTACCTCTGAAACAAATAATACATTATATGTTTAAAAAAAAGAAAATAATATATTTAATCTTTTAAAAATTATTATTAGGTATCTATTCCAACTCAAATGTAACCTCCACATTATAAAGATTTGGTTCTATAATGCTAGATTTCTAGAGTCTAGAAGAGTACCAATTATAAATACTTATTAAATGAATGACCCATGCTCTTTGTTGATACTGTTTTGCCTTATGACTACTGGCATTACACAGATGGCTACATTCGTGAAACTTATTTATGGAAAATGCCTAAAATCCATGGAAAACTGAAAATAAAGATATCAAACTGAAAATAAAGATATCATACATTATCATACTTCCATGTGATAAAACATGTTATATTTGTAAATTAAAAACAAACAAACAAACAAACACATTTTCAAATAGGCTTGTATTTTGGAATTTAAATACATAGAAATGCTAATTTCTCAAATTGGTCTTTTAGTCTGGATGTCAGAATTCTGACCTATTAAATGGGAGTCAGTTGTAATGAAAGCAAAACACATTCAGGCTTGTCTTTTGGGTCTGTAATGAGAGTCATCACAATGGAGACTCCTGGAGCAGAGTTGAATATGTTTTCAAAGGAAGTGTCTGTAGTCCCTAGAAGAGAATGCCTAAGGAAGCCACAATGAAAAAGGCACACAGACTAAGCTATAGTTCTATGTGCATATTTTCTTTACTTCTGCTTTCTCTAGTTCCCCAGCATGTGATTCCATGATCAATGGGTGCTAGCCTGTTTCAGTTTCCGAGCCAATATAACATATTCCCTAAAAGAATTATGGTAATAATCTTCACTTACTTTTAGCTCCAATTTCTCTCATTTGGGTGGGGGCGGGGTGTTTAGGATAGTATTTGCAGGGTGGGGGGAATTTAAAATGATAATTTTGTTGGTTTGTTTTTAGATCAGTGATTTTTTTGTGTTCTGGTAGGTGGGTGGGTGGATAACAACCACAACTATGAAATTTCTCAGGTTTCTGTCCCCTGTTGGACAACAAGACCCATAGCCAACATCTAGTATACAGTGATGAGCTCCGTTTCTGTGTAATGTCAAGACGTGGGACTTCTTATTATAGCTTTTTTCACAGTAATTAATGAAATCAGCCTATCTGATAAATCTTCTTTTTAAGTATTACCTCCTTTAAATCATTCCCATTGCTATCTAATATGTGGAGATTCTAGAACCAAATTCCTGATATCAAGCCCATAACTTTTGTCTGAGTCTCTTACATATTGCTAACTTGTTCTTAGACATGGAGTCAGTTGCATTAAAAACAAAACAAAACAATCTCTGAGAGTGAATCTTTTGTATACCTTGTCTTTAGTTCAAACCTACATTTTCTGAGCATTTCCGTAGTGTTGTGCTTATCACGTTCACCTCATAATTTGAAACTACACTTTTTTTTGTTTCAAGTTTTTGTTTAAATCCCAGTTAGTCAACATATAGTGTAATATTAGTTTCAGGAGTAGAATTTAGTGTTGAATCTGCACTTTCTTATTCTTTTTTTTTTTTTTTTTTTTGACAGAGAGAGACAGTGAGAGAGGGAACACAGCAGGGGGAGTGGGAGAGGGAGTAGCAGGCTTCCAGCAGAGCAGGGAGCCCGACGTAGGGCTCAATCCCAGGATCCTGGGATCATGACCTGAGCCAAAAGCAGACGCTTAACAACTGAGTCACCGAGGCACCTCTCTATACTTTCTTACTCTTAATGTGTCTTCTATGGCTATAGAGAGATTTAGGACTTACCCAAATGCTACCTACACCCAAGGACAGCAGCATAAGGGGCAATTGCTAAGCCTGCTGCTCATTAATACAGCAGAAATAAAGGCAAAATGTAAACTTCATAAGATTATTATGTTACTGATGGGTATAAGAGATATGAGTAAATTGAAAAATAAATGCTATTCTTGGAATGGAGGACTTAGAATTTTACAGATGACACTTTTTTCTAAATTACTTTAAAAGTTAATGAAATAGGGGCACCTGGGTGGTGCCTCTTGATTTTGGCTTAGGTCATGATCTCATGGTTGTGAGACTGAGCCCTGTGTTGGGCTCTGCATTGGGCATGGAGTCTGCTTAAGATTCTCTCGAGCGCTGTGAATTGTGCAAGACTGTTGAATCACAGACCTGTACCTCTGAAACAAATAATACAATATATGTTAAAAAGGAAGAAGAAGAAGAAGGAGAAGGAGAAGGAGAAGGAGAAGAAGAAGAAGAAGAAGAAGAAGAAGAAGAAGAAGAAGAAGAAGAAGAAAGAAGAAGAAGAAGGAAGCAGGAGGGGAAAAATGAAGGGGGGGAATCAGAGGGGGAGATGAACCATGAGAGACAATGGACTCTGAAAAACAAACTGAGGGTTCTAGAGGGGAGGGGGGTAGGTGGATGGGTTAGCCTGGTGATGGGTATTAAAGAGGGCACGCTCTGCATGGAGCACTGGGTATTATACACAATGAATCATGTAACACTACATCAAAAACTAATGATGTAATGTATGGTGATTAACATAACAATAAAACAATTAAAAATTCTCTCTCCCTCTGCCCCTCCCCCCTCAAAAATTAATGAAATATTAGAATTATTTATACAATTTCTTTTGGAAGAAGAGAAGCTTCTAATATTATTTTGAAAAATGTATAAGAATAATCAGAACAATTCTAAAAAATAGATGAGAATAAAAGGTAAAAAGTGGTAATATATTCTATCCAATATGAATATTATAAAGCAAAAGTAATTGAAATTGTTTGTTCCTGGCACAGAGATAGAGTGACAGAACAAAGACTGGAAATAGACCCAAATGTATGGGTAAACATAAAATAAAAGAGGTACTTCAAAATAGCACAGAAATAGTATAAGGAACAACTGTATAGTCATAGGAAATAAATACCCTTGGCTAGCTGATTCATTCCTTATACAAAAGAAATTCTAGAAAAATAAAAATTTTAGTGTAAGTAAAGAAAAAATAAAAGGAAATACTGAAAACTTACATTTCATGTAATGACAGCAAAGATGACCTTGTTAGTGATGGTACCTAAAAATTAATAACAAAAAGATTGATAAATGTAATTGTATAAATATTTTAAAATTCTCCATGGAAGATACTATGTACACATTGAAAAACCTAAAGACCAAGTTAAGAATATTTATGGTTTGAGATTGAGGAAAACTAATATCAGTAAAATATACTTAAAATATAAAGAATTTGAAAATAAGAAAATATGTATTGGCAAAGAATATAAAATGGGCAAAAGGCATGAATAAAGATTCCCCCAAAAGGAAACAGAAATACTAGCTTTTAAATTCATGAACAAAAGTCAGTCTTATGAATTTAAAAAGAATAGCAAAAATATAATGAGGGGCGCCTGGATGGCTCAGTTAGTTGTGTGTCTGACTCTTGATTTTGGCTCAAGTTGTGATCTTGGGGTTGTTAGATTGAACCCTGAGTCTGGCTCCATGCTCAGCAGAGTCTGCTTGAGATTCTCTCTCTTGCTCTCCATCTGCCCCTCACCCCACTCACTCTAAATAAATAAATAAATATATAAAATCTTTTAAAAAATACAATGAAAAAAATTTTCCATATCAATTTGTGAAAATAAGCTTGGTAATATTGTATTTTTATGAGTGAGGAAACAGGCATTCTTAAACATATTTTTTGGACATACTAAATAGTACATTGTCTTTAGCAGGCATTTTGACAATATTAAACTACAAAGGCATATTTTTTTGAGCAAGAAATTTTAATTGTAGAATATATTTTATAGAAGTACTCATATGTGTACACATATAAAAAATATATATGAAGGCGCCTGGGTGGCTCAGTTCGTTAAGCATCTGCCTTTGGCTCAGGTCATGATCCCAGGGTCCTGAAACCAAGTTTCGCATGGTGCTTCCTGGTCAGCGGGAAGTCTGCTTCTCCCTCTACCCCTCCCCCATGCTCATGATCTTTCTCTCTCTCTCGGATAAATAAATAAGATTAAATATATATATATGAGTATGAAGATTCTCATTGTAGTTGTTTGATTTCAAAAGTGTGGGAACAACTGAATGGACATCAGCTGGAGACCTAGTATTTTAAAATATGGAATGTAATACATATTGATTAATAGTTATAGAATGTACCACTGAAATATATGTTAAAATACATTGTTAAGTTAGAAAAAAAGGAGGAGATCAAGAACCATGATTTACCTTCTATGTAAATAAGTAAAAATTATATGTACATATATGTTTATATATGGTTAGAATATCTCTGGGAATATAAATTAGTGAGAAGTATGGACCAGAAAAAAAAAAAAAAGAAAGAAATATGGACCAGATGTACTCTTCATTTTAGATACTCTTATACTTTTTGACTTATATTTTAAAAAAAGAAAAAAAAAACATGAGTGTGAATTGTATATTCAAATAATAAATGTTTGTAAAATATATTAAAATATATACATCTATCAGTTAAAAAATGCCCTTTGAAGTATTCTGGATAGAACATGAATTATTTAGTCAGAAGCACTTGGATTCATTTGCTCACTAAAAACTAATTTATAAACTGTGGCTTTGGATAATATACTCAATCTTTATGAATTCATTTTTTAATCCAAAAATTGGGTAACAAAATATAATCTAAGGATTCTTATGAGGATTAAATGTAATAATACAGATACTATCCCTAGCCTTCTTTCTTTCTTTGTGTTTCCCCTCAAAACCCCCCTTTTTTTCCTACAGTAATGCTTTCAGAGAAATCTATTAAACAAGTGGTAAATTTGGAAATAGATTTATCTTGCTTCTAGAAAAAACTTTAAAGTTCTTCATGAGTGTAATATATTTTACATTTTCTTCTGCACAGTTAAGTTATACACACCAAAGATTATAGCATATTTTTGGCATTTCCAGTTTTTTGGAAATTTAAAACAACTTAGTGTAATTTTTCATAGATTTTAATTTTGCCATATCTTCAAACTTACAGAAAAATCATAGTAAGAATACAAAGAACTCCCATATACACCTCATCTTGATTCAACAATTGTTTACCTTTTCTCCCATTTACCATTCTTTCTTCCTACCTATGTATATATCTATTTGCAATGCCTATGTCTGTCCCTCTATCATTATTTTTTTCTGAATATTTTAAGAGTAAGTTGAAGACATTCTGCCTATTTACTCCTAAAATCTTCTGTGTGTATTTTCTTAGACCCAAGACACTCTCTTATACATTTTAACTCTACATTATCAAAATCTGAAAATCTAAGATTTCACAATATTATCTAGTCCAAAATTCAAATTCAAATTCATTAGCTGTGCAAATAATAGCTATTTTTAAGTAGCTTTTATAGCTTCTTTTTTTCCCACTTTCATGATCATTCCATATTCACACATTGCATTTAGTTGTCCAGTGTTCTTCAGCCTTTATTTGAATTTTTGTCATTGAATATCCTTCAACTTGAGTTGGTCTGAAGCTATCTCATAAATGTACTCAGGTTATACATTTTGGGCAGAAATATTGCAGAATTGATAGTATGTTATTCTTGGTCCATCATTATTGGGAAGGATATGATGTCAGTTTATCCCAATAAAGCAGATTTTAACTTTTATTATTCTGCTATCGTGGTGTCTCACAGCTATAAAGTTATTTTTTTATTTTAGTTAATAATTTAACTAAATTTACTATTTAACCAAATTTAATAATTTAAATCAGAGAGATATCTTAAGATCATGTAAATTTCCTGTTCCTAATCAAATTTTCATCAACCATATTTAAAATCCATTGATGATTTTATAACTTCATCATATCCTCATGATCTATTGAGCACGCTTGCAGGAAAGAGCATTCCATTTCCTGGCATTCATTTGTTCACTTATTTCTTCATCCCTATTAGTATAGACTTGTAGTTATTTTATTCAGATATAAATATTATAAAGCAAAAGTCATTAAAATTGTTCCATTTTTTATGTATTTCACTTTTATTTTTTTTTACATTTTCAGTGATTCCATTGAGTTTACAGGTTATCTTTATGTCTAGTTCAAATAACACTATACCACATCATGTGTAGTATAAGTTCCTTGTTATAATATTCCCAGTTCCTCCCATTCATCCTTTATGAATTTGCTGTCATTCATTTTACTTATCCATGAGCTATAATCACCAAATACATTGTTGCTATTATCATTTTGAACAGTGTTATCTGTCATATCAATTAAGAATAAGAAATATAGAGGTGCCTGGGTGGCTCAGTCATTAAGCATCTGCCTTTGGCTCAGGTCATGATCTCAGGGTCCTGAGATCGAGCCCCGCATTGGGCTCCCTGCTCGGCAGGAAGCCTGCTTCTCCCTCTCCCACTCCCCTTGCTTGCGTTCTCGCTGTGTCTCTCTCTGTCAAATAAATAAATAAAATCTTTAAAAAAGGAATAAGAAAAATAAAAGATTTTATCTTCTTGTTTTTCTCTAAAGTTCTTCCTTTAATTTATGTAGATCTGTTTCTGACCCATTACCATTTTTCTTCTTTCAGATGGGTATCTTTTAATATTTCTTGCCTGAGAAATCTGCTGGTGACAAATTTCTTCAATTGCTATTTATTTGAGGATGTTTTCATTTCTTCTTCACTTCAAAGTGCCTGTCTCAGGTTACACTCCTGTCAGCAAGTTGCTACAGCATTCTCACCACCATTTGGTCTTGTGAGTCATTTTAATTTTTCCATTTTAGTAGATGGGATGTGTAGCAGTACATACTTACAATTAAAAAAATATGCATTTCCATGATGACTAATGATAGCCATTTTCAGATGCTAATTGGTCATTTAAAAATATTCCTAGTTAAATGACTGATTCAGTCTTTCTCATGTCATTATGGGGATGTTCCTCTTTAAATTATTAATCATGTGTGTGTGTGTGTATGTGTGCATTTAATCAGCATATAAATTTTTTCCTCAGTAATTTTTTCTAGTCTATGGGTTGCTTCATTTTTTTTAACATTGCCTTTAGATGATGTCTAATTATACATCTTTCTTTAATGGTTACTGATTTGTGTGTTTTGTCAAAGATTTTTGTGTATGCATTCATCAGGGTTATAGCTCTGTAATTTTCTTTTTTCTTTAATATCTTTATCAGATTTTGATGTTAGAGTTTTGCTCACCCCATGTGACCATGCTACAAAAAGTTTCCCTCTTTTCTACTTTCCAAAGTATTCTGTGTAAGTCTGAGCCATTTTTTATACATATGCTTGATAAAATCCACAAGTAGATCATATGGGCCTAAAGTTACTCTGTGGACAAAGTTTTTTTTAGCATATATAACATAGATATGTGGTTATTTATGGTTTCTATTTCACCTTGTTTCTAAGTTGGGCTTATCAAAGAATTTCCATATTTTATCTAATATTTCAAATTTATTGGCATAAATTATTTATGAAATCCCTTATCTTTTAATGTCTGTAATATCTGTGTCAGTAACTTTCAGTGTTTTTCTTTTTTACAGAAGTGTAGTTAACATACAATATTATATTAGTTTTAAGTGTACAACATAAAGATTCAACATTTATATACATTATGAAGTGATCACCGTAATCTAGTTACCCTCTGTCACCATACAAATTTTTTACAGTATTATGAACTATATTCCCTATGCCATACATTGCATCCCCATGTCTTATTTATTTTTATAACTGAAAGTTTGTACCTTCTAATCCATTTCCCTATTTTACCTGTCTCCCTTCCCTCTTGCAACTACCAGATTGTTCTCTGTATCTATGAGTCTGCTTCTGTGTTATTTTGTTTGTTCATTTTTTTTTTTTTTTTTTTTTTTAGATTCTACATACAAGTGAAATCATACAGTATTTGTCTTTCCCTGTATGACTAATTTCACCTACATAATTCCCTCTATGCCCATTCACACTGTTGCAAAGGGCAAGGGTTTATTCTTTTTTATGGTTAATATTCCATTATTTTTGTATATATTTATCTTCTTTATCCATTCATCTATCAATGAACACTTAGATTACTTCCATATTTTGGCTATTATAAATAATGCTAAAATGAATATAGGCATGCATATATCTTTTCCAATTAATATTTTCATTGTCTTTGGATAAATACCCAGAAGTGCAATTACTGGGTTGTATGGTGACTCTATTTTTAATTTTTGGAGGAACCTCCATATTGTTTTCCATAATGGCTGCACCATTCCCACCAATAGTACACAAGGACTCTCTTCTCTGCATTTTCACCAATACTTGCTATTTTTTTTTTTTTTTTGGTGCTAGCCATTCTGATAGATGTGAGGTAATGTCTCATTATGTTTGTTTGTTTGTTTGTTTCTTATAGTGGTCATTTGTGTTTTTCTCTTATTATCATTCCTGCCAGTGATTTCTCATTTTTAAAAATATTCTTAAATAACCAATTTTTGACTTTAACTTTTTCCCTATTGCACTGATATATCCTAGTATCTTTATTTTGTTTCTTATTATTTGAGTGGTATCTTTTTTCTAGTTTTTTTAATTGAAATATTAGAAGACTGATATTAAACATCTTCATTTCTAAATTAACCATTACATTAATTTCCTAGGACTGTCATAACAAAGTACTACTAATTGAGTGGCTTTAAAACAACAGAAATTTATTCTTTCACAGTTCTGTAGGCTAAAAGTCTAAAATTCAGGAGTTGGCAGGGATGTACTGCTTCTGCAGTCTCTCAGAGATTATCTTGCCTTTCCTCGTAAGCTTTTGGTGTCCCCATGCATTCCTTGGCTTGTGGCAGAATAACTAGTTTCTGCATCTATCCTCACATAGCCATGGGCTTAGTGTGTGTCTCTCTCTTCTTTTCACAAAGATTCCAGTCACATGGGATTAAAGACCAAGCCTATACATAGGAGGTTAAACAGAAATTTATGAAGAGAAAATTATCATCTTGTTGTTAGAGGAGGAATAACATTTGATTAAATAAAGAACAAAGTTTTATGGTGACTTTCATTTTGAGAAGTTAAAGTAATCAATAGTGTCAGAGATAAATTACTGGTTTTGGTTTGTGATTTACAAACAGAAGGTAGAGCTAAAAAATACTCTGTGAACAATACCGGATTACTTTTAAAAAAAATTGTTTCAGGCACTATGCATCAGGCAACACATACATCATGAATAAGCACTCTCAATATAGATGTTATCATCATTTAATAAATGAGGGAATTAAATATCAGTAATATAAACATTTCTGCAAAAGTCTAGTCTGTATTTTAATTACAACTAAGGTGTCCTTCTGCAGTTAAACTAATGATAATATCATGTATTCATTACACTAAATATAAATTTTATAACTAATTTTGACAACTAATAAATTGAAATGAGACCTACATCAATTTTTGCATCAACTTGTTTATTTTAGAAGCCAAAAATTATGTATACCAACAAATAAAGTGTGGTTATTTGTGAGGGGTGAAATTTTCAATGATTTAAAATCTATAATTTATTTTCAAAATTTTGACATATCTCTCTTTTCCAGTATTTCTTATGGTGAAAATATCCTATCTACTTTCTTAAAGAAAATATGAATTAAGGAATAGCACCTCTATTACCAATTACCAATGAATGTAGATTTCTTGATATAGTTGACTTTTTCTCGATATTGATTCCATTGATTACAATGCACATTGCAACAGAAATCATATCATGGAATTTGGTTTTTATTTTCTCTATACTCAGGGTCAGGTAATTAAATGACATTAATGAAGTTTTAAATGTGGAAATTAATATCTTAATAATACTAATTTTCTATACTATTAATTTATACTGAAATTATGGTGCATATTTAACGAATAAAATCATAAGTCCATTATTGACCATTTCCCATCTTTCAGTTATGCTCCTCAGAGACATGAAAATTATTTGTGATGAAACTCAATAGCCAATAGTTACACTACACCAAACGTATTCCACAAAAATAGGCTTTTGTGATATTGTAGCCTCAGAGGCAAAACAACTGTAAAGTCTACTCTGAAAGTTCCTCATAGTGTATAAACCAACTTGATACTGATGAAAGCCAAAACACTATTTGCTCATTTCATAACTCTAGACATACATCTTTGCAACTGAAAAATGGTGTTGGATGAAAGATTAAGTAGGTATATGTTCCCTTGGGATTCTGTCACAGAGCTGGCATTTCTTTCTAGACCCCCCACACTATGTAAAGATATAGATTTAATAAACAAACCATTTCTGATCTCAGCAAGGAACTTAGCAGGGATTTTGAAAGTCAAACACACAGGAGCCATGCTTGACTGTGGCGGTAAAAGTAACATCTGCCTGAGAATTTTAAACAACAGGCTTTTTAAATCACTTTTAAAGCCACAGTAGGAGATGTGACAGCCATAAGCAATACCTCAAGCAGACCAGGACTATGAAAGCTGGAAGAAGTCAACTGCACTCAAATACTGAAATAATCCCTATCAGGGGGAAACAAGCGGAATAACTTAAAGTTCCCGTTTATTTCTGTCTACCCATGCTTTTTTGCACCGTTTCTAAGTCTTCATTAATGAATGTAAACTGACTTGAAAGAAAGAAAATAATTAACACTGAAAAAAGTTAACTTTATACTAAAGTCACAATAGTAACTTATTTCAAAGTCAAATTTAATTCCTAAGACAGTAATTTTACATAGGATCTATAGGATATCAAATAATATGTACCAATTAGTGTTGGCCTGGATGATAAGGTTGTAAAAAGGAATCTTGCAATGGAATAACAATAAAATTCTGGAAAACCAGGGCAAAAATATAACACAAAATACCTCATTTAAATGCATTGTGCCTTCTCAATCGTACCTGCAAAACAAGGAAAAACTTGTGAAGATCTCATATGTATTTTTACTTTATCTGCTATGTTGTACTAAACCTGTTATTGGATAATTCACTTGATTAAATAAAGCAATTAAAGGGCATGGTGTAGACACCAAAGAATAAAATAGTACTCTTTAGTTCTCTTATACATGTCATTAAAAATAAAGAAAACCATTTTTTAATGTTGATATAAATAAATTATAAGTTCAGATCTCAAAACATTGTATCATATTTCTATTTCTTAAAAATCATGGGGGTACCTGGATGGCTTAGTCGGTTGAGCATGGACTCTTGATTTCCTCTCAGGTCATATTCTCAGGATCGTGAGATCAAGACCCGCTTCAGGCTCTGCCCTCAGTGGGGAGTCCTCTTGAGAGTCTCTCTCTCTCTTTCTCTCTAAAATAAAAAATAAATCTTTTAAAAAAATCACAGATCAGTGAATGAAAACTGAATAAAATTTAAGAGATTGAAGGGAGAGGAATAAAAGGGGAGACTGTTCCTCAGTAGATAAAAAAAAATGTAGTTAACATATTCATTCCCTTTATCCTGTTCTGTTGTAAGATATTTAATAATAACTCAGACATTCACAATGGTAGCTCATTAAATCTTGCCAAAAATGATCCATGCAATGACATAAAAGTAATGTTAAAAATATTTTTATAGGAAAGAAATCACTACAAAGCCAACTATGAGAATATTGTTAAAAGGCAATAGATGTATAATACATGATAATTAATAGATGATAATTAATAGATAATTTCTTTGAAAGCTCTCTCTATGATCATCCACCAATCTGAGGAAAGTAAAACATAGGGACAAAGTTTCACCACAAATGGTCAAGAATTCTTCCAAGAAATATTTTGAAGTGTTTTTCTCTATTATCTGTACAAGTGTGCAGATACACAATTCCCCAACTATCTAAATGTAACACCTCTAATTCATTTGCATCTTACTGAGAGTTGAATCAATGCAAAACAGTGTCATGAATATGCTAGTAGCTTACTAACAATTATTACTTCAAACTGAAGGACTACCTAAGACCAAGGAACACAACCAGTAAGTGATTGTGTGATAGGACTGGAATCAATTTGGATAGTTATGACACCAAATTCAGTAATATTTCTGCTATATCACAAATGGCAATTTAGCCACTAAAATTAAAATTTCTTAAATTACTTTAATGTACTATATATCTATGGGAAAATTTCCAAAAGAATGACCTGATTACAAAATCAATGGAAATATATTTTATAATTTATTTTCTTCTTCTCCATGGTATTTACAGAGATCAATTTATTGATACATTGATAAATCACTAAAGAATACATGTAACTAATTTATTCCTAGAGAAATATCAACTGAAATTAAAACAAATTATCTTGAGGAAATATTATGAAATTTCCACTCCTATGAATTTTTGGAAAAATTATTAAATTTTAAAATTTCCAGCTGTATATGAAATCAGAATAATTTTGCGTCTATCCAGTAATCAATAGCCATGTATTTCATATTCAATAGACAACTCCTTCTTACTAAATTCTGATAAAATAAAATCCAGATACAATGAAACAAAATACTCCTTTATTTTCATGTACCTTGAACTTGTTAGAGATGCCTTTAGATGAGAAATTAGCTTTGTTGTTGTACATACGTTATCCTCTAAAGATTGCAACATTTTATAAAGCATGATTGATTTAAAACTTGTTGATTAGGTAGAAAAAGGTGAGGAAAAACTACAACTTGTGAATCATTTCATGGTTGTAAATAAACCCTGCTGACTTTACAAAGTACTAAAAAGTTGTAAAGAATATTTATTTGAAAATATTTTGTTCTGGAATATAAAACATTAACATGAAACAATAGTTGTCCTTGCTTTTACTAGTCCGAAAATTTCAAAGTTATTTAAAGCATATCTAACTGTCTGAGAATGCAGGAATCATAACATGATTCTGGGTACCTTATAACCACAACTAGTGATGTAAGATTTGGCAACAAATAACACCTGCATTTTTATAGAATACAAATATATTCATACATTTTTCTTGCTCTCTCTCTGTCTCTCCCTCTCTTTCTCCGTCTCCTCTATATCTGGAGTATGTGTGCATCTGAAGGGATTGATGATTTCTAATAGAAACAGACATATTCTAATGATCATTTCTGATACATGCTGATTCTCTCAAAAATGAAATATGCTATCAAAACTCTAAGAACAGCAGCAACAAAAATGAAAGAATGTAAAATGTGTTGTTGGATAACTTCTAAATAACCATCTGCATAATCACCTATTTAACAAATATTCCTAAAAGCCTATGAAAAGAAAACTGTTGGTTACCAATTCAGGTTTATGAGTAACTTTCTTTTTTAGACTGGGCATGAGAAATGATGCAACTAACAATTTATTTAAGAAAAAAATAATCTTTGTTGTCTTCTTCGTGTAAGATTATTTATTTAAATAAATACTTAAAGTGTTTTGAAACATTATTTAGGCCCTTATATAGATATCTGACTATTTGACAATCAAAAACAGTAGTTGGGTCAAAATTAGTATTTTTAAGAAATTATTATGAGTTTTCTTTTATTCAAAAGAATTTCCATACAAAAGTTGAATATATAAAACAGTAAATGGTGGCTAATTTATCATAGAAAGCACAATCATACCACTGTGTTCACACTATATATTTAGCATCTTGTCCTGCTCCTTAAATTTAAATTATATTAGAAGTGTTCATTTTGAAGATACAGAATCACATCCACTATAAAGAAGTAAGAAGAGGATGCAGTACACACATAAAAGTGGACCAATTGTTTTAATCTGATGGCTTACAGAAGTTCTAAGAAGGAGGGAAATTATTTTGAATTTTGAAATGGACTGAATTTGGATGGTGAAATAATGTTATGTAGAAGACATGACACATACCTAATAACTCATGAATATTTGTTAACATGCTTCAAAATGACTTTGAAAGTAATATTAAAATCTTATCAATATATTGCCTGTGAGGGTCAAGACAGTATACTCTTTGTTGTCAGATCACAATACTGTTAAAATTAGTTTTGGTTTATATTATACTTGTAGACTCTGGCATATGATAGAGGGATGTGGAAGAGAGAGATGGCCCTTAGAAAAGATCACTTTTAGTATAACAAAAGGAATTTGAAGGAAAAATTTGCCAGATAGAAAACCCACAATAATGGATAAAATTGAATTCCATATATCATTTTTATTCAGATCACTGTCAAACATAGATTTGTTGAGAATGATGAAAGAAAACACAGGGTTTGGAGTATTAAAAGCTATAAGAACTTTGAAGATGAGCCAGAATTAGTGGTTCAAGTAAACCCTAACTTCACGCACAGTCCTTTTGGACTTGATGTGTTTTTATATCAAGAAACACTAGAAACACTGTAGTAAACACTTCAAGTTCATTACATGTAAATTTCTCATATCTTTAATTTGAATTTTTAAAAACATAAAAATCTAGATATATTTTAATTTGTTACTGGGTTAGGTATTACTTTTTAATTTTGCATCACATTTTGATTTTAATTTCAAACTTTTTTTGAAAGCATTATTTTTTATAGCTGCTACTTGGGTGGTGTAGTCTTCAGATGATCATTTCCATGTGCAAATATTATATAACATCAAAGGCCATGAATTTATGAGCTTTTACTTTCTGCCAAAGTTTGGTGAAAAATTCCAATTAGAGATTAAGTAGGCAACCCCCAAAATACTTTTGTTATTATTATTATATAAGTTTCAGGTGCACAGCTTTATAATTTGCCATCCATATACATTACATAAGTGATGATTACCACAGCTCTAGTTACCATCAATCACCATACAGTTGGCTCCCTTCGCCTATTGTGCCCACCCCACAAACTGCTTTACCTCTGCTAACCACTAGTCTGTTCTCTGTATCCATGAGTTGGTTTTGTTTTAGATTTCCATATATGACTGAAATCAGTGGTGTTTGTTTTTATCCACCTGACTTACTGTGCTTAGGGTAATACCCTCAAGGTCCATTGATGTTGTTGCAAATAGTAAGATTTTATTTATTTTTACAACTAAGTAGTATTCCATTGTATAAATATACCATATTTTCTTCATCCATTTATCTGCTGATGGACATTTAGATTGTTTCCATGTCTTAGTTATTGTAAATAATGCTGCAGTAAACATAAGGATGCATATGTCTTTTTGAATACTGTTTTGTATATTTTGGACATATAACCAAAAGTGAAATAGCTGGGTTATATGGTAGTTCTAGTCCTAATATTTTGAGGAATCTCCATACTGTTTTCCATAGAGCTGTACCAGTTTACAATCTTACCAACAGTGTAGAAAGTTCCCTTTTCCACATTGCCTGAAACACTTGTTATTTCTTGTCTTTCTGATGATAACCTTTCTAACAGGTGTTAGGTGATATCTCATTGTGGTTTTGATTTGCATTTTCCTAATAATTAGTGATGTTGAGCATCTTTTCATTTGCCTGTTGACTGTCTGTAGGTGTTCTTTGGAAAAATACCTGTTCAGATACTCTGCCCATTTTCAATTGAGTTTTTTGCCTTTTTGTTGTTGAGTTGCACAACTTCATTATATATTTTGGATATTAAGCCTTTATCGGGTATGTGGTCTGCAAATACCTTCCCCCTCATTCAGTAGGTTGTCTTTTCATTTTGATGATGGTTTCCTTAGCTGTGCAGAAACTTTTTAGTTCGATGTAGTTCTGTTTGCTTATTTTTGCTTTTGTTCCTCTTGCCTTTGGAGTCAAATCCACACACATATCTCTAAAACCAATGTCAAGGAGCTTACTGCTTATGCTTTCTTTCAGGATTTTATGGTTTTAGGTCTTACATTAAAGTATTTTGAGTTTATTTTTGTGTATGTAAGATAGTGGTCTAGTTTTATTCTTTGGAATGTGGCTGTCCAATTTCTCTAACACCATTTATTGAAAAAAACATCTTCCCTCATTGTATGCTTTTGGCTACTTTGTCATGGATTAATTTTATCTATATATGTGTGGATTTATTTCCGGGCTTTCAGTTCTTTTGATCTATGGGACTATTCTTTTTGTGGCAATACCATTCTGTATTGTTTGCTATAGTTTGCAGTATAGTTTGAAATCAGGGAGCATGATACCTCCAGCTTTGGCTATTTTGGATCTTTTGTGGTTCCATACAAATATTAGAATTATTTGTTCTAGATCTGTGAAGTATATCATTGGAATTTTGACAGGTATTGCAGGTAGATTGCTTTGGCTACTATGGTCATTTTCACAATATTAATTTTTCCAAACACAGGGCATGGAATATCTTTCCATTTATTTGTGTCACCTTCAATTTCTTTCATCAGTATCTTATAGTGTTCAGTGCACAGGTCTTTCACCTCCGTGGTTAAATTTAAGCCTAGGTATTTTATTCTTTTTAATGCAATATATTGATTATACTACACCTTAATCTGTTGTATTCATGTTCACTTATTAACATTTATAATTGTCCTGAGTTTCTATTTGACATTGTCACAAAGAGATAAGGATAAGAATGAACCCAGATAGATTTAGGGGGAGCCAATTTTGAAGGAAAGCCAGGAATGTGCCAAAAGGTGAAATTGCTGGCTGAGGATCAAAGGCTTAGTGGGTTTGAAAATCAGTAATGAGGTTTGGGAGCTAGGCTATCAATGCGACCGATTTATTTAAAGTATAATTAATGAGACTTTTAAAACTTGGGAATACAAAAAGATAAATGTGAGTGACCTTTGCCTTTGAATAATTTCCTAACTAAATATGAGCTGAACTTTCAAGGAAGACAAAGTGTGGCAGGTGAACACAGGGATGAAAAAAATGCAAACTGCTGCCAAAATCCACCACCTTCCCAATTTACCCCCACTGTATTCTTCAGCATCAGTTGGCTCTGTTAAAATTATCTTAATTTAGAAAAGAGTAGTTACAAAAAAAAAATAGTGTTCTTGAAGCATTAAAATTAAGAAAAAAGAGAGAGAGATAAACATAACAACAACAACAACAACAACACAAGGTAAATGAAGTATTTTAATTAGAAGAATTGCCCTTGGAAAATTTCAGGAAAAAAAATACCTCTCCATGATCTCAAAGTAAGCAGTATATGAATTATTTTAAAGAGCTCAAAGAGTGAGACATGATTAATGAAAGAAGAGATAATTACTCTCTCCAAAAGGGATTAAAAAATGTGTGAACAGAACTTGGGGGAAATTTATGGTAAAATCAAATCATTTCAAAAAATAATGCCACTTTAAAGGGAAAAAAGATTCTTTTGAAAATGAGTTGGGGCATAGATAAGAAAAGTCACACTAAGTGCTGTTGAAAAGAACTTAAGAAATAAAAGCACAATTATGATAGATATAAAAGTTAAAGGAAATCTAATCTATATAATTGGCATTCTAAATAAGAGAACAGAGATTTAAAAAAAAAAAACTATAGAAATAATTGCTTTCTTAAATAAAGAATGGAATATATAAATCAGAATGTATACTTTGTCCTGGGAAACATCACTAACAAATAATCCCCACACATTGTATGTTGGTAAATATTATGAATGTAAGGCAAAATCAGTAAGAAAATCTTCACTCAAGATGTAAAAACATCTAAGGTAGAGGGAAATAAGGCTAACTTCAGAATTCACAGAGCTTTGTTCACTGATAGAAGAATGTGCAACTATGTCTTTAAGTTTTGGGGGAAAAGAAATATAAGTGTTTTATGTCTTCAAACATGTAAGAACTTATAGATTATAGCTGGACAAGTTAGTTATTAGAAAAACTATTAAGGGCCACCTGGGTGGCTCAGTCGTTAAGCGTCTGCCTTCGGCTCAGGTCATGATCCCAGGGTCATGGGATCGAGCCCCACATCGGGCTCCCTTCTCAGCGGGAAGCCTGCTTTTCCCTCTCCCACTCCCCCTGCTTGTGTTCCCTCTCTCCTCGTCTCTCTCTCTGTCAAATAAATAAATAAAATCTTTAAAAAAAAAAGAAAAAGAAAAACTATTAAAACAATGAAGAATTATTTAGCCAATGAAAAATGAATAAAAATAAAGAACTCAGGAATGGAAAAGTAAATTTTTTTAAGGTGGGAAACACAGAATACAGCTGATTAAACTAAAGATTCAACAACGGAAGTAATTACTAAAATAATTTTAAAATGTTAAAAATATTTTGAAAAAGGTAAATTCAGAATAAAGATGATAAGTAAAGGTAGATTAAAATATAGGTGTTCAAATTTTTCTTTTCCTAGTGAAGTGTTATTGTTTATTAGCTAAGGTGGATAAACTGGGAAATATAAGTTTTAAGTATACAATTGATAGTTGTGAAGAATAGAGACTATAATATGTGTATCTTCTAAAACCAGATATTAACAAAAGAAATAGAGCTTCCAGCAAAATGTAGAAAACATACAACAATAATAAAATATCAAATGTAACTTAAAATAAGGTGACAAAACTAGAAACAATAATGTCTAAATTACATTTTTATAAGGTAAAGTTAAATATATGTATTAAAAATGATGTGTGATAAACCTAAAATAGTTAAAATGCAATCATGAAGCTTGGTGATGAGTATGTGAATGTTCACTGAAAAATTCTTAAGACTTTTCTGTATGTTTGATAATTTTCATAGTAAAATGTTTAGAAAATCTACCTCATCTATTAAACTGAAAAGAAAAAAAAACCTAGTTAGATGAAATATGCAAACATTTGGGAAAAAAATAGAAGACCAGAAGAAACGATGTTGAATTACAAAAAAAAAAAGATAAGATCTTTTCATGCATGGTACAGAACACAGAAGCCATACAAGAGGTTTGAAGAATTGTTATTTTAATTTTTTTTAAGGTTTTATTTATTTATCAGAGAGAGAGAGAGAGACAGAGGCAGGCAGAGGGAGAAGCACAGGCTCCTAGGGGCGCCTGGGTGGCTCAGTCATTAAGCGTCTGCCTTTGGCTCAGGTCATGATCCCAGGGTCCTGGGATCGAGCCCCGCATCAGGCTCTCTGCTCTGCCGGGAGCCTGCTTCTCCCTCTCCCACTCCCCCTGCTTGCGTTCGCTCTCTCTCTGTGTCTCTCTCTGTCAAATAAATAAATAAAATCTTTAAAAAAAAAAAAAAAAAGAAGCACAGGCTCCTTGCTGAGCAAGGAGCCCGATGTGGGACTCGATCCCAGGACCCTGGGATCATGACCTGAGCTGAAGACAGACGCTTAACCGACTGAGCCACCCAGGTGTCCCAGAATTGCTGCTTTAAGTAAAAGAAAAATATTCATGGAAAAATAAATGATAGATCCAATTTTTGAAAAAAGTGAAATCTACAAAACACGACAAATCACTAATGTGATTCTGCAATATTATCTTACAAATCAGTAAGGAGAAAGACTACGACTCCAGAATCAATCATCAGAAGATAAGAGCAGACATTTCATAACAAAGTACATAAAAATGCCTATAAACAGAAATTCTCGATCTCACTCAAAAGTGAAGAATTACAAATAAGAGTCCAGTTAGAGACTTTACCTTCCATACCAGTTTAGTAAAGTTTAAAGATTGTGATGATGCCTGTTTTTGGCCAGGGCAGAGAGCAACAGACTGTCATACATTGTTGACAGAGTGGAAAGAGTTGTTTCGACTTTGGAAGGAAATTTGGCAGGATCTGCTCAACATAAACTTGTGTAAGCTCTTAGACCCAGAAATTCCACTTCTAGGAGTTTACACTAGGAAAATATTAACACAATGTGTAATGATAGGCAAAGGTATTTGTTGTAGCAGTGTTTATAATAGCCAATTAGAACAATTTAATTTTCTACCAAAAGACGATAGGTTAAATATCTTGAACCTAAATAATGTGCAGTTAGAAAAATAATGAATCTGATCTCGTGTGGTAATATCCATAGAAGATATTATAAAGGGAAAAACAAAGCCCTGAACAGAACAATCCTGATGAACAAAACATGACCCTGGTTTTGGGGAAAAGAAAGCAAATATATCCTAGGATATTCATAAAATAATCTAGGAAGGATATACAAAAATGACATTAAGAATGGACTTTGGACATGTAAAAGAGATGAAATTTTAGTTTTTACTATATGTTCTTGAGTTGGGTCCAGACCTATGTTTTTTTTTTTTTTTAAATGAAATTTCCCAGATAATTTGGTTATACTACTGATTAAGATCTGTAGCATCTGTCAGTAGCATTGAGTAGTTTGTACTCAGAAGATTTAGAAATCATTCAACACGATGATAATTTAGGGTTACAAGAAAAATTGTATGCCACGTCATAATAGTTGTCTGTAATAAGCAACTGTTCTGGGAATGGAAATGTGGTAAACTAATCAGATTTCAAAGAACAAGAAAGGCAAATGTGAGTATGTCAGGACATTAGGTGACTGGCCCTGATACAGAGCCAAAAATAGCTGCTCAGAAGTAAATCTAGTGAAAGAACACTGTTCTGCTTTCTGCTGGTTATCAGAGGAGCCAGCTTGCTTTCTGATTAGTACAATGCCTTTGTTAGTGTAGGCAAGAGATAATTATATCTAAGGGAACCGTGTCAGTGGGTTGTTCTCATATCACCAATTCTAATCATATTGGCGGCAGAAGTAGTAAGATATTATATTTATGTGTGTGTGTTTACAGAAATCAATAATTTTTAGGCCACAGTCCTTCAACCTGACATAATGGTTAATGTAAAATCTTTGATAGCATATTTTTCTGTCCGATCCTCAAATGAATCAGACTTTTACCTAGCAATTGCAGTAAGGATCCTACTGTTCTCTACCAAGTGACTTATTGCCTCACTGTGTATACGTGCTGGTGAAGCAAGCACGTTGCCTTACTGTGACTTACCTGCACTCACTCCTATAGATCTAACCAACTGGTAAGTTTAATCATTGTTGAGAATAGGCATGAAAAGTGTATTATTGAGTATAATATCTCTTTATTAAACCAGAATGGTACTTTTTCACACATAAAATAGCCGAACATTTTAAATTATGATAAAGATACACAGACTTGTTTTGATAAATATTTTACTAAGGTGTTGTTATCAAAATGGACATTTGTGTCTACATTCTGTTTCCACAAATTTAAGTCATAAAATGTGTTGGCTGAGTCAGATCTCATGTCCTTTTTGAGTAACTCTGTATGGACCCAGCAGGTAAATGTCACATCTAAACCTAGCAGAATATTTAAAAGATGTCCAGGGGCGCCTGGGTGGCTCAGTTGGTTAAGCGACTGCCTTCGGCTCAGGTCATGATCCTGGAGTCCCGGGATCGAGTCCCACATCGGGCTCCCTGCTTAGCAGAGAGTCTGCTTCTCCTTCTGACCCTCCTCCCTCTCATGTTCTCTGTCTCTCATTGTCTCTCTCGCAAATAAATAAAATCTTAAGAAAAAAAAAAAAAATTAAAAAAAATAAAAGATCTCCAGCCACATATGAACCATCATGAGAAAGAATTAGAACCGTGTCCCCAATTTGGATATCATACTGGGAAAAAAAAAAAAAGGAATCATAAAACACTGTAAAAATGTAAAAGAAAAAAAAAAGTTTAGCACTGTAAAGCAGATCTGAGGCCAAAGCCCAGGAGTTTAAAAGGAAAATGATTTCATATTCAGTATAAAATGGAAATGTCTCCTACCTTGACCCTGGTTCACACCCTATCTGATACCCATCAATGAGAGTTCTTATGCAAACCTAGAAAAGACAGGTACACGATAAACTGATGAAACTGTCTCTAGAGACTCCAGTTCCTTTTATGTGGACTCTCCTTTGGAAAAGCGGGACAGTAGAAAAGGAAGAATCTTCTCTTTTCTTTGGAGAGAGAGCAATAGAAGTGACTGGGGCCGTAGTCCTAGATAGCTATATTTGAGAGCAGAAATACCCTTCAGATGTGGGAGATAAATTTTATTAGTGCTCCCTTCCCCAGCATGTAGCTTGAGTAAACATTTTTTCACTTTGAAAAGTAAAAGGAAAAAAAGAAAGAGGAGAACAAAAGAAAGAGAGGAGACTAAGGAGCACATAACAACCAACCAGAGCTGTAAACAGTATTTCTGATTCAGTGAGAAACCTACTGCTATCCAATCAGAGCTCCTAAAAAGACAAAAAGAAGGAGGTACAGTCAATAGGTAGAAGCTATTAATTATCAGGCCAAAGCTGATGGACTTGATATTCAGGTTTTATTCTTATGATAGAGAAAAATCATGTCAGCATGATAGTGTAATATTGTCTACATTTTCATCAAACAAATGATTGAATTTCCTCTGATAAGAGGATGTTATTCCTGATACTTGATTTGATTCAATTTTATTTTGTGTTACATGAATAGGACCACTTTCAGGAACTTTTCTTTTATCATTAGATGGCATAGATGATATCAAAGTACTTATCCTTGTTTGCATAAATAGCTGATCATATTTATTTATTTGTTTGTTTGTTTATTTATTTATTTATTTAATTTATTTGGGGGAGAGAGAGAGAGAGAGTAAGAGAGAGAACATGTGCATGCATATGGGGTAGGGGCAGAGGGAGAGAAAGAGAGAGAATCTTAACCAAGCTCCGTGCCCAGCGCAGAGCCTGACACAGGGCTGAATCTCAGGACCCTGAGTTCATGACCTGAGCCAATATCAAGAGTCAGATGCTCAACTGATTTAGCCACCCAGGCACCCCTGATCACATTTAAATCATGAAGATAGAAGCTATCCATTTCACATTAGTGAAAAGCAAATAGATAAAAAAAAAAAATGGATTTACTACATATAAATATATCCTTAGAATTTAGTAAATAATCTTACTTTATATGATCTACTCTTTAGTCTTTATTTTTTCTGGAATTCCACAGCTTCTAGAACAATTTAGTATTACTTTTGCATTCAGCTCTTGATATTTGTCTTTAACTCTCCATTAACTTTTACAATTTCAGGTGGTCTGGGTTCATATTTATTATAATATTATATCACACTGGATTTGGCCTAGATTTTTACATACTTACATATCTATTGACTTGCATTATCATTAATAATTTACCATGTCCCTGATGTAGGAAAGATGTTAGGGTTCGAAGTTGATGGCCAAGAAAGAATTCTTGAGGTGTCTTTTGTGCAAACAGGTGGTTTTATTAAAGCACAGGGACAGGACTAGTGGGCAAAAAGAGCTGCACTGGGGTCCTGTGCAGCTTTATATACTTTATATACTTTATATACTTTCACGTTGGGAGGGGGTTAGGGATAGCATAGGCTTCCCAGGTATTTTTGGAAACAAGATTTCCAGGATGCTGAGGGAGCTAGCTGCTGTTAAGGAAAGGTCATTTGTTACTGTTTAGTAAAAACTTAGTCATGAGACCCTCAGATATATATTGGTGGTCATATGCTTGGAGGATGATTGCCAACATGTATCTTGGGGGGTTTAGAGATCAAGGAAGTTTCCAAAAGAAATTTTATATGTTAAAGTAGACTTACAGGATCCTGGGGGTTGGGTTAAGATTGCCTTTTGCCTTTAGCAAAGTATTAACATCAAAGCACCTGAGTTCCTAGAGGATTGTCACTCTGCCTGTTTCTTTTTTTTTTTTTTTAAGATTTTATTTATTTATTTGAGACAGAGAGAATGAGAGACAGAGAGCACATGAGAGGGGGGAGGGTCAGAGGGAGAAGCAGACTCCCTGCCGAGCAGGGAGCCCGATGCGGGACTCGATCCCGGGACTCCAGGATCATGACCTGAGCCGAAGGCAGTCGCTCAACCAACTGAGCCACCCAGGTGCCCACTCTGCCTGTTTCAAGGACTTGTCAATGGGCTGTAAGTAGTAGAGAAATGCAATTTCTTTTTGCTTTTGTTTCCCACATCAGTCCCCAAAGTGGAATCTATGAAACCCTTTGGGTCCCCAGATCTGGTGATCCTATTAAGTGGAAGTCCTCTTGGTGCAGCAAAGGCATTTTCTAAAAACCTAGTTCCCTCACCCTAGACAACACACTGCCTGTCTGAGGAAGGCCCGTGAAAGGCATCCACAGGTTTCCTTCCAAGATCTCTGCAAGATTTCTTCCAGTGACTGACAGTGAAATAAACGCAGTTTGCTTTATTCTATAATGGAAACTTATTTGGATTGCTTTTCCAAACCATTAGTCTAAATTACTTTTAGTGAACTCCATAGTTTACTGATTGTGGGAAGCAATGGACTGTGAAGCAAGAATTGCTAGGGGGCTCCTTTTCCTAATAAAACTTGTTTTTGTTTTTGTTTTTGTTTTAACAGCATCTTGGAAACGAGTTCACTTATACAAGCAGTAAATAAGGCAAGATGAATGACATTTCAGCATGTAAAATGCAGGCTCTTCACCAGAAGAATGTAGATAATGGTGTGTGTTTTCATTTAAACAGACTGAATTGTGTTGAGGATCAGTGACATAAAGCAAAGTACTTGGAGACAGGGAGCAGAAGGCTGGTGAAGAGGCACCCTTTTCCCTTTCATGGTAATGTTAAATCAGGAAAGCCGTGAAACCATACCATGGGCAATGCTTTGGACCCAGTGGCAGGAGAGAGTTAAATGTTGGTCTTGAACTTTTAGAACAAATTGTGATGGTCAAAGAGACAGCTGGAACAACTCCATAACCATTTTAAGGATAGATCATGGCAAGGAAAGACTGTTTTAAGAAGATTCTAGAGTATTTTTCATAAGATTTAGAGAAAATAGCAGTTTTCCATTTGATTAATAATTCAAATAAGCAAAATAATGATCAAATATAATTTCAGAAAATATTTAGAGATTATGTACAATGATAATCCCTATATTCTAGGTTATAAGATACATTGATTGCTGATGAGAGTGTAGTAGCATATTGGGCATGATTTGGTAGTTCAGGTGGATCCATAGAGGGAGTTAGTAGGTAAGAAGATCTAGTTGTTAGCTTTACAGATCAAGAATTTTCATATTATCTGTGATCCATGTTACATTAAACTCAAAGAGACTAACAGCAACTAAATGTGAAAGGCTTTGACAGGTACACAGGTTAAAATTTATAATGAGAAACACAGGTTTTAAATAGACTAGACCTGCCCCATCCAATATAGAAACCACTAGCCACGCAATCCTACTGAGCACTTGAATGTACCTAGTCCAAACTGAGATGTGCTATAAGTGATAGATACTCAGTGGATTTCAAGATTTAGTCAAAACCAAACTGCAAATATAATCATTAATTGATTACATGGTAAAATTATTTTTACATATTGGGATAAGATATATAATTACAATTAATTTTACCTGTTTCCTTTTCTTTTTTTTTTTTTTTGAAGTGGCACCTAGAAAATTTAAAATTACACATTATATTTCTATTGGACAGCGCTAGACCAGGCAATTTTGTGAATTTGACAAGTGCAGACCTTCCTTTTAGAAACTAAGTTGCTTGGTGGCTTCATACAGTGCAAAGATATTTATATATTTAAAATATTTACTGGTTTTAGGCTAAGTTTATCCAATGCACCTATCTCTCTATTAGGTATATACTTGCCAAGTATATGAGTTTGCTCCTAGGGTGACTCTCTTTTTTAGAACATGCTGAATAAATGCTGCCGGATTTTGTTTTAAAAGCCATTTTATCTTTACCCTTCTATGTGGGCCACTCTCCTTTGCTGACTTATTCTTTGCTTTAATAACAGTGTCACAATAATTAAATGTCTATGAAAGCTGATACAGTCCCCTATAGAGAAGCTTTTTTTGTTTTCAACAGATGTGTGTTGGATAATTCTCCATGGTCTCTCCCCCCAAACCTCCTCCTGACGCCACAGTTCATTCTCCACCCTTCTCAAACCATGTTCTGGAGGGCTGATATATACAGGCTTCAATACTAGAGTTGAAATGGAAGGCAGTACAAAGAGGAGGACTAACTGAGAGAGAGGCCTAGGTATTAGAGTATTTATTTCCTACATCCATAGTCCTCCTTCCAAGGAAGGACGTATCTAACCATGATCCCACAGCTTCTTCCATAACTACAGGCCTTCTTCCATAATTACATTTCTTTTCTTAGTTTCAAGCAGAATGGCCATGCATTGAAATTTGCCTAGAAAAATCCCAGTTGTGCTCCTAGTAGATCAATTAAGGGCAGTTAATCGTTTTTAGTAACAACTTTCACTATCAACTGTGCCCCTATTTGATGACAAATATGGTCACCTTACTTATTTATGATTGGACTTTCTGCATCTCCTGTTTATCTAATCTTTTCCTTGTCCTCAATCTCAAGGCTGGAGACACACTGGCATATATATTTCCTTCCGTCTTGAAACAATGAAGGTAGCTCTTCCTAGAATCAAAGAAATTCTCCAAAGTCACCGCAGGGGATGTATCTTTGGAATTCTAGTCTTGCAGAATTCTAGCATTCTTATAAACCAGTGGCTATTTGGTCTTTCTAATTATTTCCATTTCTGAATAGAATATTTTATTGCTGCCAAACTTGCCTTTATTAGGTGTGCAAATACGTTTTGGGGGAGGGAAGAATTAGATAACATGGACTTTAGTTTGTAAGTCACTAAGGAACCTCATTTGTAACTGATGAGGAATATAGTCCTTTACCTCCAAATCCCAAATTTCAGTCAGAGGTAGTATCTGCATGTATGATTGAGTTGTCTCCCCTGTAGAGGGAGTGTCTGTGTCTACATGTGGAAGGACAGTGAAGATGGAAGCTTAAGTGGCCAAAGATGGGGGTCAAGGCAGACCAGTAGTTGCACATGCCAAATCATTTCCCCTTGTTCCATGGCAATAGAGTATAGCTAGCAGCCATGTACCCTCCCTTGCACCTAGGTATAACCCTATGGCTAAGTTCTTACCCGCAAAATGTGAGCAGATGTGTTATCTACTGTTTTTTGGGTCTAGGTTTAAACGTTAGACACATGCTCAGTCATGCTCTTTTCCTTCCCTGCCCTTTTGGAATACAGAACCTGGCAGACAGTGATACGAATTTGACAAAAAAAAAAAAAACGATGCCTCTAACATGTGTTGGAGCAAAACAAAGGAGCTGATGTCCCTAAATATCCATTAGAGTTATTGCACCATTGTATACTGAAAGGACTAAATATAAAAGAGAATCAAATTCTATTCTTCTTTAAATTACTGAATTATGGAGGAGTCTTGCTATATAACAAATATAAGACTCAAATATCAAGATTTTCTACTGTGGTCAGTATAAACTGTAGGCTAGTGACAGGTAGACCATGCAGTAAGTGGTAGTTTCATTATGGACAGACCTTTTAAATTTTTGTGGTTGTGAGTCATAACAATGTTTTCTCAAGTAAATATCAATATGAATTTTTTCCTAAATACATACAAGAGTTAATGAACATTTTCCATATAGGCATTGAATTAGTAACATTATCTATAATTGATACTGTAGAAATTTCTTAATATTACTCAGTGTATACACAGAATTAAATTGAATTACTGCTGTATGAAAAATATTTAAGTCAAATATTTGTTTAGACAAAATCATAAAGTTTGATTATGATCTTTATTACCTACTGAAATGCTGAAATTTCTTATGAAGTTAGACAATTTGACATTAAGTTATACAAATGTTTTATTCAAAACTGTATTATAATTAAATGTATAATTAATTTTTGTGGGCAAACATTTTTTAAATAAAAATGGTGAAAATAATGTACATGTGAATTTATTGTTAAGCTCTGCACATTATAATTGCTCTAGAAAGGTAAAACAGGCAAGTCAGCTGTGATGAGAGGGTATGGAATTGAAAGACTGTTTGCTTCCTACTTCTGCTGTTTGGTCTTTGTGTGCTATTGGTCAAATTAATTGACCTTGCTGGAATAGCTTTAAAATGAGAATAATAATGAGCTATTCATGGAGTTGTAATGAGAATTCAAAGATAAATGGGACGAAAAGAAAAGGTAAATTCTATGTAACATAAAATGATTATTAAACAAATATAAGCTAATCAGGTATGTACCGTGTACAGGTGACAATCACCATAAATCTTTAATCAATTCATGAATTTCAATTTTGGATTAGTGGTTGTTTCTATGTCATTTCCCTTTCTATATACCTATCTGGAAGAAACATTCTAATGGATGTAAAGAGCTGTGACAGTTTTGTTTTTAATCACTTTTAAGGGTCATTCTTCAATTGGCAGGTAATAGATGAACGCTATGAATAAGTTATTTATTATTTATTTATTAATCATATTCAGTAGAAATTAGTAGTTTCAAGATGTTTTCTGGATTACTTTTTAAGAGTTCAGAATACAGAATTGTGATTTGATTTAAAGCCAGAGAGACGTGAATTTGTAGGTACTTTTGCCATTTTTTGATTTTGTAAATTAGAATAAGTTTCTTAATCTCTCTAGGGCTCAGTTTTTCAAAATGTTGACTTAAATATTGAATTAAGCCAATGAAATTTATGAACCAAGCTTAGCAAAGACTTAACCAGAATGCATGGATCTTTACAAATTCTCAGTTAATAATAGCTGCTTCTACTTTAAGAAATGTTAGTAGGGCGCTTGGGTGGCTCAGTTGGTTGGGCGACTGCCTTCGGCTCAGGTCATGATCCTGGAGTCCCGGGATCGAGTCCCATGTCGGGCTCCCTGCTCGGCAGGGAGTCTGCTTCTCTCTCTGACCCTCCCCCCTCTCATGCTCTCTCTCTCTATCTCATTCTCTCTCTCAAATAAATAAATAAAATCTTAAAAAAAAAAGAAATGTTAGTAGGAAAATAAATGTAATCTAAGTTCAGTACACACTAGTTACTATTTTTCTTTTTAAAAATTAAAAATATAACTTTTATGAAGATGTAACATTTTTTATTTCATTTCTTTCTAGCATATTTTCCAATGTAGTTTCTCTAAGATGTACTCTGGAAATAAATGAGTAACATCTTTGTCGTAAACAAAGTTGTTTTGTTATTAGAAGGAATATGCCAAATTGTAAAGATTAAGTTTTCCCATTCTAATTACATTAAATGATTTTAGTTCATGATAATAATTTGAATTATTTTCACCAGTTTTCAATTTAAACCATGTCATATTATTAAATATTTGTGCATACAGTGCTTTTACCTTAAAGACGGAAAATACCAGTAGAGTTTTGTTTCCCATAGTTTTTTGTTTTTTTTTTTAACTCTTTCTTCATGAGAAATGCACACAATTATTTTTGAGGAAAAAAACATATCAAAACAATATTTTTATTTGTTTAGACTGATTATTCCTTAAGTATATTTACTAAATTGTCATCATGAACACAACAGAATGAATAAATTTATAAAATGTTAATTTAAAAAAAAAAGACATATTTGACATTTTTGCCTTGGGCTTGGAAATTGTTAAATGATTACCAGATTGAAGACTTTGTGTTGAGTATTTTAACCATTTAGTATGAAGATAAATATACATGAATAACTAAATTAAATTTTGCATTTACTTTGTTGTTCTTATTGAAACTCACCACTGTGGTTTTTGCCTGGTATATCTTATACTAGATGATTTTTCTGTTATTTTACAGTTCCTGAGCTGAATCTCTTATCAGTGGTTTTCATTCTCTACTACATCTGTGGTCCTGTTCAACTTCTCAGGAGCTTTCTGAGGGATGGCATTGCCCACATGAGAGAACCTTGCCTCTCCACATGTGCTTTAACCACAGGAGCTATGTTGTGTTTTTTGGGTTTTTTTAAGATTTATTTATTTATTTTAGATTAAGAGAGAGAGAGAGAACACAAGCAGGAGAGGGAAAAAGAATTTCAAGCAGACTAAGTGGGGCTTGATCTCATGACCCTGAGATCATGACCTGAGCAGAAACCAAGAGTTGGTCACTTAACCAACTGTGCCACCCAGTAGCCCCAGGAGCTATGTTTTATATGTTTGACAAGTTTAGTTTCTAAGTAAGAATTTACTTGAAGAAAGAGTTGGGGGCAAAAGATAAATAAATACCTTCAAAATTATGGTTATCACACAATTGGCTTTTTTGTGTAATAATTATTCAATAGGTTTATTTTTGGCTCCCAAACAAATTATAAATTCTATTAATAAAAAGATCCTATTTTCTACTTTTTCATCATATTTACATGTGTGTATACAAACGTACACTATATATAGGATGTGTTTGTATGTGAATGTATGTGTGTGTTAAGAGGGGGCTATTTCAAACTTTATTTTTATCCAGAGATTCTACTTGCCACAGAGTAGAATTGTAGAAATCTCCATTGAATTGTATTTTCTAAAGTACTTAGGAGGCTAGACATCATTTTGAAATTCTAAGACAGATAAAAAAAAATCCAGGGATGCTTCTAAGAACCTATTTTGAGAGGTTATTATATTTTCATGGTTGAGAAAACTATAGCAAAGTCAGGTATTGAAGAATGTATTTGAGTTATCTCAAGCTCAGAAGTGTCTTAAAATTTCCATTTTTAGTTGTGAGTTATTTGAAGTGATTGTGAAGACCATCTCTCTCCTTTCTGTACTGTATCTCCCATATTGAGATGCTATGATAATGCAAGCAACCATTTTTATTTTCTGCTTCTACTGTCATAACACTTTTCATAAATTTCTAAAATAAACCATAGAGTTAGTCATTGCATTGAAGAATTTGGTGGTAGCTCATTTCAGAAATTCCCTGGACTTTCTCAGTGTCTCTCTAAAAAATAGAATATATTTTAACTTCAGTCTTGGTCAACAACAAATAAAGAACGATAGAGCAGCTCTGCAACTTTTTAGCTCACTAACCTGCGTCAAGTTACCTATTACTTCAGTTTCTTCATTATAAAGTAGAAATAATAGTGATTCCTACCCCAGAATTGTTATGAAAACCAAGGAAGTTAATATTTTCAAAGCACAGAGAATAGTGCTTGACACATAATGAATCATATGTACATGTCAATTAAATAGCTAATCTTTGGGAATTTCCCTCCAAAATTTTTTTGTTATAACTTCTATTCAATAAACTTCCTTATATAATATCTTAGGCAGTTGGTTATTCAAAACTACCTCTCCCTACCAGTTTATCCACCTCCCTCCAAATGCAAAACATCAGATTGAAAATAGACTTTTCTACTCTTTTCAAGTGACACTTTGATATATACTATTCCAATACAGGCAACAGATGGACATACTTAAATATTTCCCCCACCCCCCAGGAAAGAAGTCTTCAATTTTTCTACATATACCCCAAATAAGTTGGTACTTTATATGAGAGAGAAGAAAATATTAACCCACAGCAAAGTAATAAAATGAAATAACCCTCCGTAGGTAAGACTCTACGGTGGCCCTCAGATAAAAATCTTAAAAAGTGAAGCAAATTTAAGTAGCCTGTCTTCATCTAATATCCATAAAATCAAACTTTAGATTTCCTTTTCTCCTTTGGAAGGTGAAAAGCTATGATTGAATTCCATACGCTTTGTGGTAAAATCTTTCCACTAGTTCTGCATTCTGAAACAATTTTGTAAAACCTAGCTTACCTACACACATACACATTCATAACCAAATTTGCACATAATTCCTTATGGTTTAGAATCTAGTGTAAAATAATTATAAATTAATTTCACTGATTTTTATATGGCAATTATTATACTATTAATTTTGTTTTATTAAATTACTAAGAGGTTGGGATGTTGAGATCACTAAATTAAGACTTAAGTAAAAATCCTAAGGTCATTAGGGGCAAGACCAAGTTTAATTTTTCTCATGTGATACTGTATTAACAGGCTATTGTTCTGGATACTGATTCTCAATTATTCTGAGCCAGAATAGTTTGAATTGATGCCATTTATTTTAGCCTGTCAAGAATCTTGGATAAAAATCAACTGTGACTTTGATTTCAGATCAGCAAGTCAAACAATTGCTCATCAGACAGTATATAATCCATGTATTTAAATTAATTCTATGATTCTTTTTTCAAAGAACCTCAAAAAATAATGATTCCTATCTTTCTTTAGCATGATTTATCCATTTTATGCATTCCATTTATTAAAATTAATAAGAAGTGCTTTTTTACATATCTGCACATCTAGACCCCACCATTCTGGAATGTCCTCTGGACATCATTAAAACCAGATGTTTCTAAATGTCATCATGCATATACTGAAATGACTATAAAATGAGAATTTTTTTTTTCCAGGCTGTTCAGACAAGAATGCCAGTTTCCATTGGTTTGGAGGACACTTTTATTTCTAATAGCATAAAGTTGGTTCATGATTCAAAATATAGATTTTTTTCATGTAAGGAACAGTACAACATTGCCTTAGAGGATGTATTTTTTAATGGCATAGATTTTATTAGAATTCATTTGTTTTGTACATGTATTTTAGTGTTTGATTTTTATTTATAGAAATTATAATTTTAACTTGATTTATACATTCAGGGAGTTAACTAAGAAAAATGGCAATTTGTAACTCCTATGACCTGTTTTTTTCCTTGTCTGTTAGGGAAAGTAATATAGCTTGACCATGGCAATATGTCTAAAAGAAATTTGGTGTGATTACTTTCTACTTATGTGATCAATCTTATACTCAATGGAATATACTACTTAAGTGTTTATAAATTCTCACTGTTGGCCAAGCTAGTGAAGTTTGATTTCTTTTCTGTCTGTTATGCAAGTACTGTTAGCTAATGATTGGTTTTCATACATCCCACATGTAGCTATGGACCATTAAAATATAATTAAGTATAAAATAGAGAAATACAATCTTATAAAATATTTTGAAATGATTAATAGACATACTTGTTAGCCATCCTTTTTATATCAGATTGAAGGTAAGTTAGTCTAAAAGATTATCTTTCTATCCATTTTGGGGAAAATGAAACATAGATTTTCCTTCTTGGAGAAAAGAAAATAAGACCCAAGTCTAAACTAGCAATATGAAAAATGAAAGTATTACTTTTGAATAATTGAACTTAACATATTATTTTAATGTATTGGATGATCAACATACTAATTATCTTTTTCATTTTATTTTAATCTACGGGTAAATCCATTGTGAATAAATTGCTAAGTTGCCATTAATGATTTGCCAAAATTTTTCATCAATGACATGAGTAAAGAAGAAAAACAGGACAGCTGGAAAATTTAGATCAAAATTTTTATTTGAGAACACCAGGGTGGTTCAGTCAGTTAAACATCTGCCTATGGCTCAGGTCATGATCCCAGGGTCCTGGAATCAAATCCCACATCTGGCTCCCTGCACAGCCGAGAGCTTGCTTCTCCCTCTGCCTGCCACTCCCCCTGCTTGTGCGCTCGCACTCTCTCTCTCTCTCTCTGACAAATAAATAAATAGAATCTTTAAAAAAATAATTTATTTGAAATATTTTGGGAAATAAAGACACTCTTTATAAGCAATCCAATTTCATTGTAGAAAAAGAAAAATATATATGATACAAAGAAAATGAAAAAAAATCACTATTTTACTACACAGAAATTATCATTATTGTCATTTTGAAACTGGTTAGTAGTACACATATCTACTATTTGTGTAAGAATATTTATATAAAAATCGACATGAAAATATGTTTTTAAGTTTATTTTTTAATTCCTTTTTGGTTGCTATATCTTGAATAGAAATGCAAATAAAAGCCCAATTTTTTTTTAAGAGTTTCTTTATGTATTTGACAAAGAGATAGAGACAGAGCACAAGTAGGCAGAGCAGCAGGCAGAGGGAGAGGGAGAAGCAGGCTCTCCACTGAGCAGGGACCCCAGTGAGGGGCTCGAGCCCAGGACCCTGGGATCATGACCTGAGCCGAAGGCAGACGCTTAATGACTGAGCCACCCAGGCGCCCCCAAATGCTCATAGATTATACATACTTCAGTTAAGATTGGGCAACTTTAGACAAAAATGATTTTTTTAAATACTTATTTGAGAGAGAGACAGAGAGTTGGGGGAGAGGCCCTGGGAGGGAAAGAGAATCTCAAGCAGACTCCCTGCTGAGCACAGAGCATGATGCAGGGCTCAATCTCACAACCCTGAGATCATGACCTGAGCCAAAATCAAAAGTCCAATGCTTAACCGACTGAACCACCTGGATACCCCTAGACAAAAATGATTCTGAGCACTACAAACATGACCTTTTTGGGGGAGAGAGCTCTAAATACTATTTAATTTTTTTAAAGTTTTTATTTAAATTCCAGTTATTTAACATACAGTGTAATAATAGTTTCAGGTGTAAAGTGATTCAACACTTCCATACAATACCCGATGTTCCTCACAACATGTGCCATCCTTAATCCCATCACTTATTTAACCCATCTCTCCACCTACCTTCCCTCTCGTAACCATCAGTTTGCCCTCTATAGTTAAGAGTCTGTTTCAGGTGCCTGGGTGGCTCAGTTGGTTAAGCGACTGCCTTCGGCTCAGGTCATGATCCTGGAGTCCCGGGATCGAGTCCCACGTCGGGCTCCCTGCTCAGCAGGGAGTCTGCCTCTCTCTGACCCTCCCCCCTCTCATGCTCTCTATCTCATTCTCTCTCTCAAATAAATAAATAATATCTTTAAAAAAATAAATAAAAATAAATTCCACATATGAGTGAAATTATGGTATTTGTCTTTCTTTGACGGACTTATTTTGCTTAGCATAATACTCTCTAGCTCCACCCATATCATTGCAAATGGCAAGATTTCATTCTTTTCATGGCAGAATAATATTCCATTGTATATATATTCCACATATTCTTCATCCATTCATCAGTCAATGGACACTTGAGCTGTGTACATAGTTTGGCTATTGTAGATAATGCTGCTATAAACATCAGGGTGCACGTAACCCTCTGAATTAGTATTTTTATATTCTTTCTGTAAATACCTAGTAGTGCAATTGCTTGATTGTAGGGTAGTTCTATTTTTGACTTTTTGAGGAAGTTCATACTGTTTTCCAGAGTGGCTACACCAGTTTGCATTCCCACAAACAATGCAAGAGGTTTCCCCTTTCTCTACATCCTCACCAACACCTGTTGCTTTTTGTGTAGTTGATTTTAGCTATACTGACAGGTGTGAAGTGGTATCTCATGGTAATTTTGATTTGTATTTCCTTGATGATGAGTGATGCTGACCATCTTTTCATATGTCTATTGGCCATCTGTATGTCTTCTTTGGAAAAATGTCTATTATGTCTTTTGCTCATTTTTATTTATTTATTTGTATTATGTTCAGTTAGCCAGCATATAGTACATCATTAGTTTTTGATGTAGTGTTCAACAATTCATTAGTTGTATATAACACCCAGGGCTCATCACAACATGTACCCTCCTTAATACCCATCACCCAGTTACCCATCCCCTCACCCCCCTCTCCTCTGTAACCCTCAGTTTATTTCCCAGAGTCCAGAGTCTTTCATGGTTTTTCTCCCTTTCTGGTTTCTTCCCATTCAGTTTTCCCTCCCTTCCCTTGTGTCCTTTGTGCTATTCCTTATGTACCTCATATGAGTGAAACCATATGGTAATTGTCTTTCTTTGCTTGACTTATTTCACTTAGCATAATCCCCTCCAGTTCCATCCATGTCAATGTAAATAGTGGGTATTCATCCTTTCTGATGGCTGAGTAATATTCCATTGTATATATGTACCACATCTTCTTTATCCATTCATCTGTTGAAAGGCATCTTGGATCCTTCCACAGTTTGGCTATTGTCAACAGCAATGCTATGAACACTGGGGTGTAGTAGTGCAATTGCTGGGTCATAAGGTAGCTCCATTTTTAACATCTTGAGGGAACTCCATACTATTTTCCAGATTGGCTGTATTGGATTTTTCATTTTTTAGGTGGTGAGTTTTATAGGTCCTTTATATATTTTGGATATTAACCCTTTATCAGAAATATCATTTGCAAATATCTTCTCCCATTCTGTAAACAAAGTGATCCTTTTTTATTAAACTTCCCAGATTACTTATTTAGATTTCCTTCTGTAATTATTTTTATATTCTAGGAAAAAAGATCTCATGCAAGTGGTTAGTATGTATTTAAAAAATGGCATGGGTAAAACTGTCCTTGCTTTACTTCTATTAAATATTTAATAAATTTTATACACATCTACTAAAGTATTTCACAAATTTTATACACTTAGTACAGATATCATTTCTTCCTACTACCTCTAGTTTCTGTTTATATGACCTTCCATGAAAATAGTCAACATGTGGAAATATTATAAACAGCTATTATTCAGGAAAGCCTACATTCAAAAAACAATAATCAGTCTATGTTCTTCAACAACTGGAATGTAGACAAAAAATCATACTTATTATATATGGAGTGATAAAAAAAGGTGAGATCAATAATAACTACTACTACTACAGATTCACATTAAAAAATTACAAGGCATACTGCAAATCTAGAGATATTTAAAGGAATATTATACATTTTTATCATTAAGTTCCAATAGAGTGAAACAGGACTAGAGTAATATAAATCCATTTTTAAAAGATAGGTTTTCACTTGACTACATGGTAAAAGATAAAACACCAATAGTATAATGCCCTTTAAAGAAAAAAAAGTTATTGTCATACTTTATGGGGGCTTCCCAAAGACAGGTTTTTTGGTATTGCTTTCCAATAAATCCTTTTTTTACACAAATAAAAATATAAATATATTTCAAACTGTCCCCTTATCAGACTCTGTCAATAGAAAATATTTTAATAATTTTTAATTCTCACACTAACAAAAGAATAATTTTTGACCATCACACTAACACACTGGATTAAGTATGAGAGAGTATACAAATTTACAAAGGATTTGTAAAACTTTACACATGAAAAACAGCTGAAGACAACATTTAAAATCCAACAATAAGAAAACAACCAGGTTTTTTAAAAGGGCCAAAGACCAAATAGACACCTCACCAAAAGAGATATACAGATAGAAAATTAGCATATGAAAAGATGCTCCACAGGATATGTCATTAGAGAAATACAAGAACAAGATATCACTATACATCTATTAGAATTGCCAAAATCGAGAACACTGACAATAAATCCTGATGAGGATGTGGAGCAGTAAGAACTGTCATTCATTGGTGGTGGGAATGCAAAATGGTATAGTCACTTTGGAAGTTTGACAATTTCTTACAAAACTAAACATGCCCTTCTCATACAATCCAGCAATTGTGCTTTTTGGTATTTACCCAAAGGCATTGAAAACATGTCCATGCAAAAATCTGCGCATGGATGTTTATAGCAGCTTTGTTCATAATGGCCAAAACTGGGAAGCAACCAAGATGCCTTTCAATTAGTGAATGGATAACTAAATGGCAGTACATCCAATGAAATATTATTCAACACTGAAAGGAAATGAACTATCAAAGTCATGAAAAGACATGGAGGAAACAAATGCATATTACTAAAGGAAAGAAGACAATCTGAAAAGACTATATACAATATGTTTCCAAGTATATGACATTTTAGAAAAGGCAAAACTATAGAGACAATAGAAAGATCAGTGATTAGCAGGAATGGGGAACAGAGAGACATAAATAGGTGGAGCACAGAAAATTTGGGGAGCAGTGACATTGATTTGTATAATTCTATAATGGTGGATACATGTCATTATAAAATTGTCCCAACCCATGGAATGAACAACACCAAAGTAAACCTTCATGTAGGGCACCTGCATGGCTCTCAGATGGTTAAGCATCTGCCTTCGGGTCAGGTCATGATCTCCAGGTCCTGGGATCCAGCCCCGCATTGGGCTCCCAGCTCAGTGGGGAGTCTGCTTCTCCCTCTCCCTCTGCCTCTCCCCCTGCTTGTGCTCTCTCTGTCTCTCTCTCTTAAAAGAATAAATTAAAAATTAAAAAAAAGTAAACCCTCATGTAAACTATGAACTTCAGATGATAATGATGTGTCAGCATAAGTTCATCAATTGTAACAAAAGTGCCACTCTGGTGGGATGCATTGATAATAGGAGAGACTGTGTGGGATTAGGTAGAGAGGATATGAGAAATCTCTGTATATTCTGTTCATTATTGCTTTGAACCTAAAATTGCTCTAAAAAATAAAGTCTATTTTTAAAAATCTGCTGAATAAACTGGCTAATTTTCACTTGCAATGGGCATAGCTAGGGGGAGAATGTTGACAGTTTTCAAATACTTTTTGTTTTATTATTTTTTTAAAGATTTTAATTATTTATTTGACAGAGAGAGAGAGCACAAGCAGGGGGAGCACCAGAGGCTCAATCCCAGGACCCTAGGATCATGACCTGAGCTGAAGGAAAATGCTTAACCGCCTGAGCCATCCAGGCACCCCTCACTTTTTATAGATTGTCCCATTAGAGATTTCTGATCAGACTTTATGATGTTCCTTAGGTTATGTTAGAACAGAAGGTGGAATATTTCAGAAAAACAGATTTCCTAACCATGGTAATTTTTTAAAGATGGAATGAATGACTTTGAGAGAATTGATGAACACCCTTGAAGAATGGAGACGCTTATACTGAAGATGAGTTAGAGACATGAAATACCCTATGGCCGATTTTCAGAAATGTTTGAGAGGGGAGTAATGATTTATGTAAGAGCAAGGAATCAAAAAAATACTGTCCCTCTTAATTAACATTTTAGGGCATATCAGTAATTCATAAATTACTTAAGGAAAAGACACATTATTGTTTTTCATACCATTTTCTCTACTTTCAACAGTTCAGTGTGAAATCATTAAGTTATTAACGACATCTGTAACGCGGGCCAAGAGGAAAAATAGAATGCATTTGGAGAAGAAAATTCACACAAAAAGTTGAACAGACTCTTTATGATGAAGTCAAATATTTCCTCAAGAGGAAAATTACTTGCTTTTTCCTTCCTATTTCCTGGCAGCGCCTGATTGCTTACAGCAGAAACCTATATTTGTTTACAGCAAATTGTTCTTTTGGGGGGAGTTTTGAGTGGACTTATTTTGATACTTACTACAGCATTGCTTCATTTTACATGTTTGAATTATATTTCTTGGCGGTCAGCATAGCACATTGGACTTTCTCATTCATTTTACTTAAGACCGAATATCAGAAGTGGGTTTATATCTCCTGGATAACTAAAGACAAAATGTTTTTGTATCCTCGGTAAAATTTGTCAAACAAATGTTAAACATGTAATTTTCTATGGGTCTGGCAACATTAATCTACTGGTTTATATTTTAAAATCTAGAGATTGTATTATTTGTAAAGTTTTTTATGTGTATGCAGATATTTCTCTTTAAATGTGTATCTGAAATTTTAAAAGAAATAATTTGTTAAATTTTTGTTGAAATGTGTTAGGATATTCAAGTTATATACAATGCACTAGATTCAATGCCTCTTTTTATTTTTATCTATTTATAATTTTTTTGCTAATGGTTTTAATTAAACACATAGTGTTTCTTATTTCATGTCATTATGTACTTTTTTTGGTGGGTGCATAATATAGAAAGTACAGTTCCGTTCTTTGTTTGCATTATGGTTTGCAAGAACACTTCACGTACTAGAGGGTATTTTAGTAGTACATTTAAAGAAAAAGGTCTAAGTCTTTTCCAAGTATTTCAAACACAAAATGTCTACATTTGGGACACCTGGGTGGCTCAGTAGGTTAAGTGTTTGCCTTCAGCTCAGGTCATGATCCCAGGGTCCTGGGATAGAGCCCCATATAGGGCTCCTTGCTCAGCGGGGAGTCTCTTCTCCCTCTCCTGCTCCACCTGCTTGTGTCCCCTCTCTCACTGTCTCTCTCTGTGTCAAATAAATAAATAAAATCTTAAAAAAAAGCAGTCTACATTTTACGATAAGTTAAAGACAAAGACAACAGTAATAGATTTTGAGTAAACTACTGAGCAGCAGCTAGTAATAAATGGTTTACCCACAGTAGTTTCAAATGATTTTTAACCAAAATTTTCAAACAAACTATATATTATAAAATATTTTATTTGGACAGAACTTAAGATTTAAACCCACTTCAATGGATATTTTATTTGAACTTTAAGGCATCAGGTTAAATGAAGGTATTTCAATAAATATATTTTTGAGTGGTTGTGATAAAAGCTACAGTAGCCTCACTCAAGTAAGCCCTGGCGTTTACTGGATCTTATCTTAAGCATTTTTTTGGCATTGTGTAGCAGTGAACATGCCACTCATTATAGGACTTATGCTACTTTTGGTGGTTACAGAATTCTGAATGGTTCCCATTTTTTTTTTTTTGATTCTTCATGCCTTCTTTTCAGTGATGCTTACAAGTTAATATAGGTGACATGTAGTTTTTATAACTGTGTAGAACGTATTTTTATAACTATGTAGAATATATATTTGTAGCTCTAGATCTTTATAGACTATTGCTTCTCATCACATGTCTTGCTTATCAAATGCATGATGCCAAAGACTGTACTTAATCCAGTGCCTGGAGGCAATTTCTAAACATACAGAAAGAATTCTTCAGTGATCATCTGAATTTATGTTAGAATATTTTGGATAAATCTATAGAAGAAAAAAACTACCAATACTACCAACAGAAGTGAAATGGTTCAAATTCTTTAGGGACACTCTGGTGAGTTAAAAACATATTAGATGATGAAGTCTTTGATTCAATGGTATTTATTCTGGCTATCAGAGCCAATGTGGAAATAACCCATCAAATAGATATACACATTTTTGTTTAATAAATGGAGCTTGAAAGAGGTGTCAAAATGATTTGAAATTGATATAGTAATTACTATGACCTTAAGGTTAAAAAGAAATTGAATATAGAAAAATACTGAGACTTCACCACCCAGAAGTACCAATAAGTGAATTTCCATAGTGTTGTTAAGTTTTATTTTAGCAAACCATCCTACATACTCCCGAGGTTGAAATGTGGTTTGTCTCTCGTCTAAAGAGGAGACATGTTTTATCCACTCAAGCCATATTAGAGAACAAAGAGATTGTGATTGCAATTTTTACATTAAAATAATAGAGCCAATCTTAGGCAAACTTTGAATCAGGCACGATTTTCTCTTGATGGCTTTTCTACCTTCCATCCCAGCTCATTAATTATACTGGTTTGTATAGAAACCCAAGACCTTGAAATTCTTTCCATAAACAAAAGGTAAAAGGTCTGTTTCCAGTTATGTGTTCAAGGGAAGTAAATGGACAACTATATGAATTAACTATTAAAACTGACAGGAAGAAAGAGCTTATTATCCTAGATAAAGCAATATTTACACGTCAGGAACACATGAAGCTTTTATTAATGTTTTTGCACAGTGAGACAATATAGGAGAGAGTACTGATGATGTGAGTGTGAGCAATGGCACAAGGAAGACCATTCTCTATTCTTACAGTGTTCATGACCAATTCTGACCGTATGAGCTAACTTTTTATATGTTGATAAATTACATTTTAACAAGTGCTTTAAAAATGAGTAAATCTGGTCTCTATAAATGACTGCCTTAAGACTCACATTAAAATTAACCCCATTCATTGACAGTATTGTTCAACATGTCAAAGCCATTTCTCTTGGCAGGTTGAACAATAATGTATGTTAGATCAAGTTCTGATCACTTAATTTTATACATCTGCATTTGAGTTCACAACAAGGTAGCTTGTAAACAGATGTTGGTTATGATTAATCTGATCCTCTGGGAATCTTTTAATTTCACGAGCCGGAACAAATATGAAGAGAGTTATGCAGGTGCTGATTAATTAGTTCTGAAAGCATACAAACAAGAATCTGTACAAAGAGACAATAGATCATTTGCACAATTAGCTCAAATGATGATAAATTTGAGAAAAGCAGGCATAAACAGGTCCAGAACTTAAAATGATGGAATAATAGAAAACAAATTCATGAATATGCAGCTATGCTTTAGGAAAACTGACAGAAAGAAATATATGGCATCATTCTTTATATCATTGCCTGAGAGTCCAATGGAATCTATATCAGCATCCAGTCGTTCTCCTTATGACTGTCCAAGTGAACAACAATCCATATCAGCTAACATGTTACCACTTACTGATCTTGGTTGCTCTTGCTTCTTTTTTTTTTTTTAAAGATTTTATTTATTTATTTATTTATTTGAGACAGAGAGAATGAGAGACAGAGAGCATGAGAGGGAGGAGGGTCAGAGGGAGAAGCAGACTCCCTGCCCAGCAGGGAGCCTGATGCGGGACTCGATCCCAGGACTCCAGGATCATGACTTGAGCCGAAGGCAGTCGCTTAACCAACTGAGCCACCCAGGCACCCTGCTCTTGCTTCTTGATCTATATTTTAACTCTTTTCTCTCTGCCTTCATTAGACTTTAAATTTTTTTTTTTTTTTAATTTTTGAGTCTGGGATAGGATGTAAATACTTCATTGGTGTGCATTAAGTTTTTTTTTCTCTTTCATTTAGAGTAGTAAATGTAACAATTAATAATCAAATATTTTCACTGTCAATTTTCAGTTTCTTATTGGCATATTTCTCCCTAAGGATATAAGAGAATGAAGGTTATCAAGAAATGAGTGAAGAAATTCAGTGAGTCCAGATGAGGGAACACACAGCAAATGATACTCTGCAGAATAGTACCATAACACACATTAACCATTTTAACAACTGCACCCACTTGAGAATGCTTCAGAAGATCCCCTTAGACTTAGATTAAGCCTTACAAATTTCTTGGGTTGATTATTTTGATCTAACTGGCATTCAGGCTGGGGACTACTTATACATGGAGAGGCTAATAACCTCCTGGTTCCTCACTTCTAAGTAGTGGAATCTACTGAACGGCATTGATTCTTATTCCTACACATAAGTATTAAATACAAATAATGTGCCACACATTAATTTAGGCACGGGAGTATAGTGGTGAATTAAACCAACTTCTTGCCCTCATGTGTCTTACAATCTAGTCACAGAGACATAAAATAAATGAAAAAATGTAATATAATGTCCAAAAGTATTATCTCTATAAAGAAAATTAAAAAAAAAATTAAAGCCAAGAAGACAAAGGATGCATTCTATTTTATATAGAACAATCAAGGAAAACTATCTGAAGAGATATTTGAACACAGATCATTTTTTTAAGATTTATTTATTTGAGAGAGAGAGCACAAATGGGGGGAGAGGTGGAGGGAGAGGGAGAGAGAATCTCAAGCAGACTCCATGCTGAGAGTAGAGCCCAATGCAGGGCTCCATCTCACGAAACTGAGGTCATGACCTGAGCCAAAATCAAGAGTTGAGCACTTAACCACTGAGCCATCCAAGCACCCCTACTTGAACATAGATCTTATTAAATAAGATTAATCAGAAACTAAAAAAATATGTTGGCAAAAGGCACAACTAATCCTAACCATCTAGAAGTCTCAATTCTATGGTAATTGGTGTGATGAAGACTTCTGAAAAAAACATTCCCCATTCTTAATGAAATTCAGGGGAGCTCTAAAACCATTTAACACACTCTTAAGGAGACTGCCTTTTCATCTGAATATACTTCTGGGAAATAAAACCTTAAAATTAGTCAACATTTAGTTAACTGCCATAGGGCCTAAATCTTTTAGCAGCAACTGATTAGAAATATGTTAGACTAGAAATTGGTAAGCGTAGGTTCTATGGTAGCATGTCCCAGGTTCATGCACTTAATGAAAGCATTCTCACCTGACTATTGGCATGTTCCTCATTATTCACTTGAAAAACTAGGTCAGTGTTCTCAAACAGTAGTGTACAAATATCAACTGGGATCTTGCTCAAATGTGGACTCTGATTTAGTCGGTCAAGAATGGACACTGAGATCCTTCATTTCTAACAAATTGCCAGAGGATACAAATCCTGCAGGCCCATGAATTACACTTTGTGTAACAAGGGTATAGATGATGTGGAATAAAGCTGATTCAGACTCTCAGAAATGTGGAATGAGAGATAGGCCATGTGGTTCATGGTTCAGGCCTCCAGACAGTTCTGGATAGGTTGATGTCTTAATCATTTAGGGCTGCTGTAACTAGGTACCGCAGTATAGACTAGGTGGTTGCTAAATAACAGAAATTTATTTCTCCCACTTTTGGAAGCTGGAAGCCTGAGGCCAGGGTGCTGGCATAGTTGGATTCTGAGGAGAATTCTCTTCCAGGTTGCAGAATGCTAACATTTTGTTTTTCCTCTCATGGGCATTTTTCATATGTCACGGTAAAAATTTCAAAGTTGTATCTACAGTTGAAAATGTCCATCTAAATTATCAGCTGCATACCTTCTTTTATTGAGCTTAGCCTTATCGCACTTTGTAGATATTATGTTTTTTGCAAATAGAAGGCTTGTGGCAACACTGCATCAAGCAAGTCTATCGGTGCCATTTTTTTCAATAACATTTATTCAGTTCATGTTTCTGTATCACTTTTGGTACTCATCACAGTATTTCAAACTTTATCGCCATTATATTTTTATGGTGATCAGTGATCTTTGATGTTACTATTGCAGTTATTTTGGGGGCATCATGACCCACACCCATATACAATGGCAAACTTAATAGATAAATATTGTGTGTGTTCTCAGTACTCCAACCCAGCCAACCCATCACTTCCCCATTTCTCTTTGATGTGTTAGGGGCACAACAGTTTTGAAAAATGAAGCCAATTAATAAGCCTACAATAGCTTCTGTATTCAAGTGAAAGAAAGAGTGCTATGTCTCTTCAAATCACAACCTAGCAATGATTATGCTTAGTGAGGAAGGCAGGTCAAAAACTGAGATAGCCGAAAAGCTGGCCTCATGTGCCAAATAGCTAGCCAACATGTGAGTGCAAAGGGGAAGTTCCTGAAGAAAGTTAAAAGGGCTACTCAGTGAACACACCAAAGACAAGAAAGCAAAACAGCCTTGTGATGACATGGAGAGAGTTTTAGTGGTTTGCATGGAAGATCAAACCAGCCACAACATTCCCTTAAGCTAAAGCCTAATCCAGAGCAAGGCCCTCACTCTCTTCATTTCTATAAAGGCTGAGAAAGGTGAAGAAGCTGCAGAAGAAAAGTATGAAGGTAGCAGAGGTTGGTTTACGAGGCTTAAGGAGAAAAGATGTCTCCATAACACAAGAACGCACAGTGAAGCAGCAAGTGCTGATGTAGAAGCTGCAGCAAATTATCCAGGAGATCTAGCTAAGATCATCAATGACGGTGGCTATACTAAATCATAGATTTTCAATGTAGATGAAACAGGTTTCTACTGGAAGAAGATACCATCTAAGACTTTCATAGAGGGGCTTCAAAGCTTCAAAGGAGGGCTGACTCTCTTGTTAGGGGTGAATGCAGCTGGTGACAAGAAGTTGAAGCCAGGGCTCATCTACCATGCTGAAAATCCTAGCGCCCTTAAGAACTGTGCTAAATCTAATCTGCCTGTGCTTCATAAATGGCACCACAAAGACTGGATGATGGAATATCTGTTTACAACATGGTTTACAGAATTGGTTAAGCCCACTGTTGAGACCTACTGCTCAGAAAAGACAACACAAAACAAAACAAAACAAAAAAAAACCCTCCCTTTCAAAAAATGACTGCTCATTGACAATCGACCTAGTCACCCAAGAGCTCAGATGGAGATGTGTATTAATGAGATTAATGTTGTTTCCTGCCTGCTAACACAACATCCATTCTGTAGCTCATGGATCAAAAGGTAATTTGGACTTTCAATCTTAATATTGAGGAAATACATCTTGTAAGGCTATAGCTGCCAGAGATGGTGATTCCTCTGATGGATCCGGGAAGGGAAATAGAAAACCTTCTGCAAAGGAGTCACCATTCTAGATGCCATTGAGAACATTTGTGATTCATGGGAAGAGGTCAAAGTATCAACATTCACAGGAGTTTGGAAGAAGTTGATTGCCACCCTCATGGATGACTTTGAGGGGTTCAAGACCTCAGTGGAGGAAGGGACTGCAGATGTGGTGGAAATAGCAAGACAACTACATACGAAGTGGAGCCTAGTGATGAAACTGACTTTGCTGCCACCTCATGATAAAACTTGAAAGGATGAGGAGTTGTTTCTTATGGATAAGCAAAGACAGTGGTTTCTTGAGATGCAATGTACTCCTGGTGCAGATGCTGTGAAGATTCTTGAAATGACATCAAAGGTTTAGATTATTGCATAAATTTAGTGGTAAAACAGTGGCAGGGCTTGAGAGGATTGACTCTAAGTTTGAACAAAGTTCTTCTGTGGGTAAAACGTTGTCAGATAGCATTGCATGCTACAGAGAAATCATTCATGACAGGAAGAGTTCATCAATGTGGCAAACTTCATTGTTATTTTAAGAAATTGCCACAGCCACCCCACCGTTAGCAACCACCACCCTGATCAGTCAGCAGCCATCCACATCCAGGCAAGACCCTCACCAGCAAAAGATTAGCACTTGCTGAAAGCTCAGATGATGGTCAGCATTTCTGAGCAATAAAGTATTTTTAATTAAAGTATGTACATTGTTTTTTAGATGTAATTCTATTGCACACTTAATAGACCATAGTATGGTGTAAACATAACTTATAGGCACTGAGAAACCAAAATATTATTTGATTCCATTTATTGAGATATGCACTTTACTGCAGTGGCATTGAACCAAACCTATAATATCTCTAATGTATGCCTGTAAATAGTTGAATAACAAATACAATAAACCAATAAGCCAAGACACAAATAAATGTAAATTTCCTATAAAGAAATATTGCAAATAAATTTTATAGATAGTATTCCCTAGAATTATTTAGTGTTCTCCAGAGAAACAAAGCTAATAAAATGTGGATATACATCTATATATATCTATGTATATATATATCTCTATATATATATATATAGATATATATATAGATAGATACATATACAGAGAGAGAGAGAGAGATTTTAAGGAATTGACTCATGATCTCGTGATTGTGAAGGCTTGGTAATTATAGTTTGCCTGGGAGGCTGGCAGACTGAAGACTCAGAGAAGAGTTTCATTTTGAGTCCAAAGAGAGTCTGCTTGCAGAATTCCTTTTTGTTTGGGGATGTCAGTTTTTTTTCATGAAGTCCACATCTGATTGTATGAGCCCACCCACATTATGGGGGGGGGTAATCTGCTTTACTCAAAGTCCACCAATTAAATGTTAATCTCATTCAAAAAGAGACTCACAAAAACATCCAGAATAATATTTGACCAAATATCTGGGCACTGTAGCCTCTCCAAGTTGACACATAAAATTAACCATCACACTCCTCAGGAGATCAAGAATAACTTCCCATCCTTTAAATGTGGGCTCCACATAGGAACTTCCTTCCAATGAGTACAGTTTGGAAAGAGAGGGGAAAGAATAACTTTACAGTGGAAAACTTGAAAAACACTGCCTGTCAGGTGATCAAGGTCAATATTAGCAACGTAAGTGGTGCTGATGCGTGTACTGTCAATATGATGTGATAACTATGGCACTTTCCTCTGTGGAATTCCTCTCCAAAACTCAAAACCCCAGGTTAGTCAAGAGAGAAACATCAGACAAACTCCAATTGATGAGCATTCTAGAAAATACTTGATCAGTACTCTTTAAAACTGCTGAAGTCATCAAAAACAGGGAAGATCTTAGAAACTAACAATCTAGAGTAGTGTAAAAAGATACGATGACTAAATGTATTGTGGAAGTGTAGGTGGGATTTGGATACAGAAAACTAAGAAATATGAATAAAGTATGAACTTTTTAAGGAATAATTTAACAATATTGATACATTTGTTGTGGCAAATATACCATACTAATAATTTAATATATTAATAAAAGAAATTGGGTGTGGGTTATAAGGGAATTCTCTCTACTCTCTTTACAAGGTTCCTATAATCTTAAAGTCTTTTAAAATAAAATGTTTATTACAAAAAAAGAACTTAAAACAAAAAGTGCATGGATTTTTACATCAGACAGACCTTTAAACAAGGAAGCGTTAACACTCATAATTTCATTTTTCTCATTTTACAAGACTGTAGAGAAAATAAATTTAAAAAATAAATATATAGAGTCGCTAACAAATTTTTTTGCATATAATATGAGCTCCAAAATGTTAATTTCCTCGCTCTGCTCAGAACTCTTCAAGGAAAGATGTTAGGCTTATTATTACTGTTATTTTAAGTCAGAATGCCAACAATTCATTTCACAACAATAAGTGATTGATTCATTGAGAAAATTGATTTTATTCAATCCTACAGCAATACTGTACATACTTATATAAAGACCTCCATTAAACATATATAATCACTAGTGGGAGGGAAGCAATAAAATTCTCCATGGAGAGTACAGATTTTCAATGAAGGTAATCAATATTCTTGGAACATCATCAAAAGAAAAGACTAAAAGGAAAAGAAATCAAATAACCTACTGCTGGCAGCATATGATGCTATACACTAAAATTGATGTATGTTGAATCTGGCAGTCTCTATGGCATTTAGCAGATAAATCTCTTTACCAGAACTCTCAGGTCAGCTAAAATGTACAGCAGACACATTTAATCCAGACTGCTTCGTTGGAGGAAACTCTGTTGGTGGTCACAGACACCAAAGATCCAGGTATAGGAAATTCTGAATTAGGCAGTCTCCAGTTCAATTCTCCCCTACAGTGCTGTCCTGTACCCCACACCCAAACACCCATGATCACATTTTTCTCTCAACCTCTCTGTCTCAGAGAGTCCATGTCTAACATTTTGGATTTGAGGTTGATTAGACTATACCTATACACTCATAAATTTAAAAACAAACACAGATTAAGTGTATGTCTAAACTGGAAGTGGTCTTACCTTTCAGATCGATGGTCATGAATTCAAATAATTCACTTTGGGGGCACCTGGGTGGCTCAGTTGTTACGTTCCTGCCTTCGGTTCAGGTCGTGATCCCAGGGTCCTGGGATCGAGCCCCACGTCGGGCTCCCTGCTCTGCGGGAAGCCTGCTTCTCCCTCTCCCACTCCCCCTGCTTGTGTTCCTCCTCTCGCTGTGTCTCTCTCTGTCAAATGAATAAATGAAATCTTAAAAAAAAAAAAAAAAAAAAAAACAAATAATTCACTTTGGGGAAATCTAAACATAGTTTATTTGCTCACATGCTGGTCAATGTGAAGCACCACATACAGCTGGAGTCAGTGTCTATGCTGCAAGCCATTAAATGCCCCATGGTTTTTGTTAAAGGCAATTATTTTCAACTGTGTGCCATGTGGCTCATTCCCACAATCCATCTGATGGTGAAATCATGTGTGAGTAGAGAAGTTTGTGTATACACACATTTACAAATAAAATCTTAGAATGCATTTAACCAGTACAAAAATCCTAAAAAATTTTTTAAGAAGGAATAAATAAAAGTATTTGGTGAAACTTATGTGGAAGTCTTTACATTTTTGTATCTTCATTTCTGGTTTTGCATCAGGAAGTTTTAATAACATTATTTATTTAAAAAATTTATTTTCCAAAGTCAGAAAATAATTTGTGTATTACCCAACTTGACTTATTTCAAGTCAGTCAATTTTAAAACTTATTAAGTATTTTTTTAAAGACCCATATTGAACATTGCCAGTTTAGTACTTATATGCTATCTGTACTTAAACGCGTATCTAACCAAATTACATCATTTGCCATTGGCATATAAATATAAGGAACACACATGCTCATATCTTTTTTTTTGAACTTTTTTAAAATTTTATTTTATTATGTTATGTTAGTCACCATACAGTACATCATTAGTTTTTGATGTAGTGTTCCATGATTCGCTGTTTGCGTATAACACCCAGTGCTCCATTCAATACATGCCCTCCTTAATAACCATCACCGTGCTAACCCATCCCCCTAAACCCCTCCCCTCTAAAACCCTCAGTTTGTTTCTCAGAGTCCATAGTCTCTCATGGTTTTCTCCCCCTCCAATTTCTCCCCCTTCATTTTTCCCTTCCTACTATCCTTTTTTTTTTTTTTTTTTTAACATATAATGTATTATTTGTTTCAGAGGTACAGGTCTGTGATTCAACAGTCTTACACAATTCACAACACTCACCATAGCACATACCCTCCCCAATGTCTATCACCCAGCCCCCCATCCCTCCCACCCTCACCACTCCAGCAACCCTCAGTTTTGTTTCCTGAGATTAAGAATTCCTCATATCAGTGAGACCATATGATGCTTGTCTTTCTCTGATTGACTTATTTTGCTTAGTATAATACCTTCTAGTTCTATCCATGTCATTGCAAATGGCAAGATTTTGTGGTTTTGATGGCTGCATAATATTCCACATCTTTATCCATTCATCTGTTGATGGACATCTTGGCTCTTTCCATAGTTTGGCTATGGTGGACATTGCTGCTATAAACATCGGGGTGCATGTACCCCTTCAGATCCCTATATTTGTATCTTTGGGGTAAATACCCAGTAGTGCAATTGCTGGGTTGTATGGTAGCTCTATTTTCAACTTTTTGAGGAACCTCCATACTGTTTTCCAGCGTGGCTGCACCAGCTTGCATTCCCACCAACAGTGTAGGAGGGTTTTCTTTTCTCCACATCCTCGCCAACATCTGTCATTTCCTGACTTGTTAATTTTAGCCTTTCTGACTGTTGTGAGGTGGTATCTCATTGAGGTTTTGATTTGGATTTCCCTGATGCCGAGTGATGTTGAGCACTTTTTCAACAAATGCTCATAGTGTAAATTAATAAAATACTTTATATTATATGCAGACATTTGCAACCACTCACTCATTCATTTGTTTCTCTCCACAATACTGTGAATTAAGTAAAAATAGGCATATGATTTGTATTTTATAAACCAATATAACATGCTTCCAGTGTTCCTACTATGCTCCAAAACTATTTCGAGGTTTTTTTTAAGTATTAAATCTTTAATCTTCCCACAATTCCATAAGGTAGTGTATTATCATTATCCTCATCTTATAAATGAGGAAACCAAGAAATTTAGAGGTTAAATATTTCATACAAGGTCATTCGGATAATAACCGTGATATCTGAGAAGCAGATACAAGCAGTGTGTTTCCAGAGTTTGGGCTTGAATAATTATGTTATATTGTCTTTATAGGAGAAGGAACAAAAAACAATTGACCAATGAAACAAACAAACAAGCACAAAACAATGGTATTGAATAAGTTGCTTAAACTCACAAAGTCAATAGTGATGTTTTTAGGATTTTGTGCAACTTAAAGATTAAAGGTATATTGCTTGACTTCTGACAAGTTTGGTTCCAATCCAGCCCCTACCACTTAAAAAATGTTATTTAACTTCTCTGAATTTCATTCCTTACCTTCAAAATAAGGGTTCTGATACCTATTTAATAGAATTATTTCAATAATTAAATGTGTTATTTGAGAAACACTTGGCAAAAATAAATTTTCAATATATGGTAGCTAAGTATACTCTTCTGCATTGGACATTTTTTTAAATTTAAGAATTAAAATATTCCATGGTAGATATAGTTATTTTGTGAGGTGTAATCACCTACATATAGTGACAATGTATTCATCTTTGACAATTCCAAACATCTCACATTTGTATAAAAGACATTAAAATATTTATGTTTTCCTGGAAATGTCATCATTTTGTCTTTTATAGATATAAATATTTTAATTTTTTTGAAACTTAGGTTAAAAATAAGAGAGATCCCACAAAATGTAAAGGCTTATGATTGAATTTATGATCCTTCAAAGCAGTTAGATCAGATTCTACTTTTTCCAATATGATTTAGAGGTGGAATAGTTAAAAGATACACAGAAATTTGAGACACAATTAACTTGACTCTCATTTTTCTGCCTTATATTTGATTTACCTTTCCAATGTTTCCATGGCTTCTTTGCTTTGTCAAAAAAATATTTCCATGTCCAGAGTGTTTCCTTGTTAAGTCCTTCAACACTATTAAAGAGCAGTAATTGCAATAATAATCTTATGCAGGATTTTGCTTTCATTTATTTACAATCTGTTTTTGAACTATTCTTAGATGATTCTACATAAATATAACCATTATGTATCACCATTATGTATCATGTTTAATTATGTTTAATTATGATAAAATTTCATTCATAAGCTACGACATGGCATCCATAGAATTTCATCAACTATATTTACTTCCTATACCTAAAACTGAAATACCGTCAAAGAGGTGATGATCTGTCTTCTGAAATGCACAATATTTAGTCAGAAACCCAGGTTTTAGTTGTGCTAGAGATAATTAGGTGAGCTAATGATAGAATTTCTACTAAAGTCAGAATATTAAGCTTTGTAGTAACAATGAGAAAATTTAGCCTACAAAAACTTTAAAATCTAGAAGAGATGATAGATAATGATAGATGATAGGAAGATGGATAGATGACAAAAAGAGAGAGAGACTAAAAATGATCAAAATAAGCAGAAAAGTAGAGTCTAAAGTAATAATATTACAGAGTGGAGAGAAAAAAAAAATCTATTGAGGAAATAGAAATTTTGGGGGAGAGAAGAACTTTTGGCTAGACCTTAAAAAAATGGATGAGACTTGGACAAAAATTCAAGGCTGGGTTGAGAAAGGTATACAGTGGAATTGTAGGGGCACATTCATGAAGTTTGGTCACTGTAGGAAAGGCACAGAGGTGAGACACAAAAGGTAATGGTAGTTAGCATTTATTAAATGCATTCTATGTCCCAGACATCTTGTAAAGCACTCCCATGAAATATCTCAACCTCTTGTTCAGCATCCTAATGAGGCAGTCACTAATATCTTTAATGACTTATAATTAAGGAAATTGGAATTAACAAGTAGAAAAAGTGCTAAATTACTGAAGTAGACTCTGCCAGTGCCCCACCTATACCATCTGGGCCTATGTGGAGATAGTCTACAGACAATTCTTATAGTCATGGAAATCTTCCTGCACCTCTCTGCATAAGGGTGCTGTTTGCTATAAGATGTGCTTGGCTCACTCTGGAGAAATGTTCAATCAAGAGGGGACAAGTGTTGGCAAGTTCTGAGGCATGTTCCACAAAATCTCCCAGAAGATCTCTATTGAAATTAAGCTTCAGTTATCTATAAATATGACCCAGCCACTAACACACCTTTTCTGATTTTCTCCCTTCCTGTGTTCCATTTCCCATTCCCTTACAGTGCTTCCTGAGTTTGCCTTCCAAATAAACTACCTTGGATTCTGACTTCAGGTTCTGCTTTTGGAGTAACCTAATGTAAGTCAGTTGGCATCCAGAATGTACCTAGAGATTATATCCTTAGAGTAGAATTCTGGAATTTGATTGTGTGTTACTCAGATTGCTATGAAGATCATCATGTAAATGGAAAGTGGGATAGTGATAATTCTGATTTCTTGCAGTATCACAATAATATCTAGATTGTCACCTATGGTGGGTTGGAATAATACAAGTTCTTGAAAGCTACTGAAGGAATGCAATTACAGGGATTGTAGAGCTGGTTGGCTTTTGTTAAATGCTATAGAAACCATTAAGAAAGAGGAAGACACTCAAGTCAGCTAACTTCAGCTCAGATACTCTGGGAAAGCTAGAATGTCTCCATGGAAACATTTAGAAATTATCATCTCATATACAGAAGGCAGACTGTGCTAAAACTCAGGAATAAGAATGATCCTAAATGTGGATTTTCAAAGGAAAATTAATTCACAGCTTCAGCAAGCTCTTATGTTAAGGTCAGGGACCATGCAGGGACAGAGAGACCCTGAAAGCTGGGAGGGTGTCATTCGAATGGATTTGCTTAAAAAACTGGATTCCCTAGGTTCTTCCTGTCTCTTGCTAGTGGAGACCAGCTTCTCATTTCCTGAAGATTATGCAAAAGACTCATGTAAAGTAGATCCACAATAGGAAAATGTTTGTCCTCTTTAAGAACTGCCCTGACTCCCCTCATCACTTCTCCAATAATAATGAGAGTCAGATCTCAGCATGAGCTGAGAAATGAAGTGCTTTTCCTATTTGGAAGAAAATGTGATAATTTACCAAAAAGTTGTAGAACCCAGCTAATACATATGAAAATAGGAACTGGGAGAACACACAAGGATGTAAAATGTTAGAATGTTGGATCAGGTCAAGGACAAAAGTTGATGTCAGATAAGGGAATGTTTATTGACAGGATGGCCTTTTCCCATGAATCTGGATTTGATATCCTGGCAAAAATGTATTTAGCCCTAATACACTCCAGGAATAACTTCTTAAACTTTGTAGATGACGTAGAATTAATGAGGTAGCATTGTTGAAATGCTTTGCCAAATATTGAAGAGGAATACAGAAAGTTCAGATACATGGGCATGTTAGAATGACTAATTATGTAAGGCTAGATAACTGGCAGCTATTTATGGTGCCTAAGAGAATACAGAAGACACTCCCTTCCCTAAAATTCTGAGAAGGGGGACACTGACATCATTGATAAACTCAGGAGTAGGAGTCCACTGTGGGCCAAAATTAATGGTAGGAGACACTGTTATTGATCTTGACTACCTAGTGTCAATAGGAATACTATGATTTTGAAAAAACAGAAGTCATGTGGCAACACTTAATCATCAGAGGTAAGGCTTTATAATTACCATAATGAACAGTGAGACAAGAATGGGAATTAAGGAACCTTGATCTTCCATGATCTCTGGCAATAGCTAACAGATCATGATATTCATAAAGGTAGATATAACAGCCAATGCTGTTATTGCTTGACTTAGGTAAGAAAAAAATGATTAAGATGTAGACAACAGAAGAGTGATATCAGCTATGGTAATGAAAAATTACTATCCCTTACTAACTTTCCAGAACTGAACCAATTCTTTTTTTTTAAGGATTTTATTTGTTTATTTGACAGAGAGAGAGACAACGAGAGAGGGAACACAAGCAGGGGGAGTGGGAGAGGGAGAAGCAGGCTTCCCACTGACCAGGGAGCCCGATGCGGGGCTCCATCCCAGGACCCTGGGGTCATAACCTGAGCCGAAGGCAGACGCTTAACGACTGAGCCACCCAGGCACCTGTGGAACTAAACCAATTCTCAAATCCAGAGACTACTGATTGAAGTGGACATATGAAGCACTTGAGAAAGAACTCAAAAATTCTATAGAAGGAATATAAAATATGTATTTTCTCAATTCATTCCTCAAAGGGCTCTTGAAATTTACCTGAGTAAATGTACACAGGGGTAAAACGCATATACATATCCCAAGGGCTATTGAACACATCAGCTGAACTGAAACTGATGCAGGAGGCACCAAAAGACCATTTATCCTCTTTATTAGAACAAAGTATCCAGTGGTGAAGTGATGCATAGACTCCTGAGCGAAGTCTGTATTGCAGTGAATTCAGTGAGTCCATTAGCTCCACCATCTACACTGTGGTTAATATCTATAGTTCTTGGGTACAGGCTGACCTCACAGACATTGTGGATTTGGTAACAGACCGCCCCAATAAAGCAAATAGAGCAATAAAATGAGGCAAATTAATCTTGTTTTTTGGTTTCTCAGTGCCTATAAGTTATGTTTACACCATACTATGGTCTATTAAGTATGCAATAGAATTATGTCTAAAAAACAATGTACATACTTTAATTAAAAATACTTTATTGCTCA
>NW_023270454.1:56417070-56531641 GCF_011800145.1 Mirounga leonina
GTCATGATGCCCCCAAAATAACTGCAATAGTAACATCAAAGATCACTCTTCCTTTCACTTGAATACAGAGGCCTTTTTAGGCTTATTAACTGACCTAATTTCAATACTGTGTTGAGGAGAGGGAGAGAGATGGGCAAGTGATGGTTTGGTGGAGCAGTCAGAACACATACAACAGTTTTTGATTAAATTCCCTGTCTTGGGTGCAGTTTGTGGCATCCCAAAGCTGTTAAAATGGTAGCATCAAAATCCCCCTGTTTACAGATTACTATAAAAGATATAACAATAATGAAAAGTTTGAAATTTTGTGAGAAATAACAATACGTGACACAGAGATAGGAAGTGAGCAGAAGCTGTTAGAAAAATGGTACCGACAGACTTGGCTTGACACAGGGTTTCCATAAGCCTCAATTTGTAAAAATGCAGTATCTTTGAAGCTCATTAAAGCAAAGCACAAGAAAATGAGGTATGTCTGTGTATCCAGTTTGGACTCATGGATATTATTTTATATTTTAGCTCCTAATCCAATAACACTTTATTTGGTTTCTCAGCTTGTTCTAGCTTTGGCCATTGGGAGCTCTTTTATTTGGCCACTGTGTCCTTTTATCATACACTCATCATGGTGTGTGTGGTGTGTGTGGTGTATGCATGTGTCTATTTTGTTTGTTTGAATATTTCCTTACTTTCTGGCGCTATAAGATGTTCCATGCTCATCAATACTGATGCCCTGCCCCAGCCATAGCACTAACCAATATTTCGTGCACTTTTTGGTGTAATATGCTGACTAAATTGAAATTCAAGAAAAGGAGTACATATGTCTATTAGCTTACCTGAAATATATGTAATTTGAATTATTGTCAATAATGATTATTAAGTGTATTTGAGATGAACACTGTATTTGGCACTATGAGATAATGCAAATAAACTTGTATATATTCTCATATAACTTACAATCATATCTGAAAAAATTGAGAACATTGAAAAAATATTCACTAGTCAATGTTTATGGTGAGTTATGTTATGTGAAATTGATACATAATTTGGGATGCAAGAGCTGGGGCGGGAGCCATTGTCAAGTGTAACAAACCATTAGATGTTCATGTCCTTAAAAACTGAGGTTCAATTGGAAAGGAGTTGAGTAATGTCATCTAGCCCTGTCCTTTTGATATTTTGGACACTCAGTAGACACCAGTTGAATTAATGGATCTGATTGGAAAAACAAAGAGTGTAGAGTAAGCAAATTAATTTGGCTTGGGAAGAGATGGCATATGGAAGTTAAAAAGAAATGAATAGCTAAAATAATACAGAGGGAGCAATGACATTCATGGGCTGGAGTGCTGGCACTGGAGCTGGATGAGTTTTGGGTTTATAGAGGAATGGCTGGGTGGTGTTTGGAAGGTGGAGGGGGCAATGTTTCAGCTTGAGTGTAATTTATACATACCTAGGGAATGACTAAGATGATGGACCAGCCAGAAGTCTTTTTCCATATGACATTGAAGGACCTTCTTAGAAAGAACAAATCTAAGTGAAATAAAATGTGAAAAACCCAAGAAGAAAGGTGTAGTTGTGTCCCAAAGATAAGCTAGTGTTGTGAATGCTGAAACTGTGATTTGTTTCTAAGCCTCTTTCTCTTTGGTCTCAAATATTTGGATTCCTTTTTAAGAACTACAGAGAGATTTAGCCAAGGGGTGGGGTGGGTAGGTGAAGATTAGCGAGACAGAAAAACCGGATTGACTCAGTGACCAAATAATCCATATAACTACTTGCCCCGATTATGCTACTTTTGAGAGTAAAAGAGATAGTGGTTAATAATTATTCAGAGACAGCAAGAGTGATTGGGGTTTATGAGATTTAGATAATTTGACAACTATCCTCTAGTAGAAGGTTGGGGATAATTCTGACATAAGAGGTCATGAGGAGAACAAGTATTTGAGGAAGATAATTTCCACACCTGGATGAGGAACTCTTTGGAACAGAACGAAAGGCTGGAGTTGCAATACACCATCTATGTTCATTACGGTTACCCAGCATTGTAAAGATAGATGGTAAGAATGTTAGAAAACAAAAATTAAAGCATGAATTTGAGACAAAGGAAATTGGAAGAACTTGACAACAATTGGTTATATAAGTAGAGATATAATAATTATGATAATTAATTCTTCATTTTTCAAAGCTTGAAAGACTTAAAATGCAGTAAAAACAATGTATTCAACAAGTGTGACTAATTGTTTTGTGCCTTCTCTGTGCATTTTAGGTTCTCAGCCTGCAGTGTCATTATTATTGTTACCAATAGCCCTTTTGAAAATACAAGAGTCTCTTTTCATATAATGCTTATCACCAACTCTTTTTCATGTTCCAAGCCTTTCTATATCCAGATGATACAATGATCTCCCTCAAATATTTCACCTCAACATTCCACAACTCAAAAGCCAAAACTACCATTCCGTTATAACATACATATTGTATATAGTGTGTATAAATTATATATATATATTTATGTATAAATAAAACTATCATCATGTATGTGGGTTATTTGAAATGTACACTGATTTTTTTTTAAGATGTATTTATTTATTTTAGAGAGAGAGAGAGCATGAGCTGGGGAAGGGGCAGAGGGAGGGGGAGAGAGCGAATCCTCAAGCAGACTCCCCACTAAGCATGGAGCCTGATGCAGGGCTCACTACAGGGCTCCTCCATACAGCTCCTAATCACAGGACCCTGAAAGCCGAAATCAAGAGTCAGCCACTTAACTGATTGAGCCACCCAAGTGCCCCAGAAATATACATTAATTGTAAATGCTCTTTCCAACCTTATTTTACTGAAGAATTTAAGAGTTGATGGTACAAAAAGGTCAGTTGTTTCAAATCAAAGTCCCCTTTTACTCCTATGTTACAGGTGATATTAAACTGTCTTTACTATAAATCGTAATATAAATGAGGCTTCATGAATATTTAAATGAAATCAATATATGGTATTTCTAAATTCCCCAAAATTTTTAAACACATACTAATTACCAAAATTATATCTATGATGCTATTTACTGTGTTTGCAATAATTTGAAATCTTTATATTTTGATAGAATATTATGGAGAAGTAAAATGTGCAAGATGGAAAATCACTGGTATAGTTGATATTTATGTTTTTACCCTCTAAGCCCAGAAAAATAAAAATATATAAATGTATTATTTCTACTAAGCATGTCACTATATGTATGGTTGTAGAAATTATATGCATGTAGCATTCACTGGATATTGGCTTAACAAAGGCACATATTTTCTGCAAATCATTTCAATCTCAAAGCATTTATTTTATTTTATTTTTTTTAAGATTTTATTTATTTATTTGAGAGAGAGAATGAGAGACAGAGAGCACAAGAGGGGAGAGGGTCAGAGGGAGAAGCAGACCCCCCGCCGAGCAGGGAGCCCGATGTGGGACTTGATCCCAGGACTCCAGGATCATGACCTGAGCCGAAGGCAGTCGCCCAACCAACTGAGCCACCCAGGCGCCCAATCTCAAAGCATTTAAAATAAAATTCCACTTTGAGTTAGCTTGAAAAAAAAGTTAAGAAACTTTTGAAAAGTCACCATTAAAATTGAAGGAACAAAAACAATTGCACTAGTACCATTTTCCCAAATAGTAGAATTATCTTATTGGCTCATAACTAAGCATTATTTCCTAGAGGCTGACATAAGATCTAGTTGTAGGTCTCTACACAAATCCAGTTTGACAAGAAACTGAAGAAAAAAAAATAATAAAACAGCTAGATAATTTTGTTGACAAATTAATTTCTTACAATCAACATAAACAAGCATCTGAATCTAAAAATACTTTATATTACCAACTCAAAAATAAGTCAAAAAGTGTAAAAATGAGATAAAAATTTTCTTCTATTTTGATTTGATAGACAGTGCTTCTCAATCCTCAGTGCAAATTATACTCATCTGGAGACGTTTGAAAGAATTTGCAACACCTGGACCCACCCTAGCCAGAACAACTGGATTCTCTTGGGGTTAGGGGTCATGCACAAATTATTTCTGGTTTTGCTTTTGGTTTTGTTTGTTTTGTTTTAAGCTCCCCAAGTGATTCTTCAGGCACCTAAGGTCGAGACTACAAAGGTGGTGTCACAACTTTAACATTAAGGATCTAATGCAATTCCCTGGATAACTGCTTCTTAAAACCTCCATGCAGTGGGAACCTCTGGATGGTTTCCCTAATCTTATCCTTTGCCTCAGGGTTCAGCTACATTTAATGAGTTTGTTTTTTTTTTGTTTTTTTTTGTTTTTTTTTTTTGAGAGCAAGGGCAAACAAGCGTCTTGGGGAATGGTAGAGAGAAAGGGAGAGAAAGGGTCCCAAGCAGCCTCCACCTTCAGCTTGGATCCTGAGATCATGACCTGAACCAAAATCAAGAGTCAGATGCTTAACCACCTGAGCTACCCAGGCACCACTGAGTTTGGATCTTAATAATTTGTTTAATTGCTTGTCTCTAACCTAAGTGACAGTGTGTTTCTTGAAGGCAAGGGGAATTTTTTTTTTCTCTGAATCTATTACCTATGGTACAAACTACAACAGAAACAAAAACTAAATTTTGAAGAAATGCATGCATGAAAAATGGTTTTTCCTTTAATACTGCTGATCATCACTTGTAATAATCATGGAGTATTTTCGTAATTGCTTCCTTACAAATTTAATACAACTAGAAAACTGAATGCAATGGAAATGAATAAGAATAATAGATATGGGATTTACTTAAGGGAAGCCCACTTAGCAAATTAAATGAAAGGTAATATTTAGATTACTTGTTCTTAGCAGTTCTATAAACTGCTTTCCTTAGTTTTAAAAATAGAATTTCTCTCTCCTTACAAGAATAAACTAAACAGAATAGGTCCCATTTGTGGCACAAATATCATTTTTATTTGTATATACGTAAAATAAAGTGGACAAGATATCCCTACCTAAAATATGTAAGTATATATAAGCAATGAGAAGTGGACCCCAGGGAACATATTAAGTGTCATTATGCTAGGGAAATTATGTATATGCAACTTTCCTTATAACCATAGATTAACACAATGGTAACTTTTAATATCTAAAAGCACAGTAGGAAAATCATTGAATATAATTTTCATCATGCTTCTCCTTCTGCTTTATTTCCGGCTACTTTTCCAGATGAATACATGCCCACAGGAATACCTTTGTTCCGCACTAAATGAGAATTGGGTCAGAAAAAGAGGTAGTCTGATATTTGTTTAAGAAATATCTTGTACTTAAGGCAGCAGAAAAGGGGGATACTATAAATGAATATATGCCATACAAAATGCCATAGGATTTCTCAACCTAAGCCCTGAAAATTACAGCTGGAATCGGTTAAAAAAAAAAAACATTCCATTAATACTGTGGAACATTTAGAGGGTTGACTTGCTTCTGTCTAGCCTGTTAACAACTGTGAGCTGGACACATTCAAATGTTCTGTTTATTGTTTTCTTTATTACCTCTTTTCTTAGATGAACATAAAATGTAAGTGGAGAAAATTGGCAACATACATTTTATTTAAGTACAAAGGGATCATTTAGACAAAAAGAAATACATTTCATTTAAAAGTCTATATTATTTACATTGGCTTTGTTAAAATTAATTCATTATTACTGGACATGTTATGTATCTTTAAATTGAAGAAAGAATTTAGTGCTTAATTATCAAATGTATTAGCAAGTGTGGGAATATTATTCAGTAAGCATCTGGTTTAGTTATAAAATAAGCATCTGTCTTATGTTTACAACATAGAATATTTGATTCCTTTAAACCAGGGTCACAAGTTCAGATGTTTATCTGCAATCTGACTGAACCTACCTGACTTCCAGAGTTGGAATATAAATCAGATGAGATCAGATTTCACCACCTCCCATCCATTCTTCCCTCACTGGCCTTTCTTTGGAATTTGCAAACATAGAATATAGCAATAATAATGAAAATAGAGATAATATGAAATAACATCACATGAATTGTTACAGACAAAACCTAATTCTCTTCTCAATTTTGCTCATCTACCTTGAATGAAATTTCCCTTTAAGATGCAGGAAGATGTGGGAAGAATCATGCATATCTTCCTATTATTAAAGCAAATCATCATCAAATGTCTCTTCTGTATTACATTTTATATTCTGTGGGTTATAATGTCACCTGTCCTTTAGAACAGTATTGTTTATAGGCAGAGCATGTGCTATTTTATATATATTTTATATTTTTATATAGTACACTGACAGATGAAACTATATTCTCAGGTTCCTAAAGTCATGTTTTTACTAACAGTTTAATGCAGGGACTGAACTGATATCTATTGGATTAGATATTATAAAAAATGTGATCTCAGGAGCATTGTTCCTTCAAATTGCTATTTACCATACCAACAACATACAAATTCCTTGTATAATGTTCAATTTTGTTTTAAACTAAGTTTCCAGCCTATTACCCACTTTTGCCCCAGGCACCTGCTACTTCACCCAAATAAATACATTTGCAACTTCTCCATTTCCTCCCTTTTTATTTATTTATTTATTTATTTATTTATTTATTTATTTGAGGCAGAGAGAATGAGAGAGAGAGAGCACATGAGAGGGGGGAGGGTCAGAGGGAGAAGCGGGCTCCCCGCTGAGCAGGGAGCCCGATGCGGGACTCGATCCCGGGACTCCAGGATCATGACCTGAGCCGAAGGCAGTCGCTTAACCAACTGAGCCACCCAGGCGCCCCCATTTCCTCCCTTTTAAGAATTACTCTCCTTTGTCCTGTTTTAAAATGTATGAAAAGATCTTCTGTAGCACGTGGTGCCCTCCATCTCGCACTAGAACAATTTATATGTCGGTCTTACTAGAGGGAAGTGAGTTCACAGTGGCAATGAGTTCATTTTATTTCTCTCTGAATATTTGCTAAACGTACTGAGAACTCTTGTACCAAATTTTGTGATAAGCACTTTATATCATAATAGTTAATCATCACAACATTAGAATTATAGTAAGAATTAGCACTGTTTTACTGATGAGGAAAAAATGTGGCTTTTAGAAGTTTAGATCATGAGCAGGCTCACAGAGCAAATAAGTGGGAGCATTAGGATTTGAATTCAGGACTCTCTTAAAGCACATACTGTTAACCACAGTACTTACTGGTTCCCAAATTAAAGGGTGTGAACATGAATAAAAGAAACCAATAAAAGCAAATAAAGCATACAAATAAATATGTATCTGTTTATGTGGCCCAGATGTCCCCAAGCCTCACACTACAAAACAAGGTCACATTTTCATTTTAGAAGGGAGGAGGCCTCCACTCCCATCTTATACCACCCTGCTTGTTCTGGTCTAAGAGGAGGGACTGTACATGTATTAGTGGGTGGGATCACTATGTGCGAAAATGTTCAGTGTGGTTCCTGAATTCAAAAGGGCAATGCCAGACATCTGGTCTTCTCTTTGCCTCCACTCACACCCGGCTGCAGCCTGATCCTTGCTTCTCTGTGGAGGGTGACTCATGGTAAGACTTTAATTTGGGCTTAGTAGAGGGTGGAAAGTCTCACTAAGAACTTGAGCTTAGGCCTCACGCTCACAAGAGATATTTGGTCATCAGAATCTTGTTTTCCAGGGTGCCTGGGTGGCTCAGTCGGTTAAGCGACTGCCTTCGGCTCAGGTCATGATCCTGGAGTCCTGGGATCGAGTCCCGCATCGGGCTCCCTGCTCGGCAGGGAGTCTGCTTCTCCCTCTGACCCTCCTCCCTCTCGTGCTCTCTGTCTCTCATTCTCTCTCACAAATAAACAAATAAAATCTTTAAAAAAAAAAAAAGAATCTTGTTTTCCATTGACTATAGCTACCTTAGGAGCCACAGAGGAAGTATTGAGAAAGGGCAGATAGGATTTTGGTTCTTCTTTTTTTTTTTTTTTTTGAGTCACATATTTCTTTATTATTCCATATCACAGACAAACTTCATAGAGTGTGAGTTTTCCTTGTGTACAAAACTGGGGCAACAATATCTATCTGACAGCTCCCTTACAGTAATCACAAAGCATTGTATTCAGTTCTAACTGCTACATAATAATAGCTACATATACAGAGTACTTACTACGTGCCAGACATGGTTCTGTGTGCTTTATTAAATTAATACCTTAATCCTCAAAGAGATCCTGAGATCTCTTTGTATTAATTGTTCTATTTTATGAAGGACAAATTTGAGACTTAAAAAGATTAAGTAACCTCCCTACTGTTAGAGTTTGCCACTGCGAAGACAGGCCATCTGGCTCCAGTGCCCACCCTGTTGGCCTCTGGGTGACATTCCCTTTTACTTTTTAATTTAAATTCAATTAATTAACATACAATGTGTTATTCATTTCAGGGGTAGAGGTTAGTGATTCATCAGTCTTATATAATACCCAGTAATGGGGCACCTGGGTGGCTCAGTCGTTAAGCGTCTGCCTTCGGCTCAGGTTATGACCCCAGGGTCCTGGGATCGAGTTCCACATCGGGCTCCCTGCTCGGCAGGAAGCTTGCTTCTCCCTCCTCCACTCCCCCTGCTTGTGTTCCTTCTCTCGATATCTCTCTCTCTGTCAAGTAAATAAAATCTTAAAAAAAAAAAAAAATAGCCAGTACTCATTGCATCATGTGCCTGCCTTAAGGTCCATCACCCAGTTACCCCATCCCCCCACTGCCCTTCCACTCCAGCAACCCTCAGTTTGTTTCCTAAGATTAAGAATCTCTTATGGTTTGTCTCCCTCTCTGATTTCAACTTGTTTTATTTTTTCCTCTCTTCCCTATAATCCTCTGTCTTGTTTCTTAAATTCTACATGAGTGAGATCATAAGATAATTGTCTTTCTCTGATTGACTTATTTATTTTGCTTAGCATAATACCCTCTAGTTCCTCCACGTCATTGCAAATGGCAAGATTTCATTTTTTTTAATGGCTGAGTAGTATTGCATTGTAAATATACACCACATCTTCTTTTTTTTTTTAAAGATTTTATTTATCTGACAGAGAGAGAGACGCAACCAGAGAGGGAACACAAGCAGGGGGAGTGGGAGAGGGAGAAGCGGGCTTCCCGCTGAGCAGGGAGCCCGATGCGGGGTTCGATCCCAGGACCCTGGGATCATGACCTGAGCCGAAGGCAGATGCTTAACGACTGAGCCACCCAGGCGCCCATACACCACATCTTCTTTATTCATTCATCTATAGATGGACATCTGGGCTCTTTCCATAATTTGGCTATTGTGGACTTTGCTACTATAAACTTTGGGGTGCAGGTGCCCTTTCGGATCACTACATTTGTATCTTTGGGGTAAATACCCAGTAGTACAATTGCTGGGTCATAGAGTAGCTCTATTTTCAACTTTTTGAGGAACCTCCATACTGTTTTCCAGAGTGGCTGCACCAGCTTGCATTCCCACCAACAGTGTAGGAGGGTTCCCCTTTCTCCGCATTGTCGCTAATACGTGTTGTTTCCTGACTTGTTAATTTTAGTCATTCTGACTGGTGTGAGGTGATCTTCTTGGAGACGGGCCTGTTGTGCTGATTCTCAGGTGTCTTTGCCCCAGGGGAATTGCCCCGCCCTTGCCAGGGGGCCAGGCTAAGTAAGCAGCTCTGGATTGCTCTATGTGGCTTTTGTTCCCTGAAGGTTTTCCATGCTGCTTTAGAGGATAAGAATGAAAATGGTGGCCTCCCAGTCTCCAGCCCCAGAGCCAAGAGCTCGGAGCCCCACTCCTCAGTGAGCCCTCAGAGAAAAGCCGTCAATCACTCCTGTCTCCCTGGTCTCCAACGACACTTCATGCTCACCCAGCCTGTGACCGAGTGTTTCTATCTCAGGCACATGACCTAGTTTTGAATCTCCAAATCCTGCAAACTCCTGGTTTGCACCTGCACTGCTCCTCTGGGGAGGAAGTGGGGGTTCTCCCAGCAGTTCTGCCACTTGCTGAGCCCCTGCTTGGACAGCAGTTGCTGGGACAATCCTCGGTTTGTGGTTTATGGCAATGTCTACCTGAGAGCCCACTCCCGGGCTCGCTGATTGCAGCCGGCTTCCCCACTTGATTCTGGGAACTCTGCTGCACTCAGGCACCCCCATCTTCCTGAGACCACACTGTCCCAGCGAGGGTTATGACCTGCTTTGGCACCTGAGCACCTTTCTGGCAGGGATGTCCCTCACCAGAGCAGACTTCTAAAAGTTCCGATTTTGCATTCCAGTGCTATATCATTTTCTCACATAGTTACTAATTGTGTGTGTGTGTGTGTGTGTGTGTATGCAGTGAAGACCCATAAGATTCATTCTCAGCAAATTTTCAAATATATAGTAGAGTATTATTAATATAATTACCATGTTATACATTATATATCTAAAGTTTGTTCATCTTATAACTGAAAGTTTTTACCTTTTAACCAACATTTCCCCCCACCCCACCTAGCCTGTGGCAACCACTATTCTACTTTGATTTTATAAGTTTGACATTTTTAGATTTGACATATATGTTATAGCATGAAATATTTGTCTTTCGGTGCTGGCTTATTTTACCTGCATACTGTCCTCCAAGTTCATCCACATTTTCCAAAAGGTAGGATATCCTTTTTTCCAAAAGGCTGAATAATATTCCATTATACAAATGTGCATATATTTATTATTATATTAATATAATTTTATATATAGGTAATATACATGTATGATTATCCATATCTATATCTATATTGAATCTCTAAATATCTTCATTCTTTCATCGACCTTTGGTTTAGTTCCATATCTTAGCTATTGTGAATCATGGTCAATGAACATAGGAGGACAGGTATCACTTCAAGATTATAATTTCATTTGTATATACATATATATATACACACATGTATATACATATGTATATAAGATATTATTTTCACATATATACTCAGATATATACTTGTGTATGTATATTTATATACACATATATATGAATATATTTATACACACAAGGATACTCAGAAATAGGATTGATGGATCATATAGCAGTCCTATTTTTATTTTTGTGAGGAACTGCCATACTATTTTCCATAATGGCTGTACTAATTTACATTTCCATCAAAAGTGTACAAGGGTTCCTTTTTCTTCACATCCTTGACAGCACTTGTTATCTCCTATCTTTTTCATACTAGCTATTCTTTTTTTTTTTTATTAAAGATTTTATTTATTTATTTGACAGAGAGAGAGATAGCGAGAGCAGGAACACAAGCAGGGGGAGTGGGAGAGGGAGAAGCAGGCTTCCCGAGGAGCAGGGAGCCCGATGTGGGACTCGATCCTAGGACCCTGGGATCATGACCTGAGCCGAAGGCAGATGCTTAACAACTGAGCCACCCAGGCGCCCTCATACTAGCTATTCTTGTTAACGTGACTGAGGTGATATCTTATGGGTTTTTTTTTTTTGAATTTTTTATTTAAGTGTAGTTGACATAAAATGTTACATTAGTTCCAGGTGTACAAAATAGTGATTCAACTTCTCTGTATGTTATGCTCTGCTACCACATAGCATAATATGCACACCACAAGTGCAGCTACCATCGATCACCACAAAGATATATTACAATATCATTGACTATATTTCCTATGATATGCCTTTTATTCCCATGACTTATTTATTCCATAACTGGAAGCTTGTATCTTCCACTCTCCTTCACCCATTTTTCCCAGCCCCCTACCCCCTTCCCTCTGGCAACTATCAGTTTATTCTCTGTATTTATAGATCTGATTCTGCTTCTTATCTGTTTATTCATTTGTTTTTTAGATTCCACATATGAGTGAAATCATATGGTATTTGTCTTTCTGAGTCTAACTTCTTTCATTTAGCATTGTACCCTCTAGGTCCATCCATGTTGTCACAAATGGCAATATCTCATCCTTTTTTAAAGCTGTGTAATATTCCATTGTGTATATATACCACATCTTCCTTATCCACTTGTCTGTTGATGGACACTTACTATCCATTGTGGTTTTGATTTATATTTCTTGATTATTAGTGATGTTGAGCACTTTTTCATGTACATTTTAGCCGTTTACATGTCTTCTTTGGAAAAATTAGTCAATTCCTTTGCCCATTTTTTAACTGGTTATTTGTGTGTCTGCTATCAAGTTGTATATATTGTGGATAACCCCTTATCAGATGGATGGTTTGCAAATATTTTCTCTCACTCTGTAGGCTGCCTTTTCATTTTGTTGTTTTCTTAGCTAAGCAGAAGCTTTTTAGATTGATGTATTTCCACTTGTTTATTTTTATTTGTGTTGCTTGTACTTTGGTATCATATCCAAAAAATTATAACCAAGACCAATGTCAAAGAGCTTATTATCTACATTTTCTCCTAGGAATTTTACAATTTTAGATCTTATGTTTAAGGCTTTAATCCATTTTGAGTTGATTTTTGTGTGTGTTATAAGAAAAGGACCCAATTCTCATTCTTTGTATATGGATATCCAATTTTCACAACATCATTTACTGAAGAGACTATGTTTTCTCCATTGTGAATTCTTGGCACCTTTGTCAAAGATTAGTTGACTGTATACGTGTGTGTTTATTCTAGGATCTCTATTCTATGTTATGATTCTATTTTCATGCCCATACTGTTTTGATTAGTATAGCCTTGTAATACGTTTTGAAATCAGGCAGTATGATGCCTCTAGCTTTGTTCTTGCTCAAGATTATGTTGGCTATTTGGAGTACTGTGTGGTTCCATATGAAATTTAGTTGTTTTTTTTTTTTTCTTTTTTGAAAAATTTGTAGATCTTTAGGAAGTATGGATATTTTAACAATATGAATTATCTAATCCATGAACACAGAATACTTTCCATTTATGTGTGTGTTCTTTAGTGTATTTCAGTAGTCTTATATTTTTTAGCATATAGATCTTTCACCTTTTAGGTAGTTTATAAGTATTATTTTTGATGGTTAGTGTTTTCTTCTTTTTCTAATTCTGAGGTGTAAATTAAAATTGTGTGAGATCTTTCTTGTTTCTTAATGTAGGCATTTGTTGCTATAAACTTCCCTCTTTGAACCACTTTTGCTAATCTCATAAGTTTTGGTATGCTGTGTTTTCATTTTCATTTGCCTCAAGATACTTTCTGATTTTTCTTTTGATTTCATCTTTGATACATATGTTACTCAGGAGTGTGTTGTTTAATTTTCACATATTTGTGAATTTTCCAATTTTCCTATTGTTATTGATTTCTAGCTTTATACCACTGTGGTTAGAAGAAGCACTTGATATGATTTCGATCTTAAATTTGTTAAGAATTGTTTTGTGGTCTAACATACGATCTATCCTTGTGCACTTGAGAAGAATATGTGTTATGTAACTATGATAGTTTATTTCTAGACTCTCAGTTCTATTTAACTGATTCGTATGACTTACCTTGTGCCAGCACCACACTGTTTTGATTACTGTAGTTTTGAAATCAGAAAGCATAAGTCTTTAAACTTTGCTTTTCCATTTCAGGATCATTTTGACTATTCTGGGTCTCTTGAATTTCCATAGGAATTTTAGAATCAGGTTGTCAATTTCTGCAACTAACTTAGCTGAGTTAATTATTTGGTGTTGAACCTCAAAATGTGCAGCCTTGAGAATATGCACATTTACCCTTGGATGACAGTGGTTTTAGAAGGGCTGTTTCTTGCTGCCTCTTTCTCTAATCTCTCTGTTAAGCTGCCTGTCCCATGTGGTATTAAACCCAGCTCCACTAATTACCAGTTGATCGTTTTACCACTTTGACAATGCTTTGGAACATAAATCACTCCCTAGTCTGATTCAGTTAAATCTGTGCCCCTTTGCAGAAGATGTTTTTGAGGGTAGTCTTTGAGGTTTGTTTCTGACCTCAGAAAGGTCCTACTTAGTTGTCAGTTTCCCAGATTCCCTTTGGTAAATGCCCTGCTTACAGTTTAGCTTCCTTATCTCATGACATTGCCATTGTATTCTTAATTGCTTGCAACCAAAATCTCTCATTATTTTCAAGAGCACATTTCTTTCTTGGGGAGTTTCAGAGTTCCATGTTCTTGTGGTTTGTCTTTTCCCCCTAAGAAAAATCTCTGAGCTGCTTCTTTTGAGCTGGAGGTGAGAACAATGGCCCACTTAGTTAAGCTCCTTATTCTTTTTTTTATTGTTATGTTAATCACCATACATTACATCTTATTCTTTTATTTTTAAGATTTTATTTATTTATTCATGAGAGACAGAGAGAGAGAGAGAAGCAGAGGCAGAGGCAGAGGGAGAAGAAGGCTCCCTAAAGAACAGGGAGCCCGATGTGGGACTTGAACCCAGGACCCTGGGATCATGACCTCAGCCAAAGGCAGACACTTAACCGACTGAGCCACCCAGGTACCCACTCCTTATTCTTAATTAACAAGACCTTTTTTTTTTTTTTTTTTTGAAAGCATCCTTAAGCATAAACTTCCCATGAAGTCAGCTTTGGGGAGAGCTTTGATGTCCCTTTTCTTGTGGACTGTCTCTCTCCCTGAGCCAAAATCTTTGGCCAAAATCTCTGAGCAACTACTCTGGGCATTGGGGGAGTGGATGGTAGAGTCTAATCTTTACTGCTTGCATATCCCAGCTTGGAATCTCCACCCTACAAGCCAAATGGGGTGAAGGCAATTGAGGTCAAATTTTGCCATACCTCTAGGCAGGGCCTTCACTTGTCATGCATATAGACAGGACATGAGGTAGAGACTCCATAAGTAGGGTATAGCCTCTATATCCTATACGTAGATAGAGTAAAGTCTCTATCTTATGGGTAAGAACTGGGTTGAATAAGGGAGCCCCTGGACTCTTGGTCATAAATACCAGGAAATTAGCCTCTTTAAATTGAAGTTAGAATGGTTGAGAAATGCTGGCAGCCAGCCTTGTCCAGTAAGACAAAGTAAAAAGCTTAAGGTTGAAAGCTTAAGGGAGGGAGACTCTGTTTTTGGCCACAAATGCCCTGAGTATAGCTTCCATCAAGTTAAGTTAGGGGGAGAAGGTATTGTGAATCATGGCTCATATGTCACAGACTCTTGCTGTTTTAACTGAATTTTAGTAGATTTTCTTGAATAATTGTTTCTTCATTTGATGTATAACTTTAGTACAATTCTAGAGATTTTAAATGATAGTTCTTATATAATTTTAATCAGTTTTGTTTGATTTACTGGGGAATTAGGATGGAAACCACGATAAGTACAATATATAGGAAAAGACTTCAGAACACTTATAATAGATAGAGGTTTATTTAATTGGAAATATCAGGGAAAGCCCTGGAATGTCCCATATTGCCACATTCATGTTTCACTCACAGGCATATAACATAATTTTTAGCCAGTTATATATATGGGTAAATTATCTAGGACATTTCAGGGACTTCTGAATCTTGAAATGAGACCAAGAAAGATAAAACCTACTTCTATCTTTAGATATTATGCAAAGAATATGATTCCCATAGTTGGTGTATCTACCATAAATCCTGAAAGATGATAATCTTTCACATGAGGAAGCGTATTAGGTGAGAATGATAGAGGAGAAAGACTAGAAAAGTCTAGGACTTGAATGACATTAACTCTTCCTGAGTGTCCCTTGACTGGTTACAGGATATGAAAAACTGCCATTGAATAAGCAATAGATTTAGAGTTGTCCATTACTTGCAGCCAAAGCATTTTGATAAAAGGAGAAGAAAAAAGTATTTTCAGTTTATTTATGGTTGATGTAAATAGCATGACCATGAAGAATGAAATAAGGTCATGAAATAAGAAATGAATTGGAGGAACTATAGAAAGGGAGAGGCCAAAATGGTAGGTAGGGAACAGAACAGGTGAGGCCCCTTAGGACATGTTAAAGAAACCTGTCCTTTTTTTTTTTTTTTTTTAAGATTTTATTTATTTATTTGAGAGAGAGAGAGTGAGAAAGTGCATGAGCAGGGGGAAAGGCAGAGGGAGAAGCAGACTCCCCAGTGAGTGGGGAGCCCAATGCAGGGCTTGATCCCTGGACCCCGGAATCATGACCTTAGCTGAAGTCAGACACTCAACTGACTGAAGCACCCAGGCGCCCCAAAAGGAGTCTGTTCTTATCAAAAGGACAGAAAGAAATGATTGGAAGGTTTTAAGCAAAGAAGGAGATTCAGATTTATATTTTGACAATGCTGTTCCAGCAGAAATGCAGAGAATGTATTTGCAATATAGAAACAGTGTATATGTAGATAGATCAACTGAAGGTAATGGAATGCAAGAGAGAAATTATTACAACTGGTATTTTCAAATATGCAGTAGAAGTAGAGTGAAGATGTCTAAGCAGTAACCACAAAAGGATTTTGATGGATTGGATTAATGGAGTGGACTTTAAATAGTGTCAAGAATGATATCTACATTCTGTTCTTGCAGAGGACTAAATAGTGATACTATTTATTAAGATAGTAAACAGTGGAAGAAGACCTCGCAGCAGGATAGGGGACAGATTGTGAGTTAAGTGAATAATTCAATGAAGAGGCCCATGGGAAGGTCTTCACAGAGAAAGACTATCTATCTATAGATGGCAGTTAAAGCTGTGCAAAAGAATGAGATGACTCAGGGCCCAGGGTTGAGTCTTGAAGAATGCCAACATAGAGTTCTATAGAAAAAGAAAAGACAAGAGGAGAAACAGTTAAGAAAGGTAGGAGAGGGCCAAAAGATTACTGTTAGATAATAATAATAATAATAAATAAGTGCTTTAAAAGAAGGGTAGAGGAAAATTGTGATCATACTAGTTCATGTTATTGAGAGGTTAATTGTAAAATTGAGAGTGTATTGGAGAATGGATGGAGATTGAAAAAGAAAAATTAATTGTTCAATCTGGCTGAATTATAGAATTTCTAAATTCAAATTCATCTTTAGAATAATAGATTCTTTTATATTACAGTCTGAAAAAAAGGTAAATGTGGGGCAGAACCAACTAAATATATATTACATTCATCAAAAATGTGATCTAGATATAATATCTAGTTAGTTCTAAATATTTTAATAAGTAATACACAAAAATCATATATTTGTTCCCTAAAAATGATCAAAATATATGCTTCTCCAAATTAAGAGTACCTGGAGGATTATATAACTTTAATTCTGGCTATTTGTGAAGGATTTTATGTTATTACTTACTACATGATAAAATGAAAATGTGAATTTGTCATAGATACTTATCTCTGGAATTGAGCATGCACTGCTTCTAAAGAGTTATAGCTTTATCTTAAATAATCCTACACAATAGTGCTGCATGCAGTCTGAACTTCTTAAAAGAACTTAATTGGAAAATATAGTTTTAATAAACAACATAGTTTTTTTTTTTTTTAAACAACATAGTTTTTATCATTTTAGAGTATAGCTAAAACCCACTTTAAATCCAGTGGGCCATGGTGATTTCCGTTTTACTAATTTTTAATGTTCTACCAAATAGAAATGACCATCTTTGTAGAAAAGAAATTAAGATTGGGGTATATAATGAAAAGTGATGGACTCCAGGAAAAACTTAGAGGTGGTTCTTAGATTGATCAAACTTGTGGGTGGTCAGTGTGACTCTGCTCACTTGCAGTTCAGGGAGAAACGTAATGGTTATGCTGACTCACAAAAGGGCATGCACAACTCCAGTTATCTTTTATCAATTATTGTGTGTCCAAAGTTTTTAAATGTCTTTCTCATAATTCCATTTTCACATATCTGAACATCTACCCAAAACTTATGGAAATTTTGCATTGTTGAATTTTTTGAATGAGTAAAATCTTTACTGGATTTCTTACACCCGTCTTTAAAAGGCCAATCACAGTCTTGTCTCTCCTGGCTAAGTATCAATAACAACAAGAATTTTTTGAAACACTTTGTTTCAAATAATACATTCCTTAAAAATACATTCTAAGATAAATTGTGCATGGATATAACATCAAAAGTGATTAAAAGTTCATATGAGAGTTAATATAAGAATGTGACTGAGAGGGGCGCCTGGGTGGCTCAGTTGTTAAGCATCTGCCTTCAGCTCAGGTCCTGATCCCAGGGTCCTAGGATCCAGCCCTACATCAGGCTCCCTGCTCCGGGAAGCCTGCTTCTCCCTCTCCCGCTCCCCCTGCTTGTGTTCCCTCTATCGCTGTGTCTCTCTCTGTCAAATAAATAAATAAAATCTTTAAAAAAAAAAAAAAAAAGAATGTGACTGAGAACTTGGCTTTCTGGATTAAAATCTCATTTTGCATTTACAAATATGTAAACTTTGACAGTTACTTATTCTCCCTTTTCCTCAGTTTTCTTATTTATAAAATTTGGATAATAAGCATAACTGTATCATTTGGCTGTTGCAGGGAATAGATATTTTGATATTTGGAAGAGGATAAAATAATCCATGGCATGTTGTAAATACATAATATATATTAGGTGTCAATATATGTTGGTTGAAGTATAAGTAAGATATACAAATATATATTTGTTCTTAAATATTCAAGTCTTTTTTTATTCCTTAATTTATACTGTAAGCTTTCAGAGAGTGAGTATTTGATAATATGTGTGTATGAATGTGTCTCTGTTAATACATATATCAATAAGTGTGGAATAGGATTGTTTCTGTTGCATCCAAATTGTCAAAGGGCTCAAAGTTGCAGACATTGTATGATAAATGAAGAGATGCTCTAAATTTAATGTTTCCAAAGGTGCCCAGCATATCTGCCTTAGCATTTGTAGGACCCTAGGCAAATATGTTCTGTAATGCTTCTCTTTCTATAAACAATATGATTAAAAATGTATCACAAAATATATGAGCCCATGTGAAATATATTGATTTATCAATAATTTAGAGCAATAGATAAATAGGAGGTACTTACATATTTTATGTTCAATGAGTGTATGGGAAGAATCTTATAGTGTCCAGGTACCATCTCTCCCAAGTCTGATTCAAGAACCATCTCTCTGTGCTTTTCATTGTCACATGCATTATTAGTGGCTTATTTCATATCCTTTACCATGAATGGCAAGGCTATTATTATTCACACTACCATGGTTTTTTGGAACCCATTTGTATAAAAACAACTTCAGATCTTCTTTTTTCTGCAATTCCTTAGTAACTTTTATTTATCTTTTTTTAATGCTTTTAACTTCATTACTCATGATGATGCATCATCCTTCAAACAGCCAATGAATATCTGCTTGCACTGACTCTCTTAATGACTGTTATTATGCTTTGTTGATGATGACCACAAATAGAAGTTTTACCAGAGTGTGCAAGAGAATTTGAATCATAACTCACCTTCTGGTCATGTTCAATTTACTATTTGGAGTATTATAGGCTAAAAACAGAACAATGTATATTTCAGTTATTATTTCTCTTGAACTCTTTAAGTCATAGTCCTTATATTCTTAAAATGAGATTTCTTTCAATGTTAACTGCAAATCTGTCTACTACATAGTACCATCAGTGGAATGAAGAGTCAAGAATTCTGTGGCAGAAGTTTCATTTATGCAAACAATGTCCAGTTCTAGTTTTCATAACGAGATTTTTCAATTAAAACATGAGAAAATATCAATCATAAGTGCCTACTAATGTTGCAGAGCAACATTCTTAAAAACATCAGAGCATATTGGCAGGGTTAACCCTGGAGGACCATCTGAGTTGGCAGAGTTACTACTGTTAGTGCCAATATCTAGAGGTGCACAAGATGAAGGACACCTGCTGCCACCCCCTCTGCCTTTGGGTGCTATGGACCAGAGGCAGCACCACTTAAGATTACCACTGTAAGATTAGTGACAACCTAACCAAGCACTTAAGCCCAGACTTTATATGGCTCTAGCCCAATGGTCATCAGTAGTAGACACTGGTAGACCAGAGTCTAAAATTCTTCCCATGTCTGCTGTGAATGAGAGTCATCCAAGATCAGCATGTCAGTACCATTCTGGTAGCCCAATCTCATGCAATCCTATGAAAAAAATACTACCTTGGTAATTAGATATGACCCATTTACCATGCTGCCCTACTGGACCAAGGACCATCCACAGAACTTTAGGATGACCCCATCAGCTTGAGTGTCAGAGCTCCTTGGGGCACTTAGTGTGTCCCATGAATGGGATAAAAGGGTTGGAGAGTTCCTTTAAGGAGAGAAAGACATGGTTTACAGCATCTTGTCTGGACAGGTCAGCCCAAGACAGTCCCAACCACCAGGGAGAACATAAAAAAAATTGAAATTTGTGCTTCTAGAAGACAGAGTTCACACAAGATCAGATTCAGGCTTGGAGTGCTCTGCCCAGATGGGATTGGAAGGCACCACAAGAAGCAACTTCTCCTCTCCCCCACCCTCAATCAAGCCTAAGGTAGGATGACTTGTACCCCTTACCAACAAGCTAGATACTTATTGAAAGAGAATTCATTGACAAAATTCAAGAAGAAAACACAGAGGAAAGTAAAGCTCTGCTTCCCCCTCAAGAAGGCAAGTGAGAGTAGCTCTAACAGAAAGCCTTAGAGGAAAATGGGAGGTGCATTCAAGATGAGGAACCTAGAATCTCGTGCCTCAGTGAACACTTTGGTATTCTGATCCATGCTAAAGCCTGAGAACCACTAAGGGAAGGATTGCTATGACTCCTAGGTTCAAATACTTGGGTTTCTAAAGGCATAAAGGAGGAAGAGATGTTGTTTTAGACCACCTTTCACTGATGTCAATAAACATTTGAATCATTTAAATCCCATTTCTTTAATTCCATGCTTTACTAAGCAACTTCTTTTGGCCTTTATATCAGTTAAGAAGCTATAAACTTCATTCAATGGAAATTTCCAATCCAAACAGAATTAACAAGGAAAAGGTGTTATCAAATAAATGAATGAATGAATGATGAATGATAGAATGGGGTAACTTTCAGAGTTGGTTATTTTGGTGGTTCAATAATACTATCAAGGGACAAAGTTCTTCCCATATTTTTTTTATATTCTCATATTTCTTCTCTCGTTTGCAAAATAGTTGCAGCATCCCAAGCATGACTTATAACTACAAAAACATTTTTGTGTATATTTTAAAGAAGCTTCACAGCCAGCTCTCATTGGTCAGGATTGTATCAGACGGAAGCCTAACACAATTAGTAGCAACAGCACTTGAATCACCACAATTAGCTTTTTTTTTCAAATTTTTATTAAATTCTAGTTACTTACTTAACTTATACTCAGTGCTCATCATAACAAGTGCTCTCCTTAATACAATTAGGAATTATCCTCTAGGTTGTGTAGGGAAGGAGGTGGCAGGTGTGAAGCAATTTGGTGTAAGCCAATTTCTTGCAATAAACTTCTTAGTACTCATCTCCTACTGGTTCTATGTCCCTGGCTAAACCCCAACTAATATGCTCGGTATCATGAATATTTACTAATATGAAATTTATTTATTGTAAAAAAATTATAAATATCTTCCCTGGTAACCCTACCTACCTTCATGATCCTGTTCAAAATATGCTTAGAAAACCTATTCCACCTAAGGGTATATCATGCTGTTATTATTAATTTATATATAACATGAATTAAAAACGGTGAAAGTATAATATGAAATGTAAAATGTTTCATATTATAGTATGTATAACATTATCCAAAGGAAATTTTAAAATGGTACAACATTTGCAAGATTTATCCCTCCAAATATATGTAATCAGTTGATTATCCCATCTAGAGATTCTAGTGACATAATTAAACACAAAATGAAAATATAAAAAGTAGTTAGCTCAGACCACCAAAACACCAGAAAGACACCGAATATTTTGGGATTATATTTTAAAATAATCTCTTTAAAAAAAAAAAGATTTTATTTATTTATTTGACGAGACAGCACAAGCTGGGGAACAGTAGAGGGAAAGGGAGAAGCAGGCTCCCCGCTGAGCAGGGAGCCTGATGCGGGGCTGGATCCCTGAGATAATGACCTGAGCAGAAGGCAGAGGCTGAACCATCTGAGCCACCCAGGTGCTCCTAAAATAATCTCTTTAAAATTAAGTTTTCTGGGCGTCTGGGTGGCTTAGTCGTTAAGTGTCTGCCTTCACCTCAAGTCATGATCCCAGGGTCCTGGGATCGAACCCCTCATTGGGTTCCCTGCTCTGCAGGAAGCCTGCTTCTGCTTCTCCCACTCCCCCTGCTTGTGTTCCCTCTTTCACTGTGTCTCTCTCTGTCAAATAAATAAATAAAATCTTTAAAAAAAATTAAGTTTTCTTTTTATTTCTTAAAGGAATATTTGATATTATTTCCTTTTATTTTTAAAACTTTGTATTTGCTACCCATTACTTACTTAGAACCTTGGCTGTTAATATTCTTTCCTCAGAATGTTTTCCTGCCATTCCTATAAGGATTGGGATCTAACATTATATACTGACAAGCAATAAAAGGTTGATGAATCCAAACAAGGTTGTTTTAATGAATAAATGAATGTATGAGTGAGTGAGTGAATGAAAAGTGAATAAATGTATGACATTGAAAAATTTCAAAATCACATTGGTTTAAGTTTGAATGATTTAATCCAAAAGCAGTTAAAGTATGATCAATCGTCAAGACTAGGTTGGGTAACACCAGTGAAAAAATAAGGAATAGAAATTAATTAGTTAAGGGGCACCTGGGTGGCTCAGTTGGTTAAGAGTCTGCCTTTGGTTCAGGTCATGATACGTGGGTCCTGGGATCGAGGCCCAGGTCTGGCTCCCTGCTCAGCGGGGAGACTGCTTCTCCTTCTTTTGCCACTCCGTCCCACTAATGCTCCCTCTCTTTGCTCTCTCTCTCAAATAAATAAGTAAAATCTTAAAAAAAAAAGAAATAAAATCAGTAAGCTGATAATTTTTACTAACTAGCTTTTGTAAACCCGTTCATGTTATTATCTGATTTCTATTGTACTTTATGTGTTATGCAGAGGACGGCCACGCAAGGTCATGGCTGAAGCTGAAGTCAATGTTAACAAGATCTTGAAAGGGATCTTTTGTCTCTGCACTATCCAGGCATTATCTGAATCCTGGGAATATTATTATTAAATATAAAGTGAGTGAATTTCCTTTTGGAATTAGAAAACATTCCAGAATTAAAGTTTTGTAATCTAGCAGGAGGAAATATCTTAAATTTCCTAATTTGATCAGGTTTAAAATAGTCAGTTAAACTGATACTTTAGATAGAGAGAGGATAGTAGATGAAGAGAGGATATATAAACCATTAATGAGGAAACATTCAGGGATTACAGAAAATGACCCAGGACTTCTTCACACACATCACTCTTCCTGTTAGTTCTGAAAAGGTGTCATATTTATGTTCTTTCCTTCAGATCTGTCAGGATTTGAACCACTTCCCTTTAAAGGGTCCAGTGATAATTTTTCTGATTTTTTTTTTTCTTAGCCCAGGATGAGAGAAGGCAGAATCACTGACTGATGGAGTCTAATAATCATTGACCTAAAGCTGATTAAGACCAGATTTAGCAGTTTTTACTCTACTCATCAAGATAATAAAGCTTTGGGGCTTTGGCTACAGATCATTTTTTTTTCTTTAATAAATGGCTATAATTATATTTCAGTGACCTTTTCTAAAACCTACTTATCTACTTATATGTGAAATTGCAAGAACTGAAGTTTGAGATTTTTCTAATCCACTTCTTGAGACTAGAGCTATTCCCCCTATGAAACAAATCAGTTTGGCTATGATCATTTAAACATCATGTTAGACAATTATTTTTATAATCCCACAATTCTAAATTCTTTCCACCCTTGACTTTTCAACATTTGCCAGGAGAAATAAGAAGAAAAATGAACAGATAACATAACTTTATCTCTTTCTCATTTAAGAAAGAGAAATATAAAGAAAAATAATTGAATTAATGCAGTACATGTCTGCTATTTTAGATAGCCTTAGAAACTTTATTCATTCATTATTTTATTCACTTGTTCAAATATTTACAGAGTGCTTAATATGAACCTACCAATAGTGTAGGCACTGGGCATAATACATAAACAAGAAAAACCTTGCCTTTATAAAATTTATATAATAGTGAGTGGAGACAGAAAATAACTTGTAAGCAAAAACTATTTCAGATAAGGATAATTAATGTGAACAAAATGAAACAGAATAATTAATGCATGAAAGTACATGTTAGGTGGTCAGGTGGGATGAGGCATAAAGAACATCCCTAATTGAAGCTGTTAGCAAAAGCCAAACTGAGGGGACGACATTTGAGTTCATATAAACCCAATCTCCAAATCAAAAATATGATAATATGTCACTGAAAATTTTCATTTAAAGCCAAGTAAATGTTTCAATAATTTTATGAAGTACATTCAAAAACAAGTATCATTTGTAAAATTAGGGAAACCTTTCATATTTATCTTTATGTATTTATAGTACTATAAATATTGTTAAATATATTGAGAATTATAAAATAATGACAAAGTCCCAAGGCAAGTTATGAGGTTGTGTATTAAAGATGATTCATGTGTCTAAAACCTTAGGAAAAATGTGAGGGCTGTAATATGTAGAAGTATGAATCTCTTAATTACATAATAATGCTAAATACTGCCTTAGGTCATTGATATTTGACTTTTCACAAGAATATATCGAATACCAAGTTATTGAATTCTCATTACATGTCAGAGGTTGCCTTAGACATCTGGTTAGCTAGTATGTGTAGGTTTGTAATTCTTGCCAGAAAAATCACCCATTTTGTTTATTTTTTTAAAATAGAAGGTAATTTTCTTAATTTTAACTGATATTCCTATGTTAAGTATTGTTCATTTCTACTTCATCCTCTACGCAGTTTCTTTATTAATCTATCAAAATACCAATATATTATTAAGAAGTGTGAAAATTCAAATTCCATGCTTAAAAGCCTCCAAATTCCTATTAACTGGTCAGTCCTTTTCAAAATATTTTAGTGGTATGTCCCAAATTGCACTGGTTATTAAATATATATCTCAGGGTAATTTTTATTGAGTTGTATTTTATATACAGTGAAATCAACAAAATTTAAGTGTATAATTCAACTCACTTTGAAAAATTCTTTCACCAGGGTAACTCAGACTTCTATCAAACTGTAGAATATTTCTATCATTTGAGAAAGATCCCTGATGTTTCTTCTCAAACTCCACACCTCTACTTATTCCACTTGTCAAGAAGCAACCACAGTTCTGATTTGTTTCTACATAAATTGCTTTGACTGTAACAGAATTCAAATATAAATACACAGTTTCTAGCTTCTTTTGATCATCTGAATAGCTTAATGTTTCTGAGACATCAATTTTTGTGTATATTAATAGCTTAGTCCTTTTTCTGTTAATTTGCAAGTTATTTGACTATATGGATATACAACAATTTGCCTAGTCAGTCTCCAGTTGATGGAAATTTGAATGTTTCCTGGTTGGAGTAATTATGAATATCCTTGATATATTATGGATATCCTTGTACACCTTTTTATTCTAGTGTTAGAGTAGTTCTAGTCCAAAGTCATAACTTCTGAAGTCTATACTCAGTGTTCAGCTCTTCAATAAAGTCTCTTCACTTTTGTTTTTTAGAACTTGAACATTTTTTCCATTCAAGTCTATTCTCTCATATATTATTTCAAGGGAAGTCCATTAGGATTTCCCTTTTCTGTGTAAGCCCCTTTTCTCCTGCCCTGCAAATTTCTGTCACCTCAGTAGCCTTGAGCTCCATTTTCTCAATGAGACTTCTATGAGTTAGTCTTACTTTCACTGTGCCACAATGCAGAAAGAGTTGGTTGAAAGTCAGAGTAAGAGTGGACTCACATCTTTTGATTCCCTTCTATTGTGGATCATATTCTTCACTACCTATTACGTAAAGTCTAAAAATAATTTGGTATATTTTCCCAGAATTATAGTTGATTATCATGAGGAGTCTAGTCCTCTACCAGTTACTTTATCACTCATGGCAAAAAAATCTTCTCTAGGATGTCCTTTAATTTATTCAACAGCAGCATTTTATAAATGTTACATTTTTTGACATCTACTATTTTATTTTTTTAATTATATAAAACGTGCATTATGATAACACTATAAAAATCTTATTTAAAACAATATTTATGTGTATTTTGAGAACTCAATGTAGCCTCCCAAATTTTTTTATAAATTAAAAGTTATAAGAAGATCACTTACACCTAGCTTACACTTTTTTGTAAGCACCAGAATTCTATCTTATACCCTTAGCCTCAGTGTTAAATCCTTAATGTCAAAACTTCTGTTCAGTCACACCAAATAGCATGCAATAAAGCATATGCAAAATGTTATTTCTTTTTATGTGTCTTTGCTCATTCTGTTCCAGTTGTTTGGATCAAGGTTCATTTTCTTCATTCCCAGAGAACTCTGGATATTTCAATTATTGTTGTCATTTTGTATTATAAATTCTTTAGCATAAGTTAGTTTTCCCCAATTTTGCATTTTTTTTTTAATTTTAGAGTGCTTGGATAATGTTGATCCTAAAAAAAAATTTGTTGACTTTATTTTTATTTAAGGAAAAGAATATGGTCTGCCAGGTATGAGTGTGCATCAATTTCCAATGAGAAACCTTTATGAGAAGCTAAATTGTAAACAGAATTTAACTTCATAAGCAAAGCAAAGGGGGAAAAATAGAAGTTGTTTAGATAACCTGGCAACTGTCATTGATCTATAATTTCCAGAATGATCTAATTTCACTGAAGAAACATCCATTCCAATTCAGTCAGATTTACAGAATCAACTGATTGGGGTATTTACTCCTAGAAATAGTGCTAGCAACCCAAAATCTATAATCTGGATTTATTTTCACACACTGAATATAAAAGTTATAAGACATTTTAGAGATCACTCAATCTATAATCCTCATTTGTAATATGAAGAAATTTTTATCCAAGGTTTACCCATCTAATCATGTAGATTGCTCAGTGTTTTATTAACGACTTTTATATCTCCAAGAGAAAAAAATATGTAAATGAAGAAAGTAGCTCATACATGGCATATGTTTATGACTTTATTATTCTTCTATCAAGTGTACCCAATAGACCTTGGTGGAAATTTTCTACAGACTTACCTTCTAGATTGCACTAAAAAGTAAGATAATAGACTTGTTCATTCCAAACACAATTTAGGGAGAAATATTGCATGCAAAGAAGGATGAAATCGTTAGAGAACAAGCTAGAGAGGCAGAGATAGTAAGGGTAAATTTATCATCCTTTACAATGGAAAAACAATAGGTATATCAAAAATTGATACATCAATACTTAAAGATACATGTATACCACACCAGTTTTAAAAGTTAACCAAGTAACCTTGGAAACTGATGGGGGTATTTTCTAGTAAAAGAGACTAAGTTAGAGGAAGAGACTTTTCATTTTGAGCCTTTATTACTGTCTGATCTATGTTTTTGCCATATACATGTGTTATTTCTATATTTTTAAAGACGAAAAAGAAAAAATATTGAGGTCTTTCATACAATTATAGATTTATATTTTGAATTCTCAATCATCCAGTATGTACCCGAAGTGAATATGATAGTATAGCTGGATTTCAGTTTCTAATTCTTTGTAGAGTGGACTAATTTGTTTTCTACTGTTATTCCTTCTGTTTGGTAAATCTGGTGTGACAACTTCAAATAGCATGTGTAATAGAACAAAATGCAGTCTGATTGATTATGACATTTAGTCATATAACCATTTCTGTTTCATTACAGCCAGATGTTACTGCCTAATTTCTCCTGTGTCCACTTTAAATGTAGATGAGAATAAACAGCAAATTAAGAAGGTAGTAATTTACATGAATAATGAGGTAGAAATCAAAGATAAGGGCATAGCAGAATTAACTATCACCAATTGCCTTTGAATAAATGCACCTTTTATCATTTGGAAATTTGGGTATCAGGCACCTTATAGACATTTTACTATTATAGGCTACCTTGGGAAATATACCAAGGCTCAGAAAGAATTATTATAATTTAAGTATTCATTTGCAAACAAAGGACTAGTCCAATTTGACTCAACTCGATAGATAAATGTGACCATCATATTTTTAATATGTATATGTAAATAATTTATGGATACAACTACCTGTATAACAAATATCAAATAACCCTATGGTGCTCAATGGCTATCAAGGTGAAAGGGATCAAAGATGAAAAATTTGAACCTGTCAGAGACAGTAGATTATAGCTGTTCACTAAATACCTTTACACAAATTTACAAATGTCACAAATTATCGAATTGTAACAATAAAAACAACACTGGTAATTTTTTGTTGCTGACAGAAAAACCCATCCTGAAAAACCAGAGCAGCAAGAATATGTTTGTTTGTTTGTTTTCCAGTCCTAATGGCTATCTGAGAGAATTGTTTTGTTAATTCCTTAAGAAAGGAAAAAAAATAATCTTTTTAGAAAAAGAATGTTTAAATATTTGAGCATAAATTGTTAAAAACTAAATATGAAGACACTGAGAAATAAAATAATTGTGTAAGTGTATAATGTAATTGTTACCATGATCACTCATAAAAGATAATACAGATTAAAATCCTCTTACACAGAGGTCTAAACCAAACTATTTTCCAGGATATGCTGTTTCTTAAGAATGGTCTGCTGTATAATTAATAGCTTCTTCTGATGAGTCAGTCTATGTCAATACCACCAAATTGTAAACAAAAAATAGCTGCACAGGGCAAAACAAATATATAGAAGGACATTTTCCTATTTATTATTTAATTGTATCATCTATAAACAGTTGTATATTTATTTTGTTTTTTAATTTTTACTATTCCCTAGCAAAATGTCTAGACTAAATATATATAGTTATGTGGTAGTTTAATTATAGTAACTTTTGTTTCATGAATACAGTTTATATTTAAAATATTTGTTCTTGGGGCACCTGGGTGGCTCAGTTGGTAAAGCATCTGACTCTTAATTTCTGCTCAGGTCATGATTTCAGGATCTGATGTAAAGCCTCACATCAGCCTGCTTAAGATTCACTTTCTCTCTCTCTCTAAAATAAATAAATAAATAAATAATAATAATAAAAATTTAATTTAATTTAAAAAAGCAATTGTTCAGCAATTCACTTCTCATACTCCTACCATGTGCAAGACACATTTTTGGGCTCTGAGAAATACATTACTAAAAAACCAAACAAGGTCCCTTGGCCCCTCCGGTTTCCCTCTCCCCTCTTTGGCTTGGCTTTGCTGCTGCTTGTAGTTGGGGGAGAGGTGCCCCCCTCCTCCTTGAGAAGGGGCCTCCTGAAATCTCGCTCTTTATAAACAAAGCAAAAGCATTTTATTGCCCCCCCGCCCCCTTTTCCTCCTTCAATAAACCGAAAGATGGGTTTAAAAATAAATAAATAAAAATAAATAAATAAATAAATAAATAAATAAAATAAAAAAAACAAACAAGATATTTCTTGTATTCACAGAGGTACCCTCCACTATTTAGCTGGTTTACCAAATCACCCCACATAGATCCATCTGAGAATAGCAGAATCCTAAGTGCCAGGAATGATTTAAAATTTTGGCTTTCCCTCAAAAGTATTAGGCTACTTCAACTTCACTTGCTCTATGTTTAAGGACAGTCATTTGCCTATGTGAAGGAAGTGTAATATTCACACTCCTTTCCCTTCCAAAAGCATAAAATAGCCAAGTAAAGAAAAAATACTCCTAGGAATCCTATGCAGAATTTTTCTTTTCAGTTTTTTGGCTTTCATTAATCAAATTTACCATACAAAATAAAGATAAATGCATAGCTTTAATGACTGTGCATTTGTCTTAAAGAACAACACAACTGCCTGTATTTCAAATATATTCTGGTTACCTAATAATTAATAATTAGTTCTAGTTACCCTTTGTATTGTGTTTTAATGTGTTTAATGATGTGTTTATCATTGTATAATTTTCAAACAAAAATAGTATAATGCATGTTGAAGGATCAAGTAATTGATTTCATTTTCAGTATTTCCACTTTTCTAAATCATACAGATAAAAGTTGAACTGGATTTATACAAATAATCATTGGATTTCATTTATACTAGTATATAATAATTTCTGTAGTTTCTGTATATATTATAATAGTTATAATCTCTGAGCTGTGTAGACCAAATAACAGATGATTGACATATATTCTCCCCTACTAGCTCCTCACTTGGAGAACAAGAGACCTAAAAAACAATTATTACCACCTCCACTTGTACATTAGGTAACTGAAATTTAGTGAAGTTTAATGATTGCTCTTTTATCACACAGGTAGTTGGTTCTAGAGCCAAAACTAAAATCTTACATGCTTCACTCCAAAGTACCTGTTTTTTTCCCACTACCCCATAGAATCCTACAGAAAGTGGGGTCTTCTTTTTTGAGACATGCAGTTATTATTTTAAATTATCTGATTCAGAATCCATACAGTTCAAATCAGTTCACCAAAATCTTTTGAATGTGCAGTTCAATTGATATATGCTGCTCAGATAAGCCCAAGGAGTTAGGTCTCAGATAGCCTACAAATCAGCAATGTGGCTATAACAGGCATAAAACATACATAATTCAAGGAAGAATGTGGTAAGCCCATGAAATATTATAATGACTAAAAAGAGGAGAATTCCATTTGTTTGAGAGAGACAAGAGAAGTATCCTGGAGTAGGAAAGGTTTGAGATGGTTTCGAGTATGGGCAACCCAGGTAGAGAAAGTAATGGAATGACAGGTAAAAGAAATGGTGTGACTAAATGCATATAGACAGGGAACTATGACATATATTTGCAGAATAGCAAGAAGTTGTTCATCTAGATTTTGGACTGCAATCTGGCCAGAAGTCAAATGGAAAAACCAGCACTTACCTTTGGATATCTACTGAAAGACCAATTCCAAAAGCCAATGCTAACTAAACACTTGTGCTAAACACTTCTAATATTTCTCTACTAGTAAGATAAAAGAAGAGAGTGGACACAAAGATAACCCATTATAATTTGAGGGTTACTTAATGTAGGAAAAAGAGATAATGAACAGGAATTAATGAGTACTTTATGTTTCTCAGACCACACTTCTTTGAATAAAAGAATCTGGGTTAAGTAGATTAGTTCCAAGATTTTTAAGATTAGTTTTTTGTTAATTTTATTGCTCTGGATGACAGCATTCATGGTAAAATAAAACCATCATCAGAATGACTAAAAGTTTCAAAGGCATCTAATTTCTTTCTTTTTTTTTTTCTTGGAAAGATAATGGCACCCCACAGTGCGTGATTTGCCTAATGATTCCAACTGTAGCTACAATTGAAATGATGACCTTCAAGCAAAGGTGATTCCTTTTAATGTGTTGTTAAGGTGAATATGGCTTGGAGGCCTCTAGGGAACCCCAATCTGTGGTACTTGTAAGTAATAATACTATGCACTTATAGGTTTTTAGTCAGTCTTACTCTAGGAGTGACTCTATTAGTCAGTATTCCCCAGAGAAATAGAGCAAATAGAAGATAGATAGATGGATAGATGTTGATATTGATATATATCGATATTTCAATATCTCAATCTGGATCTAGATAAAGAGAGGGGGGAGAGGGAGATTTATTATAAGGAATTGGTTCATGCAATTTTGGAAGCTGAGAAGTCTCACAATCTGCCATCTATAAACTGGAGACCCAGGAAGACTGGTGATGTAAATTCTAGTCTGAGTCCATATGCCTGAGAATTAGAAACACCAATGGTATATACGAAGTCTCAGTCTAAGGGCAGGAGAAGAGCAATGTCTCAGTCGAAGCACTCAGTCGAAGAGAGATAATTCAACCTTTCTCTGCCTTTTGGTTTTATCTGGGCCCTCAACTGGTTGGATGATGACTATTCACATTGGGGAAGGCTATCTGCTTTTCTCAGTCCACCATTTCAAATGTTAATCTCCTGTGGAAACACCCTCACAGATATGTCCAGATACAAGTTCAAACAGATATCTGAGTATCCTATGGCAGTCAAGTTAGCACATAAAATGAACAGTCATAGTGACGCCATCCCCTTAACAAAGTATCATGAAGATTTCTATTCAGGCTAGTTTTTATGGCTTTTACTTAAGTCTCAGATGAAGAAATGGGATAAGAGCAATATTTTTTTTCCCTCTAGAATGTGATAATATGTCAGTGTTCTCTTGGAGAGAGGAGGAGCTAGTCACCAGTAAGGAGGAGAGGTGAAAGGAAATTGAGAGGTGAAAGGCATCAGGATATAAGGACTTGTGATAGCCCTCAAAAGTTATTGGGGAAAAAAATGTAGGATTGGGAGGCAAAACATTAGTTATATGGTAAGCTCTGGAGAATAGCAGGAGCTCTGCTCTATTTTTTTTTTATTACGTTATATTAATCACCATACATTACATCACGAGTTTTTGATGTAGTGTTCCATGATTCATTGTTTGCGTATAACACGCAGTGCTCCATGCAGTACGTGCCCTCTTTAATACCCAACACCAGGCTAACCCATCCCCCCACCCCCCATCCCTCTAGAACTCTCAGTTTGTTTCTCTAACCTAACTGATCAAGTCACAAAGCACTCAGTGGAGTGAAAGGATTATGAACAGCTCTTCACCAAGAACTACCATCATAAAGTAAAAACTAAAAAGACAATTTTTGAATATGACCAGCTATTGGAGGCATACCTAGGCCTCACAGATAAGCCTGCTGGATCTACTACTTAGTCCTAGGGAGAATTTTCAGGGAGACAATTCTAATATTATGCCATTTGAATAGTAAATCAGACTAGAAAAATCTTTAAATATACCAGAAGAAAGCAAAGAGAAACCAGGTTGGCCCAGAAAATGTCTCATGCCTGCCCAGTTGACAATACTTGGCCCATCTATAAGTCATCTGAAGAAAAAATATGCTTATTTTGAAAGCTTTATACCCATGCTCACTCAGGAATGTTCTAAATTTTTGGAAAAGAATCTTATAGATTAGAATGTATTTGTAAAGTGGACAAAGCAGGGATAAGAAATTACAGGAGGCAGGTTGCATGTAAAGCCTCTTAAAATAGGTTGCTCAGAAAATGTATTTAAATTAAATATATACCGAAAGATATCAGAGTAATAAGAGAACCTTACTTAGAGATGGAATTATCTAGAAGTCAATGGAAAAGAAAAAAAATCCCAGAAGAATTTTCAGGATGCATTTAAGTGCACAATTATATCTGATTTTGAGGCAATTTCTCTGACTTACTTAGTAAGGTAGAAAAAAACTGACAAATTAAGATTAATTAAAGAACTGAAAAATAATTGAATTCAAAGGATTTCTTATTGATTTGCAAATTTCTATAATAATGTTGGATTTCTCTTGTTCTAAACAAACAAACAAAACACCTCTCACATTTGGAAGGAAAATAAAGGAATTGTAATTGGGTACCATAGAGCTCTCAGAAGAAATTATTAACCAATAAAATAACTGTGTCCTCCTTGAAGATTCCTATGAAATGTAAATCATAATTTTACATGGCATCAGTTTAGTCTAGACTTAGGTTAGGAGCTGCTGACTATTCCCAAGCTTCCTTAAGTATGGTCTTTTGGGACTGTGCCCCTGGCAAAAATCCATCAGAATTCTCTGTGGTTTCTAAAAGCATGGTCTTTCTGAGTGTACATGCAATGTAATCTGTTGTGGGCTCTAAATATCTCTGCTTTTTAACAAACTAGGAATTCATATATTAATCAAACTATGGCAGTCAACTTAATGGTCAGATAATTAAAGTTTATGTATGTTCAAGGGTAAGGATTAAGTGGACCTAGCCCAATTCCCTCTGAAAGTTTTTCTTGGATTAACTTTATAAATTTAGGAGACATTAGTAGGGAACATGTTAGGACCACCAACTCTGCCATATTAAGTTGGAGCTATTTATTTTTATGGAGATAGAGCAACCCTAATCAGGTCAAACAAGTGATTAAGATTTCTGTTGTTTCTGGTAACTTTGAGTTTGGTTTCAGAGAATTATACAACTTTGAGAGTGACAGAAATTGCCATATGTATTTTCAAAATAGTAATGCCCACTGTAGTTAACAATCGAAACCCCTTCTGGTCAAACAATATCGGGACCCTCTTCATAGTTGAGGAATTCCCTACCTTATGAATTTTGGTGGGAAGTACAAATTGCCTCTTATGATGAAAGAGTTGAGAATTCCAGACACTCACTTTCACAGTCTCCCTTGCAGCCAGAAAGTAGACATGTTATCTATGTCCTGCCAAGTCAGATGCACTCACTTCATACTTGACTCAGGAGTTACAGACACAAGAAGCAGGAAGCAGAATGTTTTTCCTCTTGGTTGGCTTGAAGAAGTTTTGGGTAAGATGATGTCCTTGTACAGAAATTGCAGTCAGATCAGCAACATTAGTAACTAGAGTTCAACTAAATTTCTAGGGCAGGAGAAGGAGCAGAAGTGACAGCACTTAAACTGGTGTCTAGCAGTAATTTCAGTAGTTCTATCACTAGATCCATTTGATAGATTAGTTTGGCAGAATTATTCATGAGTGTTTAATTGAAATCTTTCTTCTCTAGTTCTTCCGAAGATTCTGTCAGCTACTATGTATCTATTTAATAAATTCTTTTTTTTTTTTTTTAAAGGAGAAGGGTTGGAGGCCACAGAGGTAGAGGGAAAGAGAATCTCAAGCAGGGTCCACGCTCAGTGCAGAACCTGACACGGGCTCAATCTCACAACCATGAGATCATGACCTGAGCTGAAATCAAGAGTTGGAAGCTTAACCAACTGAGCCACCTAGGAGCCCCAGTAAATTCCTTTTCTAACTCAGTCAGCCAGAGTTGGTTTATCTTACTAGAAACTAACAACTATGACTGACAAAATATCTAGGGAACATTAATATTTTTAAATTATGATATATTATTGTGTCTTAGATTGTATTTCCCAAAAGTAGACCTAAAGACAAGGATTTGAATATAAATGTTATATTTGTGAAGTGATCCCAGACACTAGTTTAAGAGTGAGAAAGTAAAGGGAAGAGAAAGAAGCCAATAAATATTGTATTATTGAGCAGATTATTGTTTTCAACAACTCTGGGAGAAAATGTAGAACATACCTCAGAGTTATGTCTCCCCAACTAAGGGAGATTAGAAGTCTTATTGTAGCCAATTAACCTCCTCTGAGCAGTGCAACTCTGAGGCAGGGACCTTGTGTGTGGCAGAGGCAGCCGGATCCTTAAGAGCATAGCACACCTGCATAGCAGTCCCCTGCCACACAATCTAGTCCTTATTTAATCAGTACACCCAGATATTGACACCTAATCAACATAGTCAAAGACTTACCTCTTCCTCCCTCCTATGAACTTCATCCTCAAGAACCTATCTGGACTCTGCGGTTGGAGGATGTATTAGTTTCCTCTTTCTGCTGTGATAAATTATCATACATTTCATAGCTTCAAAAAACACAAATTTATCCTCTTAGAATTCTTAAAGTTAGAAGTCCAAAATTAGTGTTACTGCACAGTTTCAAGGTGTCAGTAGTACGAGTTCTTATGGAGGATGGAGGGGAGAATCTCTTTTCTTTACCTTTTCAGCTTCTAGTGGCCTCCTGTGATGGTTAATCTTATGTGTCACCCTGACTGGCCTATGCGATTCCTGGATAGCTCATAAAACAGTATTTCTGAGTCTGTCTGTGAGGGTGTTTCCTAAAGAGATTAGCATTTGAGTCAGTAGACTGAGTAAAGAAAACTGCCCTCACCAGTGTGGGTGGGCATCATGCAATCCATTGAGGGCACAAATAGAACAAAGCAGAGGAAGAGCCAATGTGCTCTATGTTGAAGCTGGGATATCCATCTTCTCCTGCCCTCAGATATTAGTGCTCCTGGTTCTCAGACCTGAGGACTCAGACTAGGACTTAACACCAATTCATTTCCCTGGTTCTCAGGCCTTTGGGCTGGACTGGAACTATATCACCAGCTTTCTGTGTCACTAGCTTATAGACAGCAGGTCATGGAACTTCTCAGACTCTAATTGCATAAACCAATCCTTTATAGTAAATGTCTTTTTTATAAATGTCTATATATAGTAAATGTCTATTGTTTCTTCTTCTCTGGAAAACCCTGACTAGCACACCTTGTATCCCTTGACTCGTGGTCCTTTTCTCCTCCTTCAAAGTGCACTGCTCCTGACTGTTTTTATCGTCACATCACCTTTTCCTCCAAATCAGACTCTTCCTAAGTCCTCTTTTCAAGACTCTGTGATGACACTGGGCCTACTCAAATGATCCAGGAAAATCTCCTAATCTCAATATCAGTGACCTTATCACATCTGTACTTTTTGTCGTATACGGTAATATTCACACCTTCTGTGGATTAGGATGTGAACATCTTGGGGTTCATTATTGAGTCTACCACAAATGGGGTTCCTCGCTTAGTTTTAAAATGTCTTCACTCAGAAGTCTTTCTTTGGTTTTGAAATGCATGTATTTATTTTGAAACAGTGGGAAAGTTGGGCAGTTTAATCTTTCAACTCGCATTCTCATTGGCTGGAAGCTGCTTCAGGGCCATTAACTTCTTCATAATTTCTGACTTCCCCTATTCATCACCCATTAGCCAAAGAAAGTCCTGGGGTGAAGACTTGCAGGTATTTTTAGTAAGATGCTACTAGAATACACAAGAATGGTGAGTTTTGAGGGGACATGAGCATGGCATCAACAATGCCCAATATTTCTTGAAAGAAACCAAAATGCATGAGAATCTGCCAAATTATATCCTTAATAATTAACTAAATGTAGGGTAAACAAATTCTAGGTAATGGGCATATGATATCTTGCACCTTCCCTTGAGGCCACGTTTAAAAGTTGACCCATGGGCTGCCTGTGTTTCTATAGTTCAAATATTCTCTACTGATAAGACATAGGAAAAGGGGAATGCTAAATATACCTTATGGCAGACATTTGAGAGTTACCTAATAGGAAGGGGAAGGCAATTACTCATGAATTTTATGCCAACACTTTAGTGTTCAGGGGAGACATCATTGTCAGGAAATGGTATGAAGAAGAAACTGAGAGATCTAGCCATAGAGGTGATTTCAAAGAGAGTATTTAAACAGCCTTCTCTTAAGTTTCTTGGATAGTTAACTTTAGTCTCCTACTCCCTCTTGGAAATTGAGCATCAAAAACAAGAATGAGGGGCGCCTAGGTAGGTCAGTCAGTTGAGCGTTCAATTCTTGGTTTCAGCTCAGGTCATGATCTCATGGGTCGCAAGATCAACCCCTGAGTTGGGCTCTGTGCTCAGCAGGGAGTTGGCTTGAAGATTCTCTCCCTCTGCCATTCCCCCTGCTCTGTCTCTGTCTCTGTCTCTCTCTCTCTCAAATAAATAAATGAATCTTAAAAAAAAAAAAAAAACAGCAACAACAACAAAAAAACAAGAATGAAAATAAGATCTTATAGTGCAAGAATCTCTCATCAAATCCCACAGGAGATAGACAAAATTTGTGTATGGTCAAAATTCTACTTGGAAATCCTTTGTTTTAGCTATAGGTATAGAATTTAGAAATTAAAACATTCAAGAGTTTTCCAGTTTGGAAGATATAAACAGATTTCTGGATGCCTTTTTCTTGTAAGGGTGATCTTGCTGGTCTTTACACTTTTCTCTTGACCCTGAATTTGCTATTCAGTAGTACTTAAAGATGCACACGGAATCATTCCTTATATCTGATCCCATGAATAATGCATTTTGCTTCTTTGTCAGTAATCACAAAATTATCTCCTTGTTATTTCCATAGGCCAAGCCATACTACATTGAGAATCATAGGCTGAACTGTTTCACACTGAGTGTGAGGGATGAGACTGAAAAAAGGGCAGATTTAGATCCTTTCTCTCATGCCTACTGTGAGGAACCTACAAAGATCTCCCATGCCATGTAAGCTATTGTTTTTCTCTCACACATACTTCTAGCCAAACAACCATATTTGAATTTAAGTTAATCAAATAGCTCTATAATCCTGTGACTTTGAATGTTAATCATGAAACCCAGTCTGGAGTAGATCCAAGGTTTATTTAATTCCTGAAACTTATTCAATTTGGCAACCTTTCTTTAAATATAATATACTGCAAAATTACACATATGAAGCTGGGTACAGAGCCTTGTAGGGGTATCTTGGTAGTGAAGGACGTTGATGCACAATTTTCAGTAGCTTCAGGGTAAACTTGCCTTTGGGGTCCAAAATTTAATCACTTGACTTGGGGAGGAATGGAAGAGTTTTTGAGCAGGAAAATACCTGGATTCTAAAAATAATGTGGAAGTATTATGTCATACCAATTAGAGCAGAGAGCAGCTTAATGTAAGGAAACCTATTGCAATTCTATTTTAACAATCTAGACACAAAATGTTTTAGTCCTAACTGGGCTGATTACATTGGCATTGGAACTGAAAAGACTTCTTCAGGGTTTGAAGATAGATTAGCAGAAGTAAGTGAAGGAAAAGTGAGAATTAAGAACAGTTCTGAGGATCTGGTGTCTATAAGGATAGCGTATGGTAGAATACTGCTGCCAAGTGGAAGACAAAGAAAAGTCATAATGAGGGTCAAACTTATAATTCTGATGTTCAGCATTTTAAGATTAACTAGTTGTAGGCCAAAATCCAGGGAAAAATATCAATGAGGAAGTAAGTTAAATGGCAAGTTTGGTAGACGGTTTAGAATGTAAGTAAGGCTGAGAAACAGCTGTGTATGATGAACATGGAATAAATGAAGCACAGAGAGAGAAGGAAATTGGAATATCAGCCCTTAGTCACATTGTAATCTCACATAAGAAACTTGTAATTTCATTCTAGCCGGTCCAAAATATTCTGTCAGTGGTTGGGAGGTATGAAGTAGGGCTATAGAGCAAATAAGCATAAATAAGAGTATGGGCTTCTGAGTCAGCATTTCTAGGAGAAAATTATCTGGGTAGTTTATGGCAAGTTATTTAGACTTTTTATGGCTCAGATTCCTCAACTGTAAAATGGGGATATAAATAATCCCTTCCTCATATATTATCATTGTGCGTATTAATCCAGTTAATGCACTGACATGCTTAGAATAGCCCCTAACATATATATAGTAAGTCCTTGATAAATGTTAGCTTTTATAATAGAAATGTGTGGTTGGAAAGTGTCATTTTATTTTTAACAATGATTTCCATTTGCACCATTCTCTTTACTGCAGTAGTTTTCAGACAATACAACGAGCAAAATTTTGGAGAATATATGTGCACTGGTACTTCTCATGCTGTATCTTTCCTTATGTTTTCTTAAGACAATTTGTCATCTTTGAACTATTTTAATTTTGACTTCCAAAATATTACTCAAGTCAGGATTTAAAAAATTTATAGAATCTTCTTTGACTCTAGGACATGGTAATCATCTCTATTATGAATCTCAGAGAACTTGTTACCTTATACTTTCCATATACTCTCTAAAATTGTTAGTGATTTTTTTGAAGTAATAAGATGGCAAACAGTGTGAAGACAATGCCAAATCATATACTTCTTTCTTTCTCTTATAATGTCTGGACCCATTTATTTTGAAAAACAGGTGAAAAACTGAGTACATTAACTTATTAAAACCTGTCTTCATGTAATGCGTTATTGCTACTCACTAGTCTCTGTTCACTTTTTGCCTGTTAATTTTAATTTTCTTAATTTCTTAATTTTCTCAGTAATTTAGCCATCCTGTTTAACAAAATATAACTGCTGTGATACAGATACTAACCAGACATAAATATCAAATATATCTATTACATATAATGGTATTTTTCATTATAGTGTAGATAGATTACTGAGGTAAACATTATGGAATTTCTAAAGAAAGCTGTCACCAAAGGGAAATAAACATCAAAATTAATATCTTTTACTTAAGGCAAAAGTTCTGTGAAGACCTCTTAATTGCTGGTGCCATTCTGACTAGGGTAAAAAAATGGATGGGAAACAGTTGGCGTCAAACTTCCAAAAAATAAGTGAACCAGAAAGTAAAGAATGTCAGTCATTAAAATTGAACAAAAATGGAGAAAAATAAATACCACCAAGACTAAGAGGAGATCGGAAAATATCTTAGCAAATTAAAGTCTCCATAGAAACAGCAGGTCTCAGAAAAATTGTAGGTTTTGATTTAGAAAGATTATGGTAGAGACCACAGGTAGCTGTCATTTTTTAAAAGCATGTATTAAAAAATAAGACACTACTGATTTTGATAAATGTATACTGTTTCCATCTAATATCATCTAAATAGCAGTACTAACATAGTGAAGTGAACTATATGAAGTGCCATAATTAAACCTATGAACAGTTCAGAATCCTTAAGATTTTAAAACCTGTTCACTTTTAACAGTAACTTCAGTCTTTTGTAAGAAGTCATACCACATATTCCTCTTATAAGGAAATGCATATGAATATATTTAATTTAGGAATAATGTTCTCTATTATAATGTAATCTTTGTTTAGTCTTGTGATTAAGTAATAAATTGTTGGGCATTTGCTCTTATGTTGATCTATTGCATACATAAGTAAAATATGTCCTTTGTTTTTTATTTAAAATCACATGACGTTAAAAGAGCAACATCTTGCCTATTATTTCCTGATGGAAGGTATCATTCAAAGAGGGAGGTTTGAAAATAGGCTACTATGGGGGCTGAGAATTGCCATCGTTATCCATCCCTCCCACCACTTTAAGTAAAAGTGACAAAGAAAAACCTTAGCTTGCTATAATATTAGCAAAAATGTCAATTTGCGGGTTATTAGTATAAATGGCTACAGGCAGTTAATACTGTAACATCTGGATCTAATGAAGAAATGTAGAGCCAGAAATATTTGGTGAGAGTTTAAATAAGGTCATTCATCTGTTTCTGAACAAAGATTTCTCACCCCCAGTCCCACATTCAAAAATGAGCAGTGTTTGATTAAGACATACTTTAAAAATATATCGGTTAAGCTACCATAATTTCCTATGACCCAATAAAATAAGTAAGAGACAAGATTGAATATTCCATAATTAACATAATAATGCCTGAATCTAGATTGGCCTTATATTATAAAATGTTTCTATTTATTAAAAATGGCATCATTTATATTATTATTAGATAACAATAATCAAAAATTGAAAATATTGTAATTATACACAATTTCAGAACAATGCTCTCTGGTCAATACGTATTTGCAATAGTTATTATAAATTCAATTAAAATTATAGGAAAAATGTAATTAATTTGCTTTTTAATAGTAAAAGTGATTTATTTGGTGTTTTGATGTGATTAATTTAGGGTTTTAATCAATGTTATTAATTTGTTTTTTTTTAAATTAGCTAGCTGTTATAGAGAAGCAAACTTCTAAAGAAGTCATTTATATTTTACAGAGAGTTGTTCAGACATCACTTTGTGCTTCATATTTTCTTAGAGACACATCTCTTTATGAAACTTGAATGCTCATGGCAGCAAATTAGGCTACTGTTTGATTTTCCATACAATGAAAGACTCTCCAGCAACTGCGATTAAAACACCTTTCTTGGGAAGTAGGAATAATCAAAAGTACTGACTTGAGGTAACATGCAGTATTTTCGCTGGCACAAGTTTTGTGAAGGAAACACTATTTCCAGGTTCAAATGTATTCTCTCTCAGAGTCAGGGGAAACAAAAACCTCTAAACCTCTAAGGGCTTTCAGTTAATATTGACTCACTGGATCCTATCATTTTTTCAACCATTTCTTATAAATCAAGAAAACAGAATGTTGCCATTATTTAGATGTCAGCAACAGGAAGGTCAGTCAAAACAAAACAAGAAACCAAAGGCAATAAAAAGAAATAAAGAAGCTACCAGTTCTTTTTTGCCATTTGTGTTCCCAATCATATTACTAATGGGTTTTGATTTTTTAAAAGCTCTATGAATGTAAAAGGATAGCTAAGTGTGAATTAAATGCCCTCCGAAATTCAGTGTTTTTTAAAATGTTCAGTTTCTAGTGTCTCAGTTTCTAGCATTCAGATTGTTACTGAAGTATTGTCCCATTCAAGTTCACTAAAGAAAGTTAAAAAACAAACTGAAAAAACCTTAGTAGTGCTGAGTCCACCACTGCTTTTCATTAAAATTGTTTTTAACTCTTAACATTCTCTAACAGCCAAATTTTAATTTATTTATTTTGGAAACCAGCCATAGGTCATTTAAAGCTGCCTTTAAATGGGCTCTACCGTAACTGCTAAATGGTTTACAATGTAAAACTAGTCATTTGGGTAGAAGTTTTTCTATTAATTTAGGGCTCTCTGCTAATTATAGCCTATATGAAGTGCCATAATTAAACCTATGAACAGTTCAGAATCCTTAAGATTTTAAAACCTGTTCACTTTTAACAGTAAGATTACTTTTAACAACACAATGAACACAGTTCTCAAACGTGGGTCAATTCTTTATGGTGATGGCAGTCTGTCTGCTAAGCAGAAGAGGACCTCGTCACATGAATGTCTGCTTAGTGCATGGCCAACATAGACTGAAGACCCTGATTCCAAAGCAAAGAATTTTTAAAGCTTTCTAGTCCAGTTCTCATTTTGAAAACTTAACATCATCTATAATTTATCTCATTTCAAGTTATGCATACCCTTAATTCTGCAACATGAATTAACTGAAATAATAAAAGTTTAAAAAGCTGAATTTTCTATACATTAATTTAAGAAGGGTAGCAAATTCGAACAAAAACTCAAGAGTCAGGTTAATAGGAAATGTTAATTATATCCAATTTTCACAGGAATAGAGCAATGGGAAATGGCATGAAGAGTTGAGTTTTTGTGAGTTGAGTGTTTGTGGATATATGAAAATAATGTTTTATGTAAGCATCGTGAGGCAAAGCACAACAAATCTTCATGAGAATTTTATGAGTATTTTCTGATCTCTATTACTCCAGTCTTTGAGTACCTCATGTTATTAAATTTTCTTTTGAGTAAATTGTCATTTATGTCATTACTTCTACACATCTTTTCCCTCTCCTACATGCTAAATTTAAAACAGTAAACTTCAGTTTAACACACTATGTCTTTAAAGTTAGTTAGAAGGAGATTTAATAATACTTGAATAAAAGCAACCTTCTCTACTATTTTTTTCAAACCACAGTATTTGTTTCATAGCATATTTTGCATCCATGAAGGCCAATCATAATTCTAACAAGAAACATGGTCTTGTTTAGCAGGGATTTAAAAATTCTTACCAGATGAATGGGCCTGTGATATGAGGAGCTGTATGGAACATATGAGAAAAAAACCAAAAGAGCAAAACTTCTGCCTTTTTTTCATATTTCTCATTTCTTTAGCTCTTTCTTGTCAATAGTGAGGTTCAGTGATAGCATTTCAAGTTTTATTTGTTATTTTGTAGTCAGGCTCAGATACATTAAGTTACTTTTCTCACTAATATAATATAATTAATAATATAATATAATATAATATAATATAATATAATATAATATAATATAAAAGTGTGTTTAATGTCTTCATTTAGACAAACTGTGTAAGGCCCTTGGAGACTATAAAGAAAGTATAAAATACAGGATATACTCTCATGAAGTTCAGGGTACTTCCTGAGGAAACCAAGCATGCAAGTGAGAAGTACAGACCTCTGTATCTGTGGCCTTTCTATAAACTTTAAGGAGTGATGTGGTTTAAAGGTTGAAAGCTTCTGACAATTCACCTGCTGACTGTGTGCATGACGATGTGGGGGAAGACCAGTGCAAGTATACGTAAGTTGCAAATTATATAGGTATATATACATATATATATATATAGAGAGAGAGGTATATATATATATATATACCTATATATATGTATAAAATGAGCAACACACAGTAACCTTTCTCTTAAAAATTAAAAATAGTTTTATATCAAAAGAGACCAAAGACATAAATTGTCAAATGCAGCAATCCCAGAATACTGCTTTTTCCAAGAATGAGCAAATCTCTAAGAAATGAAGAATTGAAGACTAGGCATCTAGGAAGTCAATAGGAAGGCTCAGTATTCTGCCACCACTGAAAACTCAAAGGTGGGGAGTGGTTCCAGGATATGTGACCATCCCTGCACTAAAAGCTAATATTGTGTTGGTTAGCCTGTTAGCATGTAAATTATCAACTTCTCAATATTTAACCAAAGACTGACTACTTCAGTGTTATTGACTAGTCGGTTGTGAGCAACCACACATACTATTTAGATAAGATCCTGAACTTTGCAATCAGGCTAACATAGCTTTGAAATTCTGCTTTACTAATGTGATTTACAGCTGTTTCATTCACTCACCTATGGATTTTGGTTTCCTAAGCTGTAAAATAAAATTATTGTTACAAAAAGTTTAGTTATATGAGCTAACACATGTGAAATAAGTTTATTTCTTGGAATATAATTGGGACTTTAATTGAAATCTATACTTAAGAATAAAATTACTAATTGTAGGTTCTCTGCTCAAGCCTGCAATTATACCAAGGAAAGGCTAAAATACCGAAACACTTAGATATGTGAAGTCAGACCATTACACAGTGAAATGATTGAAGTACCTTACAAGTTCACTTAAAGTTTCCTTACCTATGCTGGAGAATAACTGCAGTTCACTGATGCGAAGATCAGATTACAGCTGCTAAAATTAAAATGTAATTATAAGATATCAGCTCTCTGCTCCTGAGAATATCTTAGAGACAAGAGACTTTTGGTACTCAGACTACTTTCACTCTGGAGAAATACACATACTCAGCCTGAGGCCTCCTAGATGTTTCCTCCTGCAGCAGGAGGTGAAAGCTGTACTTTGTGATGAAATTTCACCCAGGGCAAAAAGCACTGATGCCCTAATAAAGTGGGCCAAACTATACAAATGAGAGAAGTCAGAGAAGACATTTATTGTGAAAGATAAATCCTAAATCTCTCCTTGATTTTCTAGTATAGCATTCCATTCATCACTTTCTGATGATCTGCTATTATGTGGTATTTTCTCAGGTATCTATACCTACCTACCATTTATTCATCTTTCCTTCTTCTAGCCTTTTCATTCTTTCAGGTATAATCATGCATATTGAGTCATAGAATATATAGTGTCTTCTTTTAATGCTCTGGAGTATGGCTCATTTTCCCACATACCAACGGTGCCCCTTTCAAGCTATTCATTTGGTAATGCTCCTTTTGGCAATTGTTAATATTTGAGTATGGCCTGGATTGGCAGCTCTGAGTTGCTTTCAAATTTAGGCCGTGGAGACTGAGCCCGAAGATCTCACAGCATACAAAAGGATTAGCTACTTTTCTAGGCCTAGTAATAATACTGGATAAACTTTGTTGTGCTTCCAAAAAAGTGCTACACACTTTTTTGCCAAGGTTATGTAGATGTAAGACTCCATATAACCCCCACAAATACTCCATGAGGCTTGCATTATCACTAGATTAGAGATGATGACACAATCTTAGGCTCATAAAAATTGTCCAAGCTCACCAAGTTGGCAAGTGAGAGATCCTCTATGCTATAAAGTATTGGGAGATGGTGTTTCGGGGGTCTCACATTTCTGTAACTCCTATGAGCAGAAGCATTGATTACCTTTGTCCTTTTCTTAAAAGATTTATTCATTTCTTTGTGGGGGGCGGGGAGACAAGAGCGTGGGGGGAGGGGCAGAGGGAGAGAATCTTCAAGCAGATTCTCCGCTGAGCAGGGAGCGCAGAGCCCCATGCGGGGGCTTGATCCCATGACCCATAAGATCATGACCTGAGCCAAAACCAAGAGCTGGTTGCTTAACTGACTGAGCCATCCGGGTGCCCCTGGTTGCCTTTGTTTTGAACTACCTTTTCAAGGATGTCGGTACAGCCTTGAGAAATAGAACTAGAACCTCCCTTTAAACAAAGGGGCAGGCATGCCTGTATCTCATTATATAAGATTCAGATTCTTTAAGCTCATTGTTCCTCTCATGTAATGCGACATATTTTGTGTACAGTTGTTACTTAGCTTTCTTCATATCATCTTGTGGGAACTGAGCTCGAGGAACTGGCACAAGACAATGCTTGTATATGAACTACTGTTATTGACATAAGTAATAAAGTCCTTTGTCTCTTTTCTAGGATTCTCATGTCTTCTATCAACATCCATAACAGCATGAAAAACTACTTGCCTATTAGCAGGCAGGTGAGATAAAATTTCAGACACTTTGCAGTTCCTGATACATACTCTGCTCTAGTACTTTTTCATATATTAGCAGTAATATCTAAGAGATTCAATGTAGTTGTGCTTATTTATAAATTTTGACTGATTCTTTAAACTTATGTCATTTGTCCTTAAGAATAAAATATAATCTTTAATAAGTGTTTTATAATTCAGCATAAATGTTTAATTAAGAAAATATTTTATTAATTTTTTGCATTAAAAATCATCTCTGGTATGTACACAAAGGGATGATTTTCCACCAATTGTTAAGGCAACAACTTACATCTATTGAAAATTTATGTAGCTTATACTACCATGAAAAAAAATGCATTTATTACAGTCATTCATTTTCATATTCTTCTATTGCATCTTAAATATTTTATTATGCCTTTATCTCACAAACATTACGCTGGGGCATGATTAATGCATACTGATAAATAGGAGTGGAGGGAAACTAAAATATTTATGGTTAAAATGCACTTACAGAGAATCTTCCAGACCTCAAGGAATTGTTTCCTTGACAAAATAATTCACCATAAAGAAAACAGTTAATAAATGTAAATTCATTAAATTTAAACCTTACTTTGTCAAAAAGCACCATAATGTGAAAAGACAAGTTCCCAGATAGGATGCAATGTTTGAATCACATGTCTCTAAAAGAGACAGTAATAGTGTTATAAAGAACTTCAATGACTAAGCAGCAAATAGATAAATAGGTCAACATAAATGATCCAAACACTTAAATTTTTTAAAAAAGGAAAACTCAAATGGTTAATAAACGTATGCAGAGGTGCTCAAATTAGTTAATAATTTCAGAAATTAAATATAGATGCATTAAAATTATTACACAACAATCCAAAAAAATGAAATAATGGAATAAAAATGTAACTATGCCAAATGTTGGAGAGGATGTGGAATTTAGACAATTTCATACACAACTTGTGGGAGTACACATGTGTCCTAGTTATCAACTGCTATGTAACAAATAACCACAAACCAAGTGGCTTATAACAACACACATATACTATCTCACGGTGTCTGTGGGAGTACTAGCAGAGTACTCTGCAAGGCTGCACTCAAGGCGTTGGCCAGCCTGGCTTTTCATCTGCAGGCTTCTCTGGTGGAAGGGTTTACTTCTAATCTCACTCAGAAAGTTAGCAGAATTCATTTCTTGCAGCTGCAACACTGTGGGTCTTGACCTCTAGCTGTCACCGGAGGCCAACCTCATCTCTGAGAGGCTACACTCCTCCTTGCCACATGAGCCTCCTAATATGGGCACTTACTTTTTCAGAGGTGGCGGGGACAAAGTCTCTACAGCAAGCCTGCTAGTAAGATGGAATATCCTATGACAAAGTATAATCATGAGTGACGTCCCATAACATTTAACATAGCCTGCTGATCAGAAGTGAATCACAAGTCTCAGGTCTCACTCACACTGAAGGAGAAGAGATTATACAAGGGTGTGAAGTACAAGAGGCAGGAATCATAAGGGCAATCGCAAAGTCTGTCAACCATACATTGGTGCCACAGCTTTGGAAAAATTTGGTACTATCAGTTAAAGTTTAGGATATGCATACAATCAAGTCAAGAAACCCCACTCAAAAAATTAACACATATACCTGAAGATATTCTTAGGTGTGTACTCTAAGAAGTCTATATAAAATTATTCAGAGCAGATTTGATTGTAATTGTCTCCATCTGAAACATTCCAAATGACCATCAAGAATTAAATAGACGAATAAGCTGTGGCTGTAACACATCATATTTACATTCTGTTCTGCAACATGTTTTTTTTTTTTTTATTGTGGTAAATAGAACATAAAATTTATCATCTTCACCATTTTTAAGTGTGGGCTTTAATGGAATTATTCCATTCATGTTTTTTGCTGCCTTCACGACCATTCATCTCCAAAAGTCTTTTCATCTTGCAAAACTGAAACTCTACACCCATTAAACGATAATCCCCATCACCCTTACCCCAGTCAAAGGAAACTACTATTCTACATTCTGTTGCTATGATTTTGACTACTCTAAGTACCTCATATAAGTGGATACATACAGTATCTCTCTCTCTCTCTCTTTTAAGATTTATTTATTTATTTGAGAGCTAGAGAGAGAGAGAGAGAGCATAAGGGGGAGGGTCAGAGGGAGAAGTAGACTCCCTGCTGAGCAGGGAGCCCGATGCGGGACTCAATCCTGGGAATCCAGGATCATGACCTGAGCCGAAGGCAGTCACTTAACCGACTGAGCCACCCAGGTGCCTCAGTATCTCTCTTTTTGTGATTGACTTATTTCACTTAGCATCATGTCCTCATCAATGAAATCATAAAGTTCATCCATGTTGTAGCATATGTCAGAATTCCCTTTTGTTTTAAGACTGAATAATATTCCACTGTAAGTATATATACTGTATTTTGCTTATCTGTTCATCCATCAGTGAAAATTTGGATTTCTTCCACATTTTAGCTATTGTGAATAGTGCTGCTATGATCACTGGTGGACTAATATAGCCTTAAATCTGGATTTCAATTCTTTTGGTTATATATCCCAAACAGAAATTTCTGGATTATATAGTAATTCCATTTTTAATTTTTTGAGGAACTGCCATATTTTCCATAGGGGTTGCAGCATTTTTATATTCCGCACAAAGAATTCCAAAAGGGGTCCAATTTCTCCACATCCCTGACAACATTTTTTATTTTCTATTTTTTAATAGTAGTCATCTTAATGGGTATGAAGTGATATGTTATAGTTTTGATTTTCATTTCTTTTATGTTTAGTTATGTTCCTTGTGCTTATTGGCTCTTTACGTATCTTCTTCTGAGAAATATCTATTTAAGTCCTTTGCCTATTTCAGACTTGTATTGTTTTCTGTTGCTGTTATTATTATTTTTGAATTTTAGAAATATTTTATATATTCAAGATGTCAATACCTTATTGGATATATCATTTGCAAATATTTTTCCCACTCTGTGGGGTGGGTCCCTTTTTACTCTGTTGATAGTGTCTTTTGGTGTGTCTTTATTAAAATTTTTATGAAGGCCAACTTGTTTATTCTTTTTAATTTTGCTGTTGCTTTATTATTATTATTATTATCATTATTATTATTATTATCCCTTTGGTGTTATATCTAAGAAATCATTGCCAAATCAAATATAGTAAAGTAAAGTTTTGCCCTATGTTTTCTTTTAAGAGTCTTCTGGTTTGGGTTATATTTAAGGAATTAGGTATTACATTTAAGTCTCTGGTCCAGTTATTTTTTTGTATATGGTGATAGGTAAGAGTCCAATTTCATTCTTTTGCATATGGATGTGTAATTTTCCCAGCACCATTTGTTGAAAAGAATGCCCTTTCCCATTGACTAGTGTTGGCCTCCTTTCAAAAATAATTTTACCATATATCTGAGAGCTTATGTCTGGGCTCTCTATTCTATCCTATTGATCTATATGTCTGTCTTTATGACAGGACCTCATTCTTTTGATTACTGTAGCTTTCTAGTAGGTTTTGAAGTCAGAAACCTGAGTCTTCCTACTTTGTTCTTTTTCAAGGTTGTTTTGGCTATTTGGAATTACTTGAGGTTCCATACAAATTTTAGCAAGGATTTTTCTATTTCTTTATAAAAATATAAGGATTTTTATAGATATTGGATTTAATCTGTGGATCACTGGGTAATACCGACATCTTAATATTGAGTCTTTCTATCCATAAACATGAAATGTGTTTCCATTTATTTGTGTCTTTTAAGATTTCTTTCAGCAATATATTCTAGTTTTTATTATACAAATCTTTCACCTCATTAGTTAATTTCTAAGTATTTTATTTATTTTGATGCTATTGTAAATGGAATTTTCTTTTTTAAATTTTCTTTCTTTTATTTTTTTTTTAAATTCCAGTATAATTAATGTACAGTGTTATATTAGTTTCAGGTGTACAATACAATGATTCAACAATCCAATTGTTTTCTGAATTTTATTTTCAGATTGCTCATTGTTAATGCATGGAAACAGATGATTTTTGTGTGTTGACTTTGTATCTGGCTTCTTTATTGAATTCTCTTATTAGTTTTAATTATTTTTTTGTGGAATCTTTGGAGGTTTCTACATATCAGATTATATCATCTGTAAATGGATATAATTTATTTCTTTTTTAATTTCTAGGCCTTTTATGTCTTTTTATTGCCTAATTGCTCCAGCTAGAACTTCCAGTACTATTTTGAATAGTGGAAAAAACAGGTATCTTTGCTTTTTTTCTTATTTTAGGAAAAAAAAAAAAAAACCTTTCAGTCTTCCCCCATTAAATATGATATTCACTGTAGGTTTTTCATGTATTGTTTTTATTATGTTGAAGTAGTTTCCTTCTATTAAGGTTTATCAAATGCTTTTTTCATGAAAGTTTCTTTGAATTTTGTCAAATGCTTTTTCTGTATCAATTGAGATTATCATGTGGTCTTTTTCCTCCATTCTGTTCATGTGATATATTAAATTGATTGACTTTTTATATGTTGAACCACTCATATCCCAGAATACATCTCACTCGGTCATGGTGTATAATCTTTTTAATATGTCACTTAATTTGGTTTGTCAGTAGTGTGTTGAAATGTTTGCTTTAATGTTCATAACGGATATTGGTCTATAGTTTTCTTAGTGTCTTTGTCTGGCTTTTGTATCAGGATAATGCAGGCCTTGTAGAAGGAGTTAGAAACTGTTCCCTCCTTGTCATTGTTTTGGAAAAGTGTGAGAAGGATTGGTGTTAGTTCTCTAAATATTTGGTAGACTTCATCAATGAAGTAGTCAGAACCAGGGCTTCTTTGTGGGAAGATTTTTGATTATTGGTTTAATCTCTTACTAGTTACAGGTATATTCAGATTTTCTATTTTTTCATAATTCAGTCTTAGGATATATATTTGTAGAAATTTGTCCATTTCATCTAGGTTATGTAATTTATTGGTGTACACTTTTTCCTAGTTCTCTTGTATAATCCTTTTTATTTCTGTGAAATTGGTAATTTCTTCCTTTTATTTATGATTTTGAATTCAACAGGATTTTTTATATCTAATCATGATCAAAACCATGATGTCATAAGAAAGGACACACTAATTTATACTTCTGCCAATTCTGTACAAAATGTCCTGTTCATCTCATCTTTGCCAATGATAAATACAGTAATACTTTATTTTTTCCTAATACGATCAATAAAAATTACATTACTGGAGAAGCTAAATATCATTTCACATATGTATTGGTCATTTTAAATTTTTTATTCTAAGAATGATCAGTTTATATCATTTTTCACATTGTTATAGGTTTTTGCTTTTTAATATTAATTTGTAGTGATTCTTTTTATGCGATGGGTATTCACTTTTTTCTTCTTAAAGCAAATATTTTCTATCAGTCTGCAAAATGTTTTTAATTTCATTGTGCTTTTGCATAAATGTTTAAGTTGAGACATTATCTAGCCACCATACTCATGTATTACTTGGATGATAATAAATGAACCCTACAAAAATCCTCTGCTCCCCCATATATTTTCATATGCTTTCATTTCATAGCTTGCTAAAATTTTCAGGAACAAAAGATTTCGCAACATAGCAATGCAAGCAACTGAAGAATCTACGTTAGATACTTTTTTGTCCTAAAATGCCTTAGCCGTTTTTCCAGACTGGGCTCCAGGTTTGTAGCAAGTATTTTTTTGTTTCCTTGGTTCCTCAGAGCCTGTGATCCCAAACTCACACAACTCACAAAGGGATTTCAAAATATTTTCCCCAAACAAAAACAAGTGATCATAAAAGGAATTCAGGTTCTAGTTATTAAGATTGTACAATCTCTAGGCTGAACTTGTCCTAAATGTCCTTCTCATGCTTCGGAATCTATATTGCATACCACCCTTGAAATATATTTTTCACAAATGACCACTTTTATCCCATAGACTCTTGTTTGAGGACTTAACGGTGGTGTAATTTACTGTCAAATCAAATATTTTTCTCAATAATTATTCTAGTGATCTTTAAACTAATTTCTACTAACCTTCAGTCCCTATCACTTGTAAATTTTCATTTTACCATCCTATTATTTTCCAGTCTTTTTATTCATCATTAACTTCTACGGAAATCCTTCCTCAAAGACTCCAGCCCACAATTGATCAATCTCACTCTGGACCATTTTTCTTGGGTCTCATAGTTCCTTTTCTATTGATTTCTAATTTAACAATCAGTGGGTATAAAATTTTGTTTTCCTAAAGTAGTTTTTAGTCTTCTAATATCATCCACCTTTTTTTAACCCTTTATCTTTTAAGAAATATAAGGCTAATGATATATTTTCATTTCACATATTTAGATTACAAACAATAGTTTAAGTATACCTGTAGAACAGAGTCCAAAATTTCAAATAGTAATGTATTCATTTAAGCACTTTTTCTACTTTAAGTAAATTATTAAATCAAAAACACAACCCAAATTTTTCCTTTTAAACACACACACAGACACACACACGCACACACACACACTTTACTTGACATTTGGCATCCTATTTGACCAGATCACATTATAAGTTTATTATTACCCATTCTTCAAGAATAGTGGGTAGTTTATAATAGATGGGGTATGGATTTTTGGCCTATGCAATTTTATCTTGTAAAATGAATATAAATAACATATTTTATACAGCTGATTCAAGAATGAAATATAATCCAACAGAGTGGTATAAGCTGTTTCAAATGTCAGAATTTTGAATGAATGACATTGCATAAGATTTTAATGCCTTATAAAGAGGGGACAAGCTTTCAACCATTCAAAAACACCCAGTTTCTTATATGAAAAACTAACCCTTGGTGACAGCAATCACCTGAAGTGACCAATCCCTGACTTCTTCCTTTAGTGAAAGGTGATTAAGAGGGTGATAGCAAACGAACGCTGTGAACATCTGGAATTCGACAATAGACTGAGCCAGATGTGATCACATTTCAGTTCTGAAGGTGGAAGAGAAATATTACAGGTCATACTAACACAGAGATTACTTCTGACTCCTAGTCATATCAACAGCACTTCACATTTTTGACCACATATTCTCACTGAAGTTATTATAACATAGGGTCAACATAACATGGAGGTATAAAGAATTTTTCCCCTTGACCAAGAGACTTGCCTTCTTTGGATTTCTATTCAGTCACCATTCGGATCATTGTAGCGAAATGGAAATAAAGATAGAGAATTATATGTTTTGTTGCCACAGGTGTGGCATAGACCATATGAGAAAACAATATATATATATACACACACACATACCTATAGGGATAGAAATGTGCCATATTTTATCATGTACCTTGACATATTTTCCATTTCCAAATTTCCTAAAACTCCTTGCCAATTAAAATTCACACAAATGAAAATTCACAAAATAATTTTAAAATGTGAAGTTTTGGGGAGCCTGGGTGGCACAGTTGGTTAAGCATCCGACTCTTGGTTTTGGCTCAGGTGTGATCTCAGGGTCATGAGATTGAGCCCCACTTCAGACTCCATGCCCAGCGTGGAATCTGCTTAGGACTCTCTCTCCCTCTCCGTCTGCCCCTCCTCCCCACACTCTCTCTTCTCTCTCCCTCTCTCTCTCAAATAAATAAATCTTCAAAATAAAATAAAATGTGAAAAGTTTTATTACACAATAGGTATAGTTCACATTAATTCAAGGAAAGGTATTTGTCTTGTTTTGTAATAGCTCCATAAAAGAAATGATGTTCCAAGTCTATGCTCATTCATCATATTTTGAAATGTAAAAAACTTCTACCATTCAGTTACAACAATTTTCTTCCTTCAGAGAATATCAGTAATGCAAAAAAAGAAACTTGGATTATGGTAAAAATAGTGTATATCTGCTAAATAATTAAGTGAGGTGAAATCGATGAAAATAGATTGAAATAAAAGCAAACGACCCTGTAGTACTACGGTTTGTTTTCTCATATGGTCTGTGATACTTCCCTCTCACCATATATTCAGTAGCGATAGATGTTTCAGGAGGAGCCCTGTGAGCCCTGTGTGACAGAATTTATCCCTGTGGACTTCTGAACTGGAAGTTTTTCTTATCAATTCTAAATGTTATACTATTCAGAATTTTCACTTTATTTATATCAGTTTCTATAAGTTGGATTTTCTAAAGATTATGTAGCCATGTTTTCTAAATTTTAAAATTGTTGGAAGAGGTTGATGTGAGTTATCTGATGAGAAGAGATCCTATACTAAAAGGTTTTAGGAAGAAGCAAAGGAAAATAGTCTGAATACAGCAATGAAAAGGAAGGGGTGTGTGGTAGAAAACAGAAACCATTCAAGAAAGCAATAGAGGAAGCTCTAGTGCCTTTAGGGGAGCTCCAGGTTTTAGTTAGAACCAGTAGAGAAAGAGAGCGTGCAGTTGGAAGATCAAGCATCTGGGAAGCATTGCTGATGAAGAAGTGGGCTCAGGAATAGGAGAAGACTGAGAATTGGGGTCCAGAAGGGGGATATATGGAATATTATGAAGGAAGACCTGGGAGACATGGGCTTCTCATGGTTAAGACGTGGAAACAGCGCTCGGTTTATTCAATAAGTCCTCAATTTATGGAAATTCCTTTCTTCTCAATTAGTCCTTTGAGAATAGATTTCCAGGTAAGGGCCTAAGTTATGAGAATCCCATGTGACCTATTAAAGGTAAATATTAGCTTTTCAGTTTACAGTTGGTGCTAGTCAACTTAGAAATATAGCATGTATGTAATGTGTACATAACACCTAAATATTTGGAAGACAGCTCCTTAAGTGCCACTGTATGGACAAATAATATGGCAGAATTTATTAACATCAACTATATAAGTAATAAGTAATATATTCCCTTTTCTTTCTTTAATTAGTTTTGTGTGAGATTTTGATACATGTGGTGGAGAGAGGGATTTGTAAATCATCATGGATCTATTACTTACAAGGATTATTTTGGTTTTCCAAAAATATTTTTCATGAGACATAGCCTGATATTGTTTAATAATAGAAAAACTTAAGAGAAACACTTTTATGGTTTGAGCTGTTATTTGGAATTCATAACCAATGACAGCTGAACTGGATTTTTGCTCCTAATACATCACCCCCTGGTTTGCAGAACTGAACTTTTTTTTTTTTAAATTGTGGCATTTTTCCCCAGGAGGATATTAACTGGTAAACTATAGGTTAACTACAGGCATTTTTTCTCATTAATATTATTTCTTGTGAGTGCTTGATGTGAATATAATTTTCTATATTTATAAATTTTAGCAGAGACTTTTCTAGAAAATATATCACTAAATATGCCTCAAAGAATATGGGAAAGGCAGTATTTTACTTATTTTTTTTTTTCCAAAAAGTATTTAGTAAGCATTTACTTTTGGGAGAAAATTGTTATAGGCACTGACAGGCCTTTCCGCTGTATTTAGTATTCCTGACTTTTAGGACTGAAATTCACCAAAGATGTTGGATGTAGACAATGAAGCAATCAATGAGGAACAAGTATTCATATTGGTGATATAAGCAGTAAACATGATAGAATTCCAAAGCTGGAAGAAGTTCAGTATAGGAAATTCAATAAACATGATAGAATCCCAAAGCTCAGTAAGTTCAGAACTTTTTCAGAGAGTAGGCAGGAATTGGGTAGAAACCTAGTAAAGTAACCATCATTCTAGGATGATGAGCTCCAATAAAACTATTTCTAGAGAAGCCTTCATTGAATCCTTGATGCAAAGGTAAACAGTAGTGTAGTCCTATAGTATTTTGTTTATAACTTAATTGTACCAGTTAGTTTATTGATATTTCATTATTTTTGTATATCTGAAATATCTACAAATTGTGAGCAACTCCAGGATGAAGATTATGCCTTATAAAAGTTATATTCCAATACTTTTAAAGTGTTGATCAACTTAAATATTTTTGTTTTATTTTTAATTGGTGATATTCACATGTACAATATTCAAAAGTAACAGAAGATTGTTACAAAATGCATCCTTGAGTTCCATTAGCCCCCTATTTCTCCTCTCCAGAGGAAAGGAGGAGCATTTTCTTGTGCGTCCTTCAGAAATATACATATCCTTCAGTCTATACATACACTGGATGTAACATGTACAAGTATTCATTATTTCCTCTTTTTAATGTACACTCTTTTTTTTTTTTTAAGATTTTACTTATTTGTCAGAGAGAGAGAAAGAGAGAGCACAAGCAGAGGGAGCGGCAGAGGGAGAAGCAGGCTCCCCGCCGAGCAGGGAGCCCGATGCAGGACTCGATCCCAGGACCCTGGGACCACGACCTGAGCCGAAGGCAGACCCTTAACGACTGAGCCACCCAGGCGTTTATCTGTTTATCTCCCCTGGGTGGCTGAGTTGGCTAAGCCTCCCACTCTTGATTTAGGTTCAGGTCACGATCTCTGAGTCATGAGACTGAGGCCCGTTGTCAGGCTTAGAGCTTGCTTAATCACAGTTCCTATTGCTCTGTATTTACATTAATCTTAAGCCCACTGAAATCTGTAATTTTATTCATCTCAATGCAAATTACTCTCATGAGTTCTAATAACATCTAACTTCTAACTGTGAGGTTTTTTAATGCTTATGCTTCTCAGGCTACTTTTCCTTTTTGATTCCTTTTTTTTTTTTTTTTAAGATTTTTTTATTTATTCATTCCAGACACAGAGATACAGAGAGAGAGAGCGAGAACATGAGTAGGGGGAGAAGCAGAGGGAGGGGGAGAAGCAGGCCCCCCGCCGAGCAGGGAGCCCCATGCGGGACTCGATCCCAGGATCTTGGGATCATGACCTGAGCCAAAGGCAGACGCTTAACCATCTGAGCCACCCAGGTGCCCCCTTTTGATTCCTTTTGATTACTACTTTTCTGTCTTTATACTATATAATACTATTATACTATATAATACTGTCTTTTCTCTTAAAAATCTACCTTCTTCCATTGTTGTTACCAACAGTCAAAACTCTTTTTTCTTATTCTATCATTATGTATACTCTTTCTCATTAGCTTCTACTAATTTTTCTTCCTTTATCCATTTCCTTAGTATTTCTGCTGCTCAGAGTTCTCCTTAATTCTTCAAGTAATTCTTGGAATTTTCTTAAGTGCTTCTTGATTGATTTTATTACCTCGATTGCTTCAGTAATCCCCTGTAGAATTCAAGGATGTCTTTATGTATTCATGTAATATCTCATATTTACTGAATACTCCCTATGTGCCAGGCAGATAAACCACTGTGCTATGTGGCTCACCTGTATTATCTCACTTGAGTCTTATCAAATACATATAAATTAGGTGCTATGATCTCCATCTCTGTTTTTCAGAGGAGGAAACTGTGAACTTCACGGTTTGTTAGAGGTGAAATTGCGATTCAAATATGGGAATGTGGCTCCAGAATCTGACCATATAACTACGTTCCTATACTGCCTCCTACTGTTCTCCTGAGCTCTGTGAACCCTTATAAGTAAGTATTTAAGCTCATCAAACTAGTCGAAGTAGAACATGTGAATGGAATTCTTATTTCACAATTTCTCCACTACTTCCCATGTACCTTTCAGTGCGGTTAGCAACATTACTGCTGCCCTTACCAAAAGCGGAAAACTATGGCTCCTCATGACTGCCTCCACGTCCATCTTCACAATTATAAAATGCCCCTCACCCCAGAACGTCTCCGCCACTTACCTCCACTGTGCTACTTACATTTAGACCCCATTTAAAATTCACCAGGATTAAAATAAAATAAAAAATAAAATAATAAAATAAAACAAAACAAAACAAAATAAAATTCACCAGGACTATTTGTTGTACTTTTTAATGTTTTCTTTATCTGTATTTTTTCTCATTTCCAGTCTATTAGCCGAATAATGCACAAATATTGTTATATCCTTCTCCTGTTACAGATTCTCCTGCCCCACCCAAATACTGGAATAGCACAGATTAAATTCTAAATTCTACATACACCTATTTAACATGTCCCTTGAAATGAATTTTACAACTTCACCTCCATTCATTTTTTCTATAAACATCATCGAATGTAGAATTTACCCTGAACATGCTATGGATAGTCATACACTCTTGTCTTTGCACAGATTGTTCCTTTTGCTTAGAGTGACTTTCCCTTTCTTTCATGTCTGGAACTAACTCCAAATATTTTTTTTCCTCCAAATCTAGCTGAATCCCTGAATCTATATATATATAGATAGATAGATATAGATATAGATGTATCTACATATATATATGATATGTATGTGTGTGTTGAAATTATTAGAGCTTGGAAATGTGTACATAACATTACACATTTATGTGTATTGTTATGTACACAATACACATTATTTTATGTATTGTATTATTTTATATACAATATATTGTATATATATTATTATTTTAAAATAATAATTTCTTTTAAAGTTTATGATAAAATAATAAATAATAATAAATAAAATAATAAAATAAATAATTTCTTTTAAAGTTTATGATGCCCATCCAATCTTGTTAGACCCAAAAGTTTTTATATGAAGATAGTTAGACTTGTAATACACTGTTATTACTTGTTAGAAGAGGAAATCTCTGTAATTTATAAAGTTTTGGAAACTGAAAAACAGAGGTACCAAAAATTGTATATCAGTGTTATTGAAAAAAATAATAAAGCTCTAATTTTTATTGTTTTCTACTTATTTTTTGCTTAAATTATTCTTTATTTCCTAGTTTTATAAGACAAAAAGGTTGACTTATTGATTTTAGATATTTTTATTTTCTAATGTATGCATTCAATGCTATAAATTTCCATTGAAACAATGTTTCTGCTTTATCCCATCAATTTGTATGAGTTATATTTCATTTTCATTTAATTCAAATGTCTTAATTTCTCTTGAGATTTCTTCATTGGCTTGCATGTTATTTAAAAATGTTTCATTTAATTTCTAAATATTTGAGAATTTCCTGGCTGTGTTTCTGATTTCTAATTTAATTGTATTTTGGTCTGTAAACATGATTCACATGATTTCTATTCTTTTAAATTTGTTAAGGTGTGTTATATCATCACAAATTTTTTTATTTTGTTTTTATTTTAAATACTTTATTTATTTATTTGTCGGAGAGAGAGAGAGAGAGAGAGTGCACAAGCAGGGGGAGCGGCAGGCAGAGGGAGAAGCAAGTTCCCCGCTGAGCAAGGAGCCGGATATGGGGCTTGATCCCAGGACCCCGGGATCATGACCTGAACTGAAGGCAGACGCTTAACTGACTGAGCCACCCACGCATCCCTGTATCACCACAAGTTTTATCTTGGTGAATGTTGCATGTTAAGTTTAGGAAAAAATGCATATTCTGCTGTTATTAGATGAAGTAGTTTATAAAGTCAATAGATTAAGTTGATTATTATGTTATTCATGTCATCTATATTTTAACTGACATTGGGGTGTCAACCACAGTGGTGCAACCACTGTGGAAGATAGTATGGAGGTTCCTCAAAAAATTAAGGAGGGCATGAGCTGTGATGAGCACTGGGTGTTATATGCAACTAATGAATAACTGAACTTTACATCTGAAACTAATGATGTACTATATGTTGGCTAATTGAATTAAAATTTTAAAAAGTTAAAAATAGAAATACCATATGATCTAGTAATTCTAATACTGGGCATTTACCCAAAGAAAATGAATACAATAATTCAAAAAGATATATGCACTCTGTTTATTGCAGCATTATTTACAATAGCCAAAATATGGATGCAATACATCCCTTTACTTTCAATCTATTTGAGTCTTTTTATTTAAAGTACATTTTTTATACGTAAGATACCATTTGGTCTTATTTTTTCTTTAGCCATTCTGACACCTTGTCTTTTAATTAGTGTATTTTGACCATTAACATTAAAATGATTATCAATATAATTGGATTAGTATCCACTATGTTTGTAACTGATTTCCACTTTTGCATTTATTTTTGTTTCTTGGTTATTAATTTATACCTTTTTTTCTGGTTTTAATTGAGCTTTTGGATGAGTCCATTTTCTTCCACTCTTAGTTTGCCAATTATACTTCTTTATTTAGTTTTTTAAGGGATGCCCTACAGTTTGCACCATGCATTTATAACTAACCCAAGTCCACCTTTAATAATACAAATTGCTTCATAGTATGCGGGTAACTTACAGCAAAGTATTTCCATTCGCTGCCCATTCTTCATAATATTACTGGCTTTTATTTTACTTATTCATATACTATAATCACCTAATATATTGTTGCTGTTATCACTTTGAGTAGTTATCTATTAGATAAGATAGGAATAAGAAAAATAAAGATTTCATTTTGCCTTCATTTATTCCTTCTCTGGCACTCTTCTTAAGTTGATCAAAGTTACTGACCTATATCACTTTCCTTCCTCTGTGAAGAACACCTTTTTTTTTTTTTTTTATGTTCAGTAAGCCAGCATATAGTACATCATAAATTTTTGATATAGTGTTCAACATCTTTTAACATTTCTTTCAAGCCAGTTTTATTGGCAGCAAATTCACTGTTCTGTTTGTCTAAGAAAGTTCTTCTGTCCACTCCACTTTTGAAGGACAGTTTAACTGGATACAAAAAATTTTAAGTTGGAAGTTCAACAAATTGGAGATTCAACAAATGATGCTGGAAAAATTGGACATACATACCAAAAAAATCTCTATATACAGATCTTTCACTTGACATAAGAATTCCTGGAAAATGGACACTAGACCTAAATGTAAAATGCAGAACTATACAACTTCTGTAAGATAATATAGAAAATCTAGATGACCTGGAGATTCATGATGACTTTTAAAATATAAATAAAGCACAATCTGTGAAAGAAATACTGGATAATTGAACTTCATTAAAATGAATACATTCTGCTCTGTAAAGACTACGTTAGGAGAATGAAAAGACAAGCCATGAAATGGGAGAAAATACTTGCAAACCACATATCTGATGAAGCACTTATATTCAAAATATACCAAGAAATCTTTTTTTTATATACCAAGAAATCTTAAAACTCAACAAAAGAAAACAAACAGCCCAATTTAAAAAATGGACAAATTATGTGAATGGATTTCTTAGCAAAAAAGATATATACATGGAAATATGCGTACAAAAAGATGTTCAACATCATTTGTCATCAGAAAATGTAAATTAAAAAAGCAATAAGATATCACATCATATCTCTTAGAATGACTAAAATCCTATAAAAACTGACAAGACCAATTACTGATGAGAATATGAAACCACATTCATTAATGGTGGGAATGTAAATAGTACAGTCACCTGGCAGTTTCTTACAAACATAAACATAGTCTTACCATGTGGTAGAGTAATAACACTTTGTTTTAACCCCCTCCTACTCATCCCAGGTTGTGGGAGGGATTTCTGCCCTAGGAATATAGGAATGACCAAACATATGATGCCCAACATTGTCATGAAATTGGCAATAGTTTATTAATCACATATAACATCTGCCTAGGAGAATTTGCCACCGTGTGCCATTCTAGGCCACGTGGGATTATTTTGGAGGCAAATTGTGTTCTCTCAAAATTTCTATTTGAAGCCCTAAGCCCTAGTACCTCAGAATGTGACTGTACATGGAGATAGGTCCTTTAAAGCAGTTATTAAGTTAAAATGAAACTGTTACAGTGGGTCCTAATCCAATATGACTGGTGCCTTTATAAGAAGAAAAAATTGGGACACACAGAGAGACATCAAGGATGCATGTGCACAGGAAAAGACTACGTGAGGACACAGTAAGAAGACAACCATCTATAAGCCAAAGAGACAAGCTTCATAAGAAACCAAACCTGCTGACACTTGATCTTAGACATCCAGCCTAGAGAAGTATGAGAAAATAAATATTTGTTGTTTAAGCCATTCATTCTGTGGTATTTTTTTTAATGGCAGCCCCAGCAAACTAATACAGGGGTTATACACTGAAACAAAATGAACCAACAGAGGTTATGGTTGGCAGGCCCTGTAATACCAAGAGGATGAGGTGATTGGCTTGTTTGAATTAGTCTTCAGGCTGGCAGGGAACTGAATCTTGCTACTCAGGGATAAGCAGGAACTATTCCTGGTCCACATGCTAAGGATGGTTATTTATCTAGGAGACCTTACCTGTGGAAACCAGGTGGGGAAGGGAATTTGTGGTTTGTTTATTTGAAACTCTCCCAGGTTTACCAGATGTTGAGGCAATATATAATATTGGACTTAATTTTGGCCTTATGACACAAAGTTCTATGCACTTACAGAAATCATTTGAAAACTCGTATCTGCGCAAATACCTGGATGTGAATATTTATAGCACCTTTATCCATAATCACCAAAAACTTAAGCAACCAAGATGTACTTCCATAGGTGAATTAATAAAGAAACTCTAGCTCATCAATACGATGAAATACTATTCACTGACAAAAAGCAATGAATTAATCAAGTCATGCAAAGGCATGGATCTATCTGAATGCATATTGCTAAGTGAGAGAAAACAGTCTGAAAAACTACATGCTATATGTTTTCATTTATATGACGTTCTAAAAGAGACACAACTGATAAATAGATTAGTGACTGCCAGTGGTTGGAGACAGTGGGAGTTGAATAGATGAAGCAAGTGAGATATTTTAAGGTGGTAACCCTATTCTGTGTGATACTGTAACTGCTTGTACATATCCCTATGCATTTGTCAAATCCCATAGAGTTTCAAAGCATAAGGAATGAACTTTAATGTATGAAAATTAAATATATATATATATATATTTAATGGGTGATGGGTATTAAGGAGGGCACTTTTTATGATGAGCACTGGGTGTTATATGTAAGAGATGAATCACTAAATTCTACTCCTGAAACCAATATTACACCATATGTTAACTAACTAGAATTTAAATAAAAATTTGAAAAAAAATATGTAGGAGAATGGGAGATTCTAGGATAGAATGAAGAATATGACAAAATTACCTAACTATATGACCTCACTAAAGAGAATGCATTGTTCATTTATGTAACTTGGGAGGAGTGGAGCTTGTGAGATTAAATTAAAAATGAACCATGCATAAGCATATACTCTTGTTGATAAAATCATTTCCCATCAATGCACAGATTACAATGCTAAAAACCATTATACAAATATGGTAGAACTGAAAGTAAATGGCTGGAGGATGGTGAGAGGTAGATTTCTTATTGGTGAAGTGGGAGGATAAGCAAGGGGAAAAGGCTAGAATAATGCTTGTGGTTATGGATTAGAATTAGAGATATCATTATGGACATATGTTTATCTTAATATCGATGCAGATGGTTACATACAGAAATATTTAAAATGTGTGTATGTATATCAATGAATATATATCTCCTTGTTGAGTCAGCTGGCTCTAAAAGCATTGGCACCCCCGTAATGAACATAATGAAACACCTAACACACCAAATTGAGCTTTCTAATACCATTCTGCAATAAAAGGGCCAGAGCTCCTTGGAAAATGGCTGATTCTAGGACCGAGACAAAAATATAAAAGATAAAGCATCTCATAGTGACAGAAAGTAGGGCAGTGATCACATGTACACAGGCAAACACACACACATACTGATGGGGATATGTCAAAGGGACACAGGAGCCAACTGAATAAGCTCCCACTGACCAGTCCTGGAACAATTTATGCAACACAATTAATTAAGTAGTATTAGATTATAACCCAAAATATAAAATAAATATCCATGAATCCAAAAGGATATAAATAAATCATCGAATAAATACGTACCTGTGGGAAATTGGACAAATCTGCATGCAGAATTCCAAAAAATATAGGTAGCTACTCTGTCTTCAAAAAGCTGGATCGAAAGGACTTCCTTCCAAAGAATGAGAATGGTAAGGACATTGCGGGGGTGCGGGGGCAAGAAAAAGAAGACAAAACTGGCAAATACTGCCTCAGCAGGTGATCAAGGTTAACAGCAAAAGTTGTAAATCATAGTGCTAATACGTAATCCTGGTATTTTGAGATATGGTACTTAATCTCTGTGTTATTTCTCCCAAAACTCTGTAGCTCAGTCCAATCATCAGAAAAACACCAGAAAAATATTGTGAGAGATGTTCTATGAAATACTTGACCAGTACTCCTCAAAACTGTCAAAGTCATCAAAAACAAGGGAACACAAGGAACTGTCACAGACAAGAGGAGCATCAGGAAGGTTGCTGACTAAATGTTGTATCCTGGAAGGGACGCAGAACAGTAAAAAGGCATTAGGTAGCACCAAAGGAAATCTGAATAAAGTGTGCACTTTAGTTAGTAATAATGCATCAATATTGTTTCATTAACTTTGAGAAATATTCCATACTAATATAATATATTAATATTATGGGAAATTTGGTGTGGAGTATAAACTCACCCTCTATACTATATTTACCATTTTTTGTAAATCTCAGCTTACTCTAAATCATTCACTTGAAAAAAAACAAGGCAATTACCTTATATATACTGTTTTTTTTTGTTGTTCTGTTAATACATTTCACTTAGTAGTTTATCATAACATTTTTCCATAATGGTAAATATTCTCCTTCAACATCATTTCTGTATTGTGTATGAAGATACATTAAAAATCACACATAAATCTATCATAGCAATCTGCAGATTCAGTGCAATTCCTGTCAAAATCCCAATGGCATTTTTTTGCAGAAATGGAAAAATTGATCTTAAAATTCATATAAAATATCAAAGGATGTTGAATAGCCAATACAATTTTTAAAAAGAAGGACAAAGTTGGAGATTTCCCACTTCCTGACTTCAAAATATATTACAAAGCTACAGTAATCAAAACATGTGCTGGCATAAAGGCAAATAGATCCATGGACTAGACTAGAGCTGCTGGAAATAAACCCTGCATGTATGGTCAAATGGTCATCAAGTGTCTACAAGGGCAGCAAAACCAGTAAATGGGAAAAGGGCAGTCCTTTTAACAAATGGTGTTGGGAAAGTTGAGTATCCACATACAAAAAGAATGAAGTTGGGCCCTTGCCTATCACCATATACAAAAATTAACTCCAAATGGACTAATGACCCAAGTGTAAGACCTAAAACTACAAAACTTCTAGAAGAAAATATAGGGGAAAGGATTCATGACATTGGATTTGGAAATGATTCTTGGATAGGACACCAAATGTACAGGCAACAAAAGCAAAATTAGACAAATGTGAAAAGAAAATGGTACATATTTGAAAATATGACACATATTATGCATTTGTGAACATGGTAATATGTCTCTTTAGAGATCTCTCTAAACATTTATATACATATGTATATATGTTTGTAAATTTATTTGGTCACTAAAATATGTTTAAGACATATTGTGTTCCCCAGCTATTTTACCATTTATTCTATAGTCACTAGTCATATCATTAGCTAGTGAAAAATTATGTCTTATGTTAGCACAGTCATTAGTTTTAAAACTCCATATATATTATGCAGACATTTAAGCTGTTGCTTAATTTTTATGATATGACTTGTCCTTCGAGCATTACATTATTTCCCTGTATTAGAGAATTCTTTTTTGTTTGTTTGTTTTTCTTAAAGATTTTATTTATTTATTTGACAGAGAGAGAGAGAGAGAGAGAGAGAGAGACAGTGAGAGAGGGAACACAAGCAAGGGCAGAAGGAGAGGGAGAAGCAGGATTCCCGTGGAGCTGGGAGCCTGATGTGGGGCTCGATCCCAGGACCCTGGGATCATGACCTGACCTGAAGTTAGACACTTAACGACTGAGCCACCCAGGCGCCCTGAAAATTCTTTTTAATTACTAATGAGAAAGAAGAAAAATGAAAGTATATACTGAAACTACTATAACAGACCATTCAGCCTTTTTACCAGTAATATTTTTAGACAAGTGACATCAATTTACTGAAGCAAACATATTCTACATTCTTCATGTATTTATGTTATGATAAAGAAAATTAATCTTTGAAAATAGATCAATCGCTCCTTAGAAAATTAAATGCTGAATTCATTTTGGACCTTAGTTCAATTTCTTTTAGTTGCATTTAATGAATCTCCTCAATTCTTTAATTATGTTTTAATAATCAGTTGTAACTATTTCACATCTTATTCATTGAATATAACAAGGTTAACTAGGAGTTATTATTGTGACATTGTTCATTAAGTTGTTTTAAGAGATTTCAACGTTTTTCACTGAAATCTTTACTTGTAGTCATAAAAGTTGATTTTGGATTAACGCTTGCTATAAAATGTTTTATATAAGTAGGATATTTTCATAATTTTTAAGATAGTGATGTTATGAAAAACTTCTTAGTGTGTCATTTCCATCAATCTGAAGATACACTCAGCTATGATTGAATATAATATGGAATCTACAGAACATTTTAATTTTTGAAATGTTGGAGAGTATCATTAAATTCTTTCCAAATCAGAAGCTGTTTTATATTAAAAACTACAAATGTATTAAAAACAAGAGGAAAAACAAAACCAGAAAACAAAACAAAGCAAATGAAAACACCAATAGAGTCATCTTTTTGAGTGTACCGCATTGTAGAAATGACTATCCAGAAATAAGTTAAGGATTATTATTTTATTTCTCTTTGCTAGTAATTAGCCTTTGGGTTCTGCAAATCCAGATTCTCAATGGTCAGATTATTCTAAGTCAATTTATTTGTTTCTAAAAGTCATGTTAATTGTATCTGCACAATATGTGTTTATGTCTGTGTGTGTGGGTGTGTATACTTGACTATATCAGGGATGGGAAAAGACTCAACATAGTAACTAGCTTGAGCCTAAGTTCTGATTCACACTAGCATTTAAAAACAGGGGGGAAACAGAAGTTTATTAAGAAACAAGCCTGTACAACAGAATTTGTCAACGTTACTGCTATTGACATTGTGAGGGGGTTCATTCTTGGTTGTGGGGGCTGTTCTTTGCATTGTTAGATGTTCAGCAGGGTCCCTGAATTCTACCCACCAGAACATGGTAGCACCCCTCTCCCAGGTATGGCAACCAACAATATTTACAGTTTCAAATATCTCCTGGTAGACAAAATCACAAATTCACAGTATTCAAGGAAGGAAGATTACTTGTCCAGCATGCTCATATTTTTGTGCTCATATTTGCCCATCTGTTCAGTCTCCTTTGGAGTTTTCTGATAATAAAAACTGAAAAGAGGCTAGCAAAAACATCTTGTAGAATGCCAGAATGCAAGTAGTCCTGCTGTGAAACCCAGGTGAAAACATGGAAATTCTGTATTATTGCAGAGAGCACAGGGAAGTTTTGAACTTGAGGACTTTGGAAATCAAAACAGTTTATCACCAATGGCCCCAGTGAAGAAAGTGAAAGGCAGCAAGAGAATATAATGTCCCTTGAAGAAAGGTAAAGATGCCCAGGTAAAGTGACTCGTGCCTTGGTGCTGGTGGCGGTCCGTTAGACATCACTGGAAGACATGTTTTGTGGCATTTGAACCCAAACCTCCCTACAAAGTATATAGTATGAGAAAAGGAAAGAATAGGTAATACTTACGAGTCTTTAGTATGGCAAATGCAATGCTCTTTTTTTTTTTTTAAGATTTTATTTATTTATTTGAGAGAGAGAATGAGAGAGAGCAAGCACATGAGAGGGGGGAGGGTCAGAGGGAGAAGCAGACTCTCTGCTGAGCAGGGAGCCCGATGCGGGACTCGATCCCGGGACTCCAGGATCATGACCTGAGCCGAAGGCAGTCGATTAACCAACTGAGCCACCCAGGCGCCCGAATGCAATGCTCTTAACCACCACTCTAATAGAGTTTTTGTCAGAAAAGTCTAAAGGAGACAGACGGAAGCATAAATAGAAACTAAGTAGTTTCTCAGCTTGCCTCAGTTTGTTTTCACACACAACCTCATCTTGGTCCTCTGAAAGATGCACACCCCTCTTTATCTCATCTAGCTCCCTTCATCCTTTGTTCTCCTTCCTCCCTTTCCCAGCCTGCCCCACTTCTGGCACATAAACATCTCAGGTAAGTGCAGAATGGCATCTCTCCAAAGAAATGAACGTTTTGTTATTAAATCCCCAGTCATTGATTTAGTGGATATTACTTATAACAAAAACTGTTTTATCAAAGGTTCATGGTAAACACTGGAAAATCCTTAGTAAAATAACCTGAAAAGAGAGTTAAAACTAATAATCTATAACTGATCTGTTTATAAATCTTGGACATATTATGCTTCTTCTTATGCTGTAGCTGAACTACACAGCTAAGAAAATTAACTCTTTTTCACTTTGTGATCGATAATTATCAGGGTTTTTTTTTTCTTTCACAGAGAAATATCTCAAATGAAATATGATACTATATTAAAACATTTTATAGTAAAAGGAACATTCTAAATGGCCCTTCTAAAAATTTTAGTTTTCTGTATTACCTCAGACTTTAAAACAGGCTAGTGAAACTCAAGAAACTGTTAAGTAACAGCTTGAAAATTCACAGGAGAAAGATAAAATAAAATAATGAAAATATATTTGAATTGATCTCAAATTCTGAATTGAACTGGCACCTACACTACCTCTAAAGTAGTTTCAGTGTGGCTGTGGATAAGCCAGAGGCTTTTCTCAATCTACAGCTAAAGCAAGAATAGAAAAATAACAAAACAAGACAAAAGAAACTTTGGACAAGTCTCTCTTCTAATCTTTACTATGCTGATCCCAAAATAATAGAATTCACTCCAGTTTTAATTGTTAATTGCATATTAATTCTTCTCTATTAAAGACAAATAAGAAAAATAATTGACACAGACATTCCCCCAAAGGGAAAACATCTTAAATTCGATCCTAATGCAAAACACTTTATATTTAGAATTTTAGTCTTACAAGAAAACAAAGTCTTTTAATTTTATTTCCTAGATAATACCGGAATGCATTCTACTATTTATTCATCAAGTATTTCTGAATCTGCAATAGAACCGATCTAGTAACAGAGAATTCCAATGTATTTTCAATGAAGCAAACTAATTGTTAGGGTGTTATTTATTTTATGCAGCCTAACCCTTCCTTCTTGTCTTTAAAAAAAAAAGGTGTTTTTTTTTTAATTTTTAATTGAAGAGTAGTTGACATATTAAATTAGTTTCAAGTGCACGACATAGTGATTGAACAATTATATACATTACAGATGCTCACTATGATAAAGATTACAATATTATTGACTATATTCCTTGTGCTGTAATTTCCATCCCCATGACATATTTATTTTGTAAATGGAAGTTTTACTTCTTAATCCCTTCACCCATTTTGTCCATCCTCTCCCTTCTCCTTTGATGACCACTTAAGTGTCTACCAATAGGTGAATGGACAAAGATGAGGTATAGACACAATGGAATATTACTCAGTCATCAAAAATAATGAAGTCTTATCATTTGCAATGGACCTAGAGGGTATTATGCTAAATGAAATAAGCCAGACCAGAGAAAAACAAATACCATATGATTTCATTTATATGTGGAATCTAAAAAACAACACAAATGAACAATCTTCCTTCCTGACTTTAATCATTCATTGGCTTGAGTTATAATCTCATAATCTCTGAAGCAGAATAATAAACCCTGTATGTGCATGCATGTGTGTATTTATCAAACATTTGAAGGAAGAAGTTATGCTATCTCCCTTCCCCCTCATTTATTTTTATCTCCTTAAATCTAAACATGCCCTAAATTTTATTTCCCTGTATACATACAAATTTTTACATTCTTGATCGACTTTTTCCATATGCCCCAGTGTTGTCAGTCTCCATTTTAAATTTGTCAAATGGTACAACCCAACCACAGAATATTACCTTATGCAATCCAGGCACTTTACTTCTATACTTGAGACTACATCTACAATTTTAAACACTATATCATAATATAGCCATATATACTATTTTTTTTGAACCCAAGCATTTCATCATGTTAACTCATCTTTCTTTTTTTCTTCTTTATTTATTCAACAGATGTGTATTAAAATCCTAGTATGAATCATATGTTATTCTAGAAAAGGGTGAAACATCACTGTCCTTTTCCAGTAGTTATGGTAAAGAGAGAAGATTAGAAACCAAACTATTGTAAAATAAGAAAAAAATATATTATAATTAAGGTATGGGCAAAGTTCAGCAGTAGCATAAGAGGAGGCATCTGGTGTGTCTATAGTGGAGAGTAGAACTAAAAAGGTCTGGAGACTTGGAGGCTTATTGCACACATCAGTTAAAGGCTGATGAAGGGCTGAGGGTGTGTAATGACAATGTGGATGAAGAAGAGAGAGTAGAGGCATTGTAGTAGGATGAAGAGAATTTGGTGGTCATTAATTTTTGTGGGGGATAAAGAAGAGGTAAGAAGTAACGATTTCTCCAAATTTCTGGTCAACATAGTAAAAGAGAGTGAAGAGGGGACAAAACGGGATGCTCAGGAAAACATTTGATACATGTTGCCTTAGAGGGAAGCAAGGCTACTTAAAGAGACCCCGGAGATATATCTTTAGTATTGAGCACTCTTGTTGCAAGTGAAGAGGGCTGTGCTTATGGGGTCTAGGAAGAGAGGTTCCATAAATGAATCCCAGGGAACTGAGGAGGGACTTGGCTTAGGACAGAACCTGCTCTGTAAGCACCATCAGACTCTCCTTCCCATCTCTTCTCCACCTCTTCAGATGCCAGTTTTGTTTTTATTTTTGTTTGTTTGTTTAATTTTTCTTTTAGAATGACATTTCCCTGTCATTGAAACAACTTATACAGTTTGGGGATCAGCTTCTGCTATGGAAGTCCCAAGGAACAATTCTACTTGACCTCACTTGAGTCACATGTTCATTCTTCCACCAAAGTAGCCAGTCATAGGCTGGCTGGGTGCTACAAATGACCCAACCTGGTTTGGATGCTTAAATTTTGACCAATCTCTGTAACATATGAGGTTAATACTTCATTTAATACTTAAATAGATTTCAGCTTCCATTCCATTGGCATGACTAGAATGGGGGTCTTATAGATCTCTGAAAAATGAGGAAAACTATATCTCAAAAAAGTGTTATGTGCTAAACAGTCAAATGAATGTATGTTCATGGCATAAACAAAACCCAGGTGGGCAAATAGAAAGTCCTATTGAAGGCTTTCTTGGGCAGAGCAGATGCCTACACTCACTCCTAACAGTCAAGTCCAGGTTAAACAGGCAGTGGACTAAATGGAATCAGTGGGTGGAGTTCAGTTTAGGAAGAAAAATATAAAGTGATGTGTCTGATGTCCCGGGACTGTAAAAAGTTAAGGAATGTCAGATTTAAGGTGAATATAATAAAAAACTGTGGTTGGAATTGAAAATGAGTCATCTTATAAAGGATCTTGTATCCTACCTTAAATATACCAATTTTACACTGTAAGTAGTTGGCCTCAAAATGTTTTGATCATTCACCTCTGTATGTAAAAATCTCCATGCACAAACCACCATCATAAATATATGTATTATTTATAAGGAAATATATGTATAGTTTTTACTACTCTAGTACATAATACATTATAAAAACACACAAATAGAAAAATATAATGAAGGGGTGCCTGGGTAGCTCAGTGGGTTAAGGGGCTGCTTTCAGCTAAGGTCATGATCCTTAGCTAGAATCCTGGGTCAAGCCCCACGTTGTGTTGGGCTCCCTGCTCAGCAGGGATTCTGCTTCTTCCTTTCCCTCTGTCCCTCCCCCAACTCATGCTCTCTCTTTCACTCACTCACTCACTCACTCTCAATCTCTCAAATACATAAATAAAATCTTAAAAAAAGGAAAAATATAATGAAATAAAGATGAATTAAATATTTCAAATAATTATTTCACTTTTAAATATTATTAATAATGGTTTTTTTTAGAGTCTTGCTAATCATGATGGCTTTGTGTTATTACCTTCTTTTTCAAGGCACAATATATATTTAGGTAACATCTATCATTAACAATAAAGGATATAAATCATATTTCATACGGCCTTTTTAATCATTCTACATTTTTCTGATCAAAATAATTTTACCATTTTTCTGATCTTACTGATCAGATTAGGCTATTAAGGATTTTACCTATTTTAGTGGCTTAAAAAGAGATTTATCACACACAAGACAATTTTTTATTGTTTGGTAATTCTCACACTGTATTCTTTATTTCCAATTGTGGTTTCTTTGCAGGAAATTGCATCAATTTCTTATCTATTTAGTCATAGTAACCTTAGTCAAAACTAAATGTAATAAAAAAATCTACCTAGTTTATGTAATCTGAACTATAAATCAATGAGCTGAAAATAATTAAATATCTGAAAACAACACCATTTAACATTTTTTGGAGCTCTTACCCTAGCTCTAGTTTATTCCATATAATCCATGTGACACTTGGTTGTCTGATATATGGACCAAGAAAGCATGTTTCTGCCAATGTAGATATTATTAATGAGCAATCTCTTTATTAGTTTTATAAAAATATATATAAATATTATAATATTTTTCACAACTGTATAAATCATCTTGGGCATTATTATGGGCTAAATGTTTATGTCCTCCTCCAATTCATATATTGGAATCCTAACTCCCAATGTGATGGTATTAGAAGGTGGACTCTTGGGAAATGATTAGGTTGTGAGGGTAAAACCGTCATGAATGGGAGTAGTGCCCTTATAAAAGAGCCCCAGAGGGTTTTCTTGTCCTTTTCACCATATGAGGACACAGCTAGAAGACAAAACCAGGAAGTAAGCCTCATTTTGCTGGTACCTTTGACTTTTCAGCCTCTAGACTTGTGTGAAATAAATACTTGTTGTTTAAGCCATCCAGCCTCGTTTTGTCACAACAGCCTGAATGGACTAATAGAGGCATGCATCTAAATGCTAGATAGAGAAAAGGTATTGTTAAATTTTTCTTTCAGAAAAATGTTTCTGGTTATAGTATGGAGAATTCTGAGGCTAGAGAAGGAGACTATCTCATATGGAGAATAGTGAGGACTTGAGCAAAGTCAGTGACTGAAAGGATTGAAAAATAGAATGGACTGCTGGAGATATTAAAGACATGGTCTGACCAGATATGGTTACTGGTTGGATGTCAGGCTGAGAAAAACAGAGATGTCGAGGATGGCTTCTAGGTAGATCATTAGGCCAACTGCATGGTGATGGCGGCATTCACTGAGATGAAAAATAGAAAAAGGAGATAGAATCTTAATAAAGTTAATAGGGTTTCCAGTCTGACCCGTAAGGACTGTAGAATTTGCCATTCTGTCCTAACAACAAGCAAAAGCCTGAACAAACTGAAAAATCAACAACCCCTCTTAGATCTGTCAAAGAAGTGAGGTCACGGGGCAAACAGCTACTTCAAAAACTAGAGAGATAAAACTTACCAGAGCAGAAACCTCCATAGCAATCAGTGCCAGGGTAGGAAAACCTGACATGTAACTGAGGCTTTTTGGAGGCTCACAATGGACAAGTCTAAGAGTTAAAAACTTCAGGGGGCCTAGTCATAAAAGGGTGTCATATTTCTGTGAGTTTTACCTCCAAGATATCTGCCAGCTTCTCACAGTGAATATCCGAGAAAAGTCCCTTCAGGCCTCTGGAAGCGGGAGGGAAAAAGTAACTGTTCTGTCTTCTTGACAATACCTGACCTTGGGAGAAACTCAGAGTCTAACCTGCTGGAGTTTTACCAGAGCCTAATTTAACCTACTAGTAGGGAAATACCCATCTCTAGTCTCCTCTAGGGTTCCTGCCCCTATTAAAGTGGGGGAGAACTGAGAAGCACTGGTGAGGTTCACATTGCTTGACACGGGTTTACCTAAAGACAGATCTAATAAAAAACTATAGAACGCTTCTCCTCCCCCAAGCCTCACATTAGCAAATGCCCATTTATAGGAGTTTTTTTTTTTTTTTTTTTACTGGACACAGCCTGTCCGGATTTCAAAAAAATAAAAAATAAAATTACAAGGCATCCTAAAAGGCAAAAAATACAGTTGGAAGCGACCAAAGAAATGTTAGAACCAGAGTCAGATATGACTGGGGTATTTAAAACAACCATGATGAATATGTTAAGAGCTGTAATGGAAAAATAGTAGACAACACATAAGAACAGATGGAAAATGTAATGGAAAGATGGCAATTCTAAGAAAGAATCAAAAAGAAATACTAAATATCAAAAGCACTGTAACAGATATAAAGAATGCCTTTGATGGGCTCATTAATAAAATTAATAAATTCAGTTTGAGGTTTGTTCAATTTAAAGTGCCTGCGAGATGTAGAAGTGAAGAAATTTAGTTGTCACAGGTGTAGCTCAGGAAAGAAGTCCAAACTGGAAAATAAATGTAGAAGTTATCTAAGCACAAACAGCGATTAGAAAAATACGCCAAGATTAAAATGCACAGGGAGAGTATTAGAACAATGGTTCATAAACTTTATTGAGTCACCTTCTGACTTTAAAATTCTGGATCTCCTCTTCAGAAATATATGTATATATTACATATACATATATATATTGTATTAAAGGTATAGCTTCAGGAGTTTCATTGGCTCCTTAAAGCCCAATTCAGGATCATAGTTTAAACACCTCTGATTTACAGCAAAAAGACTTGACACCAGATTCCTGAGAGAGACATGAAATTTATACTCCTGATGAGCTTCATCATTTAAGAAAAAGAGGTGCTTACAAAAACTTGTAAATAAAGGAATGAGAGTCTTTTAAGAAGGTAGTTGAATTGAATTGTATCAAAAGTTGAACTAAGACATGTAAATGTACACATAAACATATATTCTTATATATTTATGCATATATGTATACAATATGTATTCAAATTTTGATGTATGTATATCTGTATGGGTGTGGGTATGTTTGTGTGGTGTGTGTGCTTAGCCTAAAAACACTGCATACAAAAGGAGTAATTGATGGAGTAAGATGGACTCTACTGGGGCTGTGGATTTAAAGAAAATGAAGAAGGGCTGGAAGAATTGCTGAGGGGAATGGGAAATAAGCCAGATAAGAAAAATGCACTAGGATTGCCAAGCAGTTGTGGTTACCTCTGAGTTTGGATACCATAAATTTGCTATGGTACTAATCTGCAAGATCATCTGGTTTTCTCCAGTGGTACCCAATAACATGGATGCAGGTTCAGAAGCAGAGGAGGCAGATGGCTGGATTAATCCAGTGTTTCTCAAAAGGTAAAAAAGAGGAGAATATCAGAATCATCTGGGAAACTTTTGAAACTGCGTGTGTCTGTAACTCAGGATGAGAAAAATAATTTTTGCAATAAAGTGCCAGTGACTGTTGAATGGATAGAGAAAGAGAAAAGCTAGAAAAGGCTTGTGCTAATGTCACAAAGTTGGTAAAATAGAAGAGGTAGAATGAGTGGAATGAAAGAACAGTTTATTACTGAGTTTGTGATAATAAAATGATTAAATTAGTTTCAAACATCTTCAACAATATAAAATGTAGTGGAAAATCAGATGCTTTTAGATGATAAAAAAATGGATGTGGAAAATAAATTGGTTATGTAGAACAACCAGATCAATCAAATAGTTTCTTTAGAGGCAACATCATGCAATGTTTAACCATGCGCTGGAGCCATTCTGGCTGTTTAGTTCTCAACTAGGTCTGTCTGTGGGACTCCAGCAAGTTACCTTGCCTTGTTCTGTCTGGTTTCCTCGTCCTAAAATGCATATGTCTGTTGTGATACTTAAGTGAGTTAATATATTTAAAACATTTAGAAACATACCTGATACCTAGTGCACACTTGAAAGATGTTAGCTATTATGATGACTAACTCTCAGTATTACCATTGTTATACCGATGGGACTCCAACTAACAAGAATTCTCACTTGATGGAAAAATGTGTGTTTTTGTGTTTTTAAAATAAAAGCTGAAATCTACACAGAATTATCCATACAGATCAGCATTTCCTCAAATGTTTACATTGCAATCAACTTGTAAAATAGATTATGATAGGTTTATCTCCCAGCCTTTACGTCCAACAAGCTGTTAACTATACTTATCATTTCACATCAAGTAAATCAGATCCTTCAAACTTGAGTCTGCATAGCATTCTCATCTTGCTGCATTATGACATATATCAACCATGGTTCTCCTTTATTGCCTTCATGTCATCCTTCACATAATCCCATGACAGTAGGCTGTAAGAGTTGTTTTCTGAATGAAATGGGTTTTCTATTTGGAGATTAGAAAGCAAAGAAATCTTTGCTAAAATATGTCGCAGAGAATGAGACACAAGATGCATGATTTTCCACCTCATTTGGGTCTGGCTAATTCTACTACATACCTATGTCTCTTGTGTCTGTTAAAACATAAATCTCATTTTCTTGGTCTCCCTACCCAGCCATTTTAGAAATTCAAATTTATCGACCTAAATAATCATTATCTATGATATTTATTCTCTGGTACTCCTGATAAGTTTCTGAATATTGACCATGTGTGAGGGCGATAACAATGAAGTGGTGCAGCTATATGGAAGCCTAAGCACATTCACAAAAAAATCAAAAACAAACAAACAAAAATTTATTTTCATGCTTTTCACTTTATTTTCCTTGTTTCTGATCTTGTACCATATGTTATATTTCTGAATAGTAGGGAAAAAAACGGGATGCTACACAACCTATTGGATAAATGTAAATAAGGATTTATCATCTTACTTTAAACTTCCGGGGAACAAGAAAGCAGAGGACCTGGCAGCATGCAAGGTATTCCATATGGCCCATGTTGTAAAAAGCCAGAGCTGAAAAATCAGTCTTTGTGATCCAGACAATAAGCAAAAAAAGAGATGAATGGTTTGATTCAAATGAAATTATTTCATCCCCCATTTCTCTTGTTCTCATCTTTACATTGATCTTTTCTCTCCTGTTCCACAGAATTATAACCCTATAATATTTTGAAAATATATTTTAGTTTTCACTTAATCAAGGAAAGCCTGACTCTCAGTAATTCAGCACCTATTTGTTTGAAGAATAAAACCTTAAAATGTTTTTTGTTTTATTACAACCTCCTCTCTTGTTTGATAATTTTTCTATTAACTTGTAAATGATAATGATTTACAGTGATGCTTTTACAAAAGGGACTTAGAAACAATTCCTTTAGAATTTCAAATGAAAAATGGCATTGTTGAACCAGAGCATTTGTCCATTTCTTTTGGTATCTTATCCACAAGATATACAAACACCAATAAACCCAGAGACAAAAACTGTGAGTTTCTAGTAGAATTTCAGAATCTGACCTGAGGTCACACTGTAATTAGTCAATATTCTGACTTTCATGAAATATCTGAGTCATAAAAAAATAGAAATAAGCAATATTAGATATTTTTGAGAAATGGTTTTGATAGTTACTTCATTTCTCCTGATGTAAATTTAAAAAAATGAGTGTAGTTTTGTAAGTCTCTCATGAATAAATAAATAAAATCTTTAAAAAAATAAAATAAAATAAAAAAACTAGCATTTAATAAGAGGACCTGGAGCCCTTTGGCCAGTCAGGGCTGCCATGGCTGTTGAGAGGAGAAATAAGTTTCATACACCAGGATGGAGTGTGTTACTGTATAGATATGCCACCACGAAGTCTAGATGCAGATTTCTAGATAGTGATCAACACCCACCAAAGAACCCTCATTTTCATATATAAAAATATTATAAACAAACAAAGCATAAGGTGATATAAAACTTGTATTTCAGCTTGAGGCCAAAGAAAAAATATTCTCTAACTATGTGGCTAATTGTGGTGGATTATCTGTGAAAATGACCATTCCTATAAGCACATGCTTCTTCCATTACCAAGGAAGTCTATTTTTTTTCCCATTTATTTTCTCAAACCATGTGACTTTTTTGAGTAAAATGTGATGATCTGGGACTTCTGAACTTATGCCTTAGGAGACCTTAAGTTTCTGATTTCACTCTAGGAAGGAAATTGCCAGGTTAAGAATTCCAACTACACTGCTTCAGAAAACAGCTACACATAGAAAGAGAGAGGCTGAAGGTTAAGAAAGCACAAAGGGAAAGAAAGGGGTCCCCACATGTTCCAACACCCACAGTGATCTATCAGATGAGTGAGTGAAGCCATCTCACAGCTTCCAGCTACCTCTGCAAACACCACATGAAGGAAAGGTAAGCTGCACCACTGAGTCCTGCCCAAATTGTAGAACAAATAAATGGATGTTGTCAAAAGCTAAAAAGTCTTAAGATGGTCCTTTTACATGGGAGTGTACATCCAAAAAAAAAAATACTACTATATTATTTTTCTGGTTTTACTTACTTAAGCTTCCAGATAAATTTTAGTCTTAGCTCTGAAGTTTTGCATATTACTATCTCTTAGTATTTTGCTTGGAATTGCACAAAATGTATAAATTATTTTGGAAGAAAGTGATATCTTCATAATGCTCTTAGAGATTTTCCAGAGGAGAGTTTGAACTCTCCTGTTTTGGAAAGAAAGGAGGGTCTAATTAGTTTTGCCTTTTTTGCCCCTGTGTATGCCTTTTGTCTTTGGACAATACAGTTAATATCTGGCTGGTGAGAGGGAAGAGAGATCAGAATTTATGTCTCCTGATGTTAATAAGATCTGAAGGCAAGATTTAAAAAAAAAAAAAAAGGGGACTCCGCAAAGAAGGAACTCCAAGAATATATAAAAGGATTCTTCCTAGTCCTTGGCCAACTCCTAAGCTATGAATGCACAAGATGACATAAAAAGAACATCTGGTGAGATGTGGGAGCTGAACACCACCAATTCAAGAGTTTCTACAGAGCTGAAGAGATGTAGTTCTGGCTAAGTCATAGTAGAGAGACCTCATTAACTCCTCAGGTGATTTATTTAAAAGCAAGAAAGGGCATACACAGTAGCAATGAAGGAAAAACTGAATTAGACCCTCCTTACTAAAACGTTAAACCAAGTCTTAGCCAAATAAAGTAAGCTGCCAATAATTTAATTGCTGGATGAACAAAACACAATATGTGATGTGCAAAAATAACAGACTCCAAAACCCCTATAACATATCATGCAAAATACTCAGTATGCTTATTTTTTTCAAAATATGTTTAAAACTTACTAGCTGGGTGGAGAAGCAGAAACAATTGGTGGATGATTAAAAAATAAACTAGCCATTAGATGCAGATGCAGAATAATTTAATACTGAAGTCAACAGACAAGAACTTCAAAATAATAACAACTACTTTGTTTTTAAATACAGAAGATATGGATAAAATGAATGAAATAATGGAGTATTCAATGGATATCTAAAATCTACACAAAATAAATATACATTCCAGGAATTCAAATAAACTATATCAAATTAAACAGTGATTATATGAATTTAACAGCAGACTAGAACACAAGACTCATAAAGCCAAAAACTAGTTAAGAGAAGGGGCGCCTGGGTGGCTCAGTTGGTTAAGTGACTGCCTTCAGTTCAGGTCATGATCCTGGAGTCCCAGGATCAAGTCCCGCATCGGGCTCCCTGCTCGGCGGGGAGTCTGCTTCTCCCTCTGACCCTCCTCCCTCTTATGCTCTCTGTCTCTTATCCTCTCTGTCTCAAATAAATAAATAAAATCTTAAAAAAAAAAAAAAAAACTAGTTAAGAGAAAATAAAAACTACAGAGAGAAAAATAATTTTTTAAGAAAGAACAGAAATAAAAGAAATGTGGTATAGCATCAATAAGCTTAACCGACATGTAATTGTAATACCAGAAGAAGAGGAGAATGACATGGATGTAATTTTTTTTTTTTAAAGAATGGTAGCGTTTTTCTTGATAAAAGTAAAAACTCATGAATTTAAAAGTTAAGCAAAAGTCAAGCGGATAAAGAATACAGCTTCTAACTAAATCATAGTCAAACCGAAGAAAAGCAAAGCTAATGAAACAATCTTAAAAATAACCAGAGAAAGAAAAGATGGTCTTCTTTCTGGATGACTCGGTCGGTTAACTGTCTGACTTCAGCTCAGGTCATGATCTCAGGGTCCTGGGACGGAGCCCCACATCAGGTTCCCTGATCAATGGGAAGTCTGCTTGTCCCTCTTCCCCTCTCCCTGTTCGTGCTCTCTCTCTCTCAAATAAATAAAGTCTTAAAAAAAAAAAAAAAAGAACCAGAGAAAGAAGATATTTCTTGCAGTAAAAAAATAATATTTGATCTCTCAGCAGAAATTACAGAAGTCACATGGGGACTGGCTGGCTTAGTCAGTACAGCATGTGACTCTTGATCTCAGGGTCAGGAGTTCAAGCCCCACACTAGGAGTGGAGCCTACTTTACAAAAAAAAAAAAAAATAAAAAAAAAAAAAAAAAAATATATATATATATATATATATATACACACACATATGTATATTTCTGACATATATACATATATATATCAGAAAATATTAAAATGTATTCTTAATGTATGGAAAAAAAACAAAATGGCAACCTAGATTTTTATACTCAGGAACAATAATCTTCCAAAATGAAATTAAACGCAAGTGTTTTTAGATATCGAAAAAAAGTCCTAGTGAAAAAATGGCCAACACATCTGAACTACAGGAATTATTAAAGAAAATTATTCAGCCCTAAGGGAAATGATCACAATGGAAGAAAGAGTAAGAAGAAATAAACAGCTCCAGAAAGAGTAAATACAAAAGCAATTGTAAAAGACTACTGATTATTTAAAGTTACAAAAAAGATAATGCATTTGAGATTTTTATCAGAATTAAAAGTAAAGTACATGGCAACAGTAGAAAAAAGGCAAGAATAGGATAAATTAACTGTTAAAAGATTCTTGCATTGTTATGGATATGTAACTCTACTAATTTGAGGCAGACTGTAATAAGTTAAGGATGTATTAATTTTGGGGGGTAACCAATAAAAGAATACTAAGAATCACAAAAATGTGAGTAAAAATGAAAAGTGGAATAATAAAAAAGTGCTTGTTCAGGCAACAGTAATTAGATAAGGAAGAATAAAGAAAAATAAAACCTAGATGAAACATATACAAAACTAGTATCAAGGTGATTACTTAAACCCTAATATATTAGTGATTCTAAAAATTCTCAATTTTATGCTGTTTACAAGAAACATGCTTTATAAATCATCTAGAGGTTAAAAGTAAAATTACAGGAAAATATGCCATGCAAATACTACTCAAAATAAAAATTGGAGTAGCCATGTTAACATCAGGGGAAAAAGACCTTACATCAAAGAGTATTTTTAATGATAAAAAGGGACATTTTATAATGATTAAAAAAAGTCAGTTTAACAAAAAGATGTAACAAACAAAACCCACTAAAGTAAACACATACCTGTTCTATTTTCTAGAAATTCTACTCCTAGTTATACGCAATACAGGAGAATTGGGTGCATATGTCCAACAAAATATGCATATGAAAACAATCATAGCAATTCTGTTCTTATAATAGAAAATGGGACACTACTCAAATTGAAATACATTAATATAATGCAATATTATAAAGCCACAAAAATATGAACTACTGACATATCTACTAACATAGATGCTTCTCAAGAATATTACATTAAGCAAACAAAGCCAGTCACAAAACAGTATAGATATCATGATATAGACGAGTGGTTCTACCCTTCATGGGAAACATGGGGGTGTTTAACCAATGCACATGGCTGTGACTTTCATCTCAAATGATGAAGCCATGAAGTTTCTTCACTGCAGATCTTGCGAGCCCCATGTTTACCTGATAAAAAATTCTCATTCGCTTCAGTCATTATCTGAAGACCCTGGGAGAGTTCCCTGAATTGTCCCTTTTAGCTAATCACAACTGAATTTATCCAAATGAGTTGATAATAAGAAGTAATTTATCCTCTAAAAACTGTTATTTTATCTAACCAAAGATTTGCAAATAAATCTCTTGATAAGTTTAGTCTGGGTGATAAAAAAGTTAAAACCTATTTAACCTGAAGAAGTTCTACAGGACACTTTGTAGGACACTTTCTAAACAACACTGTTTTTTCCTCTAATATAATTTAATTTTTTTATTTATTTTTATTTCTTCTTCTAATATAATTTTAGACAAAGGATTTCCTGCCTTTTCTTTAATGTTTCAAGATCCCAGAGACTGCAATTAATTTTATCCTGAGATACTGTTCAATATTAATTGAATTCTTTCAAGTGAATATGTGCTATTAAGAAATGGTCTTTCCTAGATTAATGTAGTTCTTTAATTTGAAAATGATTTAGTCAATATGCTTAAAAATTTATGAAGATTAACCTTCCCTTATTTCTTTGTTTTCATTTTTTTTTTTTAATGCACGATTAACCCGAAGACAGATGCTAATTAACAGATGACATTATACTTTGACTTCATTTATTACATGAGCCATTTATATCAATTCAAGAGGAGTGGAGAGATGGATTGAGGAGTTTTCCTGTTTTGAAATGTAAAGACTCTTACCGTTGGGTTTTGTGTTTAGATTTCATTACCGTTCTACTTTATTTGCTTAGTCATTTATACTATTTAGTATCAGTTTTCCTTTTGATGAAGCAATAAAAAGTCATGTAATGCGGTAATAGTAATTTAATGACTAACTACAAGCTTTTAAAATCCCAAGAAATTTGTGTGACAGATTTATAGTTGATATATTACTTCAACTAAATTTCTTCCTGTAGGCACTTTTGTAACAACAAAATTGGGTTCCCTTAAGCATCACCATCTCTAACACGAAGAATTAGTAACATATTGTGTTTTCAGAATACATTTTTTTATTATGATGATTTCTAATCATATAAACACAAGCATAAACACATATTTTTTCCCTTAAAATACATTTTGTTCCACCACACTACCACCAGATTATTCATTTACTTCTTCTCTGGATGTCATGTATAAATGCTTTTCTGCAACATGTTGATTACAGAGGATACTAACTCGAAAAAGTGCCCCCTCGGGCAACACTGACAGAGCAATGGGAGCCCCACAGCACCAGAGAAACCAACCAGACCAAAATCATACCATAAAAAATCCAAAACTTTAACTGTCTTTAGAACAGCAACAAAAGCAGGCAGGATCTACATGCTAAATCTAAAGAGGATGACTGCCTGTGCGGGGAATGGCCAGCAATCCCTGTACCAAGGCATGAAAGATGACTCCAGACTTTGCCGTGAAAGAGAGAAGAAGGCAACGGGGTCAATGCTCAGAGATGAAGACCCTTTTTTCTTCTTTGCTCCCACTTTTATTGGTCCTTCAGGATAATCACAAATCTTTATCACTGTTTCTGAAGCGCCTGATGTGATGTGTGACAAGGGGTCTTACTGGAACTAGGAGGATCCCTTTCCGGGAAAGATACGATATGCTAATCTATGTGCTCCAGGAGTTCTGCTAAACATAGCCTCAGGAAAATGCACACATCTCTTAGATCACAGGGCAGCTGTTTGGCTAAGGAAGCATCCGGGAAGGCAACTCCCCGTGGCATTCCAATGGCAGAGTGGTCAAGCAGGCCTCGGCCCTTCTCCGAAAACCTCCCTGCCCTCAGCGGCCCCCATGTTACATTTTAGCAAGCCAGGTATTATGGCTGATTTCATGCTCTACATTAACTCCAACATGCCTGAAAAAATAACACATTTAGAAAGGGTTCTGAATATCCAATCTGAGTAGATAAAATATCCAGGAAACAATAAGACATTTTACAAAGTTCTTACAAAACTAAAACTACTCTTACCATATGATCCAACAATCACAATCCTAGTTATTTACTCAAAGAAGTTGAACATTTATGTCCACGCAAAAACCTAAGCAACTTTATTCATAATTGCCAACTTTATTCATAGCAACTCTATAAATAATTGCCAAAACTTGGAAAAAACCAAGATGTCCTTCAATAAGTGAATGAGTAAGTAAACCGTGCACCATCTTAAGCAATGGAATATTATTCGGAGCTAAAAAAAAAAAAAAAAATGAGCTATCAAGCCATAAAAAGACATGGAGGAACCTCAAGTTATTGCTAAGTGAATTAAGCCAATATAAGAAGGCTACAAACCATATAATTCCAACTCTAAAACATTCTGGAAAAGGCGAAATTATGAAGGCAGTGAAAAGATGAATGGTTGCCAGGGGATGAGGGGGGAAAGAGATGAATAGACAGAACACAGAGAATTTTTAAGACAGTAAAAATGCTATGATACCATAATGATGGATACACGTCATTATAAATTTTCAATCCGTAGAATATGTACCGCCAAAGTGAAACTTAATGTACACTCTGGACTTTGGGTGATACTGATGTGTCAATATAGTTACATCAGTTGTAAGAAATGTACCACTCTGATGCAGGATGTGAATAATGGGGGAGGTTATGCATGTGTGTGGGCAGAGGATAGTTGAGAAATCTCTACCCTGTCCCTCAATTTTGTTCTGAATCTTTCAATGTTCTAAAAAGATTAAGTCCAAGGGGGTGCCTGGGTGGCTCAGTCATTAAGCGTCTGCCTTCGGCTCAGGTCATGATCCCGGGGTCCTGGGATTGAGCCCCGCATTGGGCTCCCTGCTCAGTGGAGCGTCTGCTTCTCCCTCTCCCACTCCCCCTGCTTGTATTCGCTCTCTCGCTGTGTCTCTGTCAAATAAATAAAATCTTAAATAAATAAATAAAGTCCACGTAAAAATGAAATAAATTGCATTTATATATTGTGATGACAATGATTACAGATGGTGTATAACTAGCACATATTGAGGCTTGAATAAATAGGGTTGTTATTATCAGTATTAGAAGTGACTAAATAATAATTGATGTATTAGAGCACCAAAGACAGATTTGCCCTCTACTCTTGACCCTCACTGGGGACGTTTAGCTATGTCTAGAGACATTTCTGACTATTGCAACTAAGGGGGATACTGATATTTACTGAGTAAAACCCAGGGATGCTTCTAAACATCCTATAATACACTTCTTACACCCTAAAAATTATCTAACTGGCCTCAAATGTCACAAGTACTAAGTTTGTGAAGCCATATGTTTTTTAAATGTAAAGAAAATAGCATTTCTTCTCTCTCATCTTTTCTTTCTGTGTGTGTGTGTGTGAGAGAGAGAGAGAGAGAGAGTTCTTAGAAGGCATTTAAAGAAAAATATTAATTTGTAATTTTTTAATGACCTAAGATGTATTTCATACTTAGTTCTAGAGAGGTTGCCTAATGTGTATGAAATAATATATATAATTAAAAAAAATACAGCCAATTTCCTGTATAGCTTTCTGAGTACAATGGCTTCAGATTAAAACAAAATGGATATAAATATTTCCTTTTGAGCATTAGCAACTAGACACTGCAGCTGTATTTTGGGCTTTTATTTAAATATTTATAGTTACTTGTGAACTTTGTCATCAGCAATTTCAGAGTTTTGGGCATGTATGTATTTATAACAATAATTCAATTAATATTTCCAAATACTATAACTAATGAAGAAAAATAGTCTGTTAATATATAAAGAGTATTTGAATGTAAAAAGGGCTCCTATGGTTTATAAGCAAATGACATTTCTCTAGAAAGTAATTTCTTAGTAAAAAACCCACCTGTACTTTACCAGTTAATTGTTCCTTTTACTGAGGGTTATTAAATGATAGTTCAAATTGTTGACATATGTGAAATATTCAGAAAATATATGAAGCTTATTATAAATATAAATGATCTCCACAATATTCTGCTCATGGTATAAAAATATGACCATCACTTACATGTGCTTTTGCCTTCAAAATAGTTTTTTTAAAATAATAGTATGGGGTGCCTGGGTGGCTCAGTCGTTAGCATCTGCCTTCGGCTCAGGTCATGATCCCAGGGTCCTGGGATCGAGTCCCACATCGGGCTCCCTGCTCGGCAGGAAGCCTGCTTCTCGCTCTCCCACTCCCCCTGCTTGTGTTCCTGCTCTCGTTATCTCTCTCTGTCAAATAAATAAATAAAATCTTTAAAATAAATAAATAAATAAAAATAAAAATAAATAATAGTATGAATTTTATTTTAAGCCATAGCATGTGAATTGCCCACACATATTCCATTCACCCTGTATTTATTAATTTATTAATTTTTAATTTCTACTTCCTTTTATTTCTATTGTTTTGAGAATGAATGCCAGATTTAGCAAATGAAAATATAGTTAAATTTGTATTTCAGAAAAACAAAAAAAAATAATGTAAGAATCACAAATATTGTATGGGGCATTCTCATAATTAAAAAAAATTATTTATCTAAAATTCAAATTTAAGTGGGCATCTTTTATTTTATATGGCAACTTTATTTTGAATTCTTCTACTAAATGCTCTCTTGTGTTCTTTCTTACTGTGATGTTTCCCTTTTCGTTTCCATTCTGTAACTTATGTTCTCTCTCCAGAACTTTTTGCTTGTAATTCCTTGATAATTATATCTTTTCCCTGCTGTTTTTCAAATGCTTAGTATATAAACCACTCCCTATGCTTAACAGATAAATGCACTCAAAAAAACTCTTCATATAAATTGTATGACTTGACTATTTATTTGGATATATTTTTGTAACTTTAGATATTGACTAGGAAATTATTTAGAGTTGTTTTGTATATATAGTGGGAGAAAATATTGACCCTGATTAGAGACAGACTTTGACCAAGCAAATATGACTTACTCTTCTTCATCTTGTAAAATAATATATATGATTTGCAGATAAATGTCTTGAGCACTGGGGTTTATATTAGGACAGAAAAATTGAAGGGTTGGAATGAAATTTTATATGTCATTATTAAATCTAGACTTCAGTCTGTGGATTATGCAAATTAATCAACACATAACTTTTTTTCCTAGATATATAATTCCTGGCATCTTTTGCTGTATTCAAAGTGTTCACAGACCAAAATTACATGAGGAGCACAGTTATGGATAGTCTTGGAAACTCCAGGATATGAACTAAAATTTTTGATAACTTGCAAATCAAATCATTTTCTACAAATAAATCTTGCATTCAGTAATGATGATTTTTATGTTAGCTACTACTTTACAGATATTTGAAAGCAAATCACTATGGTTATAACATTGCATCTCATACTATTTTGTCACCCACAAACTCCTTAGTGGTCTTTCAACCTATGAGTGGATTTAGGTAAACTTTAGGTAAATTACAAAAACATTTATATAAGACATAGCCATTTATTTTTCTTACCAGTGAAAAGGAAGATACTGATGGCCATATTTTACCTCAGTTTAATGAAGATAGTATTAAAAATAGGTGAATTTAGACATCAACTCATTTTTTACTGTATTTAATCTCTACTAAATTTCTACTAAAATAATACCAATTCAAAATTAAGAGTATAAAAATTATAAAAACTAATAGGATTACTATTATATGTAGGATTAAATTAGAAGCTCACAGATATAAGCTAACATTTGTTAATACTTATAAATTGAATAATTTTCTACTAATCAATCTTGTGTTTCATGATTATATTTACAATAGCTAACTTTTCCTATTACATGTTTTATATACATCATTTCACTTAAGCTTGTTAAAAATTCCTTCAAATTAGATATTAGAGAAGTCACATAGCAGAGCTGGCTATCACAAAGGCTCTTAGAAAGCTCTTCCTTTGAGATGATTTAACCATTGCTCTCCTGGAATAAAGAAATAACTGGACTCAATCAATATACTATCAATTAATTAAACCTTCCAATATTTTTTTTGTGGACTTTGTTTCATAATTGAGAATATATGTAGCTTTTTCATCACATGCTTCTTGGAAAGAGCAATTTCCCAATTATAAATTTTCACTTTCCTTTAGTTCAAATCAGATCAGGATATAAATCTTAAACTCTTATAGATGAAAATCAGTTAAGGATGAAGAAATCCTTGAACCTCTCGGAAAGCACAAACATTTCTCCAACAAGCCCTCTAATCTTATTTATGCTTTACTTACCTATACGTCATATTAGCCATGTCTTTAAGAAAACTATAATATGATTAATAAGACAAATGTTTAATTTGATTTAGGGGTCACAATGATTGAATTCTTTGAATTACAACTTAATGCAACACTGTTGTTTTGTTTCACATGTTTTTGGTTTTGGGTTTTTTTTTTTTTACTATCTGATAATATCTCATCTGTTCCCCAGCTGAAGATCGATATGATTCAATATCATCATAGCCTTTGGTGTTTTGCGAATTCCTTAAGTGGCTGACTTTGTTACACATAATCCATAAAAAGTTTCTGCCTGTGTAGGATACTTCTAATCTTTTAATTTAATTTAGTAGAAGCAGCCAATTGTAATACATTGAAAATTAGAATAGGATTTCAACATATTATGAATAACAACACATTTTGCTCTATATGTATTATCACATTGAATCTGTGTTCTTTTAATATATAGCACTAAGCAGAAAACTGATAATACAATATTCCCTATATTCAGAAACTTTAGCATTTCATTCACAGCATATGCTACTAATGTTTTTTAAAAACTGAAAATAAGTTAAAATCTTAGCATTGCCTCAGTCTTTTTATATATACAAGACATAGTTTCAAATTTACTTTCATATTAATCCATATAGATTAGCTAATTGCTTAAATTTTGCAAGTATTATTAAGGACTTTATGCTTTTGACATAGGAAAATTTTTATACATGTAGTTTTTAAGACAATCCTCTTGAATTAAATTTCAAATGATTATGTTTGAGGCAGAAGGCTGTAAATCTGCACTGGTCTCATTATCTTATTCTTTGTGCCAACTAAATAAATTCCAAATGAAATTATAATGTTTCCGAACATTTGCTAACATGCCAGTTGAATCTACACTGCATCAAGTAAATTAGATGAGAGTTAAAAGTGTTCCTGGGAAGCAATATGATGAATAACGGGTAAGACATTATTTTAAACAGAACAAGAATTACGAGTTTAAGGGTAAACCACTGACCTCTATGTTAGAAAATATTGCTGAAAGTACTTTCTAAATTGACTGTTATTATTATTATTATTATTTTTACTTTTAGTCACTTTCTGCAGAAGGGTCAAATTCCTACTGACACACACCACCACCCAGTATGAAATTGCAGTCTAAATGGGTGGTCCAGACAAGCACTAACCAGTGCAAATACAACTTAGCACCTTTTACCTCCATACCATGTTGTCTCCATTGTCTTCATTTTTATATTATATGTTGCACCAAGAAAACTGTAAGCAAAAATGTATATATACACACATACACATGTGTATATACACACATATACACATATGTGTGTATGCATATATATACTTTGTAGATAAAATAACTTGCCCTGACACAAACTTCTTGAAAAGTATTGATTCTGTTTGTATTCCCTCTCTTGCTGTGTCTCTGTCAAATAAATAAATAAAATCTTAAAAAAAAAGTATTGATTCTAAAATTGTTTTATTTACACTGAATCTATCTTCACAGCCGAGATAATGTCTGGCACTTGAAAGAATTAGATAAATATTTGCTGAGTGAATGTTGAAAAATTTATTCTGTTTTTTTTAATTTGAAAATGTGTAAAAGAGGAAATATTTTCTCTGTACAATGGGAAATTAAATGATTAACTGTGATTGACATATAATTTAGGATATTAATCTGTCATATGATATTTGAGCAAAACATTCAAATGATGTACCTTTTGAAAGTCACCATTTTTCCCTTTTGTTATGTTGACAAGTAGAATAGAAAAAAAAAATGGGTTATATCACATTCAAAGGTAAAGTAACCATGTATTCACAGCTTCAAGATGAAGTCAACTTTTAACTGTTTATGTTAATGTAAGATATAAGAAAAATGTAGACTGTGGCAAACAGATGACAAAAATGATTTGTATCAATCTTCAGAAAGTAGAAATATACACAAAGGCATATAAACAAGCAAATGTTTAGACAAAAAAAAACCCCCAAAACTGCATTTCCTGGTTTACTGGCTTGATTCTACGGGCTTTCTCTAAAATATCTGAAAAGAGGGGCGGGCGCCTGGGTGGCTCAGTCTTAAGTGTCTGCCTTCAGCTCAGGTCATGATCCCAATGTCTTGGGATCGAGCCCCACATTGGGCTCCCTGCTCCGTGGGAAGCCTGCTTCTCCTTCTTCCACTCCCCCTGCTTGTGTTCCCTCTCTCGCTGTCTCTCTCTCTGTCAAATAAATAAATAAAATCTTTAAAAATAAATAAATAAATAAAATAAAATATCTGAAAAGAAAAATGCGTAAAACGCTGGAGCTAATCTACTGGCAAGGAATCAGAATCGGATCATATTTCAACAATTAAATAAACTGAACAAGCAGGGATAGCCCCATAGCAGAGCCTGCTAGCTCCTGACCCAGTATCTGCTTCCTGTCCTCTGTCCCACCAACATCTAGGTCTCCCTTCCTTCTCTGCACATAGGTGATATGAAAAAGAGTGGTTAGATGACACTCCTGGAAAAAAACAAACAAACAAAAAAAACTTTTAAAGACTGGGGAAGCTGGCATTCTCCCTTTGCTTCTTTCTTTTCATTCTTCTTTCTGCCTGCAATTTGGATATGAAGACTGGGGCTCTAGGAGCCACTTCAAAAGAATGAGGATGAGAATCCAAGGCTAAGAGTGACAGAGCAAAGTACTGGGTGAGCCAGAATGACTGTTAATATTTGGCTATTCCAAGCAGCTGGTCTTGCCTGCTTCTGTCACATTCATGCCTCTGTTTTTCAGGTCTGTGTAATTACTTCCTGAATTCAGTCTCTGATTGATACACCCAACATATCTTCAGTCAAATATATCAAAATATAAATTTTTATCTTCTCCTTTCTATCTCATTTAAATAAATTTCTTTTAACAAATGCCTGCAATCCATCGTCAGCTCAACTACATTGTTTTTTCTCACGCAAATTTGTAGTGCCATGGTTAGCTTTTCATTTCCTAGATTAATGTAAATGTGTATATTTTGTGAATACATTTTGTCCATTCTTCTTTTTAAGGTTTCTTGAATCCATTTTATGTCATTCTCATTTCTAATTTCATCATCATTATTGCTTTATATCTTATTATTTGTTTGGGACACTTCATTTCTTCATTCTTTTCATCGTTTGTATCTTCCTTCTTTTCTCCCTTCTTCCCTCCATTCCTTTCACGTGAATCTAGTTTTACTTAATGAATCCATTTTTAAAGCCCCAATCAGGGGTGCCTGGGTGGCTCAGATGATTAAGTTTCTGCCTTCAGCTCAGGTCATGATCCCAGGGTCCTGGGATTTAGCCCGGCATCAGGCTCCAGGCTCAGCGGGGAGTCTGCTTCTCCCTCTCCCTCTGCCTCTCCCCCTGCTCATGCTTTCTCTCTCTCTCTCTTTATCTCTATGTCTCAAATGAATAAATAAAATCTTAAAAAAAAAAGTCCCAATCAGTTTGGAACATATATCTAAACCCCAAGTTTATCAATGTCAAACCCTGTTCAAAAATACTCAATGGCTTCTTGCTACCTATCTTATATTAGGACTTCCCAGTTCTATTACCACTTTCTTAAATTGTGGTTTGAAATTAATTAATTTTTGAGGAAAACCAAAGAAAATCAGAGGCAGCAGTCAGTACTTTGGAAAATATATATATTTTTAGAGCAGTGTATTCATTTCCTAAGGCTGCTGTAAGAAAGTACCACAAACTGGGTGGCTCAAAACAATACAAAAGTACTATCTCACAGATTGGGAGGGTAGAGGTCCAAAATCAAGGTGTTAGCAGGGCCAATCTCCCTCTGAAACCCATAGAAGAGAATACCTCCTGTTGTTTCCAGCTTCTGGAATCCTCGACATTTCCTGTCCTTTATATTCATGGTTCCAAACTGCCTCCATGTCACATGGCTGTCTTCTCCTTGTGTCTGTGTCTTCTTCACATGGCATTCTTCTCCATGTATATGTTTGTGTCCAAATTTCCCTCTTGTAAAGATACTAGTCATGTTGGGTTAGAGACCACTCAAATGACCTCATACTAACTTGATTAAATTGAAAAGATTCTGTTTCCAAGTCAGGTTATATTCATAGAAACAAAAGCTTAGGATTTTCAACATTAATTTTGGAAAGACACAATTCAACCCATTGCAAACTATATTATGCATTTATCCCTTTGAAAAACAAACACAAAATCACAGTATGTTTAAGGTTTATGCTGTGAATAGGTTTACAGCAAAATGTATAAAGAATTAAGAGTTTGCATTGGCCAAAGGGGTAAGCTATAAAATTATTAGGAATTTTTGGGCGCCTGGGTGGCTCAGTTGGTTAAGTGACTGCCTTCGGCTCAGGTCATGATCCTGGAGTCCCTGGATCGAGTCCCGCATCGGGCTCCCTGCTCGGCAGGGAGCCTGCTTCTCCCTCTGATCCTCCCCCCTCTCATGTGCTCTCTCTCTCTCTCTCATTCGCTCTGTCTCAAATAAATAAATAAAATCTTTAAAAAAAAATTATTAGGAATTTTTGACATTTTTCTCCTAAAGAAGCAAAAGCATTTGAGTCAATGATTTTATACCTACCACTCTTCCGGCAAGGTCTTCATAGTAAATAAGTCAACAAAAATTAATCTTTTACTTTAATTTAATAGTGTTGTTAGAGTTGGAACAGTCAGAAGCAGCTTGTTTCTAATGGGTTAGAGAAACTCAGGCAGGGTGGTAGGGTGCTAAGTTCCACTGAGCATGGAGTGTTGCAGTACACAGTTCATTGGTCCAGATGATGCTTTGAAACCCAACACAATTTCAACCATTTCTTTTTAAAGAAGCTAAGTAATGAACACTAGCCATGACAGTGAATGCACAACTCAAGGAAAGGATGAACATGCCCTCTATCATCAACCACATCTGTTTGAAGAGTAAGATCATACAAACTATGAGTGGTTTCTCAGTGGTTTCTTTTTATTAGAGGTACTGATCCTTAAGTAAACAGGCTTTTTTTTTTTTCCATTTCTAAATGCTTTGTGGAAAACTCAATCAATATCACTGAAAACTGTGGACAAGCAAGGGGTGATCAGTATAGGCTAGTTAGTAATATTACTAACAAAACTGGGAAATAAATGAAAAAGCAAGGTATTTCCTGGTTAGTTATAGCAGGAGAGTATAAGGACCTTGAGACCTATGGCAGAAAAAGTGTTTGAGGAAGCTCTGAACAGGAGTAGTTACTGAAAGAATATTAAGCCTATTATATAAACTACATTGCTAGTGAGTTGGTATCTGTGACAAAGACAATGTATCATTGTGCCCCAAGAAAAGGGTAGGACACAGAAATGGGGAATGAGAAAGATAATAATTTTCACTTCATTTTCCCCACTGGAGTGCCACCACCTGGACTTGCCAATTTCCAACCTACTCTCAAAGCCATAAACTGTCACTCAGTTGTATCTGTAATTATGTGATACTATGCTTGTTTTGTTAACTATGATTTATCTTTACAATTCAATTACGAAACCCTGGACCATATTATTTGCTTACTAGTTTTGTTTGTATTTCTTTAGTTTCCAAGACTCTATCATTATAGAAAATATCAATGAAGAACTATTATAGCATTTTTTTAAATCTATTTTTTATTTTGGGGGGAAAAAAACCCCAAAACTTCATCTACCTTAACACTAGACAAATGTTAGAAAAAAAGAAAAACTCTTGACAAAATCATCCTTTCCCTGTTTCATTTAATATGAAGTACATAGATACTATTGTGGGTTGACTTGTGTCTCCCTCAAATTCAAGTCCTAACCCCTGGTACCTGTGAACGTGACCTTATTTAGAAATAGGGTGTTTGCAGATGCAATCAAGTTAAGATGAGGTCATACTGGATTAGAGTGAGTTCTAATGACAAGTGGCCTTATAAGAAGAGGGAACTTTGGATACAGAAACATGGTAGAAAGCCATGAAGACAGAGACAGAGATAGGAATAATACATCTACAAGCTAAGGAATGCCAAAGAATGCCAACGATCTGGGGCAACAATCAGAAGCTAGAAGAAGCAAGGAAGGATGCTCCCATAGAACCTTCAGAGAAAGCATGGTTCTGTCCACATCCTGTTTTTAATCAGTTCAGGCTGCTGTAACAAAACATCATAAACTGAGTGGCTAATTGTTGTGACTTTTGTTGAATTAGCGTTTGTTAAGTAGAGCTGAGGGTGTGGGATGTTGAGCCCTGATTCAACAAAGACCACAGGGAAACTAAAATAGAAAACTTAATTACTCACAGATCCTGGAGGAGGTTCACAGCATAACTCAAAGGGCCACAAAGGAAAGTCAAGGCAGGGTGCAGGTGGAGTATGTGCCTTTATTAGGATCCACCAGCGGAATGCTTTGGGGTTCCTGGGCTAAGTTTGAATTGGTCAACACAAACCAAAAAGAGCAGGATTTTGGTAAGCTCCCTGAGGGTCTTATCTATGGGGCACAAAGAGGAAGGAGTTCAGAGGCAGGGGAGGCTGTTTATCACCAGGTGCCCTGGGGAAGATAATAAGGAACTTACACTTACTTGTGACTCTGTGCACTGTTATCTAAAGTATACACTCCAGGGAGGGCTTGATGTCAGTTCAAGGCCCCTGCAGGCTGCTTGGCCACACAAAATAGGTGCTGAGGCAGCAATATTATGGAGTAGTTTAGGTAAACTCTCAACACAGAAAATTTATTTCTCACAGGTCTGAAAGCTAGAAGTCTGAAATTAAGTGCTAGCATGGTCATTTGTGGTAAGAACCCTCTTCTGGGTTAAAGACTGATGCTTTCACATTGTATCCTCACAAGGAGAATAGAGAGAGAGGAAGCAAGTTTTCTCATGATATTTATAAGGGCACTAATCCCATTCATGAGGGCACCACCCTCATGACCTCATCTAACCCTAGTTACTTCCTAAAGGAAATAATACCATTACATTGGGTGGTGAGTCTGCAGGAACTAAAATATCAGACCATAACACCGTGATTTTAGATGTTTCTCTTTCAATACTGTAAGAGAATGAATTTTTGTTGTTTAATCCACGAAGTTAGTGGTACCTTGTTACAGCAGCCCTAGGAAACTAATAGAGACTACAACCAACCCTTCAACTAATGGTTTTGAACATCAGTGATTAGTGGGTATGAAAAATCCTTTCAGGTCTTTTGGTCAATATAAAACTACTGAAAATGGCAGGCATTACTGAAATTCTTATGTAAAATATATTAATTCAAATGCACAGTAATACTTCAACTATAAGTCGTATAAATATAAATACACATATGTAATATATATTTTACATACATAAAAAAGTTATAAAAATACATATTTCTTACATATTAAGAAAAGTTTTGTCTACATGTATATGTGTGTCTCTATATGCATATATGGAACAGGACAAAGAATTGCTTATTACTTTTCACTAATCATTAATCACTTACTACCTTTATAAATAAAAATCTCTCAGCCAATCCCAATTTATAGCTTGGGGTTAGCAGGATAGAAATCTGCCTATTTCTACCATTCTAAGTCCTGCTACTGGTAGGTGATCCATAAACCACCAGAGATGAAGAACTTCAAGAGCCCCAGATAAGTTCAGTTAAATTTGCAAATATAAATAAAATTTGTTTCACATACCACAAAAGCAAAAATGATGCAATTAATCAAATGTGACATTGTTTTCTAGGGATCTAACCACAAGGGAAAATTGGTGAGAAGAAAATCAGAAACTCAAGCTCAAGCTCCAGATAAGTAAAAATTCCAAATCTTTTTTTTTTTTTTTTTTTTTTTTATCAGCTGGGAAAGTTCACATCATAGTATAAGTACCGTTGTTCTGACTAATTACTGCTGTCTATGTCAATGGGAATGCTGACCATAAAACAGCAGGAAAGAACACTCTTCTCCTATTCCACTAGAGGTAAAAAAAATCATTTAAGTCAAAGACTTAAGAAATCAACTGAAAACAGGTAAACTCATTTGAAGATCAAATGGCTTATTTTTCTGGGAAATAAGTCAATAAAAAAATGATTTTCTTCATTTGTTTGCTCTTATACTTTTTAATAAAGAACCAATGGTGTTAAATAAACCACTCACAGTCACAAATGCCATTGAAAACAAGCTCTTTAGATTTGCTTTAATTCCTGTCCATTCAAAAAAGCATGATTCTCTTCTGCCTTATTTTATTTTTGAAAAAAAAAAATATTACATTTTCCAACTGAGTTCTAGTAAGCCAGCCAACATCTCACTGATATCTAGTGTATATTTTGGAATTTAAAGCATAAAGTCAGCAGTGACTTGCTGTGGGGTTAAGGAAAATAAGTTATTTCAGATTAAGACTCTAATTAGATAAAAATCACTAAGAAAATAAGTAATTTGGTAATGTCAGCTAAATTTACAAAAGCTCATATTCATCTTTAAGTCAAAGGTTGTGTGTATAATGGCAAGCTAAAATGAAAAATTGAGTCAATTATTTAGATAATTCAGGTTTAAAATTGCTGCTATTTAGGAAGAGAATATTTAGCTAATGGGGTCATGATTTATGTAAATAAACTATCAACATTGACCAATTAACAACCTTTCTCATTTCATTGGGAATATACAGCACTGTCTTAATGATTTTCATGGGAATATGTTACAAGAAAGCCTCCATGTTAAATGAAAACCACAAAAGATCTCATAAATCAAGCAAAGTAAAACTAAATAGCTCAGTGTGTACCTTCTCTTTGTCCCCAATAAGATCAAAGAAAATAGGACTCAACAGGAATTATGTTGAATTCCAAATATCTACATTTTTCCATTTTTCTTTGCATCTTGAAAGGACTCCTTTTCACCTCATTTCTTAAAGTAAATTGTAAAGCTTCTAATAAAAGGTAGTGTTTCCACATGATTTCTTTTTTAAAAGCAATCTTAAAATAATAGAACAAGGTTTGTAGAACAAGCATATTTTGCTTATTTTGTTTCTCTCATTGTTTGTTCCTTCACTGATCACCCTTTTTTTTTTTTTTTAAGATTTTATTTATTTATTTGACAGAAAGAGAGACAGTGAGAGAAGGAACACAAGCAGGGGGAGTGGGAGAGGGAGAAGCAGGCTTCCCACAGAACAGGGAGCCTGATGTGGGGCTCAATCCCAGGGTCCTGGGGTCATGACCTGAACTGAAGGCAGACGCTTAATGACTGAGCCACCCAGGCACCCCATTCACTGATCATTCTTTTCAAAATTGGGGCAGGGCTAATAAATATGTATTAATAATACTTTTACTGAAATGCATTAATACTAAAATCACCATAACCAGATATTTGCATTTAATTTATCTTAACATATAACTAACAGTGTAGCTAATATGTTCCTAACATTGTGGTTAGAAAATGTCCTTGTGTTATCTTCAAAAGTTTGTAACTTCAGTTAGCTTCATTCCTATCCTATGACATAAACATTTCAACTTTTCAGATTGTATTATTGGAGTTTAGAAAGGTTAGATATCTCCTGGGACACATAGCTAGTGATGTTAGAGCTTGGGTTTTAAACTCTGATGTGTTTATGTTCTGTTGTTATTTCTAATTGTTGAATGAAAAACATTTTAAAAACAAGCTAAATAAGGAGCTATGTGGAAAAGAAAAATGTGGTATGCTTGTGTGTGGGTGGGTGTGTCTAATGGGAGGGTGACTAGCTGAATCCCGAAGTCATATGGAACCCAATTTACTAGCTTCAGGTTGAAAATTATGTACTTCTTTAAACATTTTAGGGCTGTGGTTCATAAACCCATTTACATTAGAATTACTTGGGCAGGTTAAATAAAACACCAGTGTTTTGAAAAAGAAATGAATTAAAGAAACTACCTTTTAAAGAATTAAGACTTAATATTATCTACTTTCTACTATTAAGGGGCTAAAGACTGTCATGATTGTGGCCCCTACCTACCTCATTTACTTCATCTCATCCTCTCATCCTATAGTGTCTGTCTTACCACCCCAGACTTTGAATTCTCTCAAACAGGTCAAGATCATTCTTCTTAGAGCTTCTACCTTTGTTGTGTTTTCCTAAAGCGCTGTTTTCCCTGATGTTTGCATGGCTGTCTTTTGTTCCTTCCCTTCATCCTTCTTACCCCAGTTGACCACCCTTTCTCCTAGCCCTAGACTTTTCCATTTCTTCCCATTGCTCCTTTGTCCTTCCTCCTCCCCTTCCGCAGCATGGCACCCTTCCCACACTTCCTGTCCCTCTCTTTTTCCCACATCTTCCCTTCACCTTCCTTCACACTCCTGAGCCATCTTCTCCAGCATAGTCTAGCTTTTTCTACAATGATGAAATGGCCAGCTAACAAGAGGAATTTGGGGGCCCTTCCCAAAAAGTTATCTGAAAGGATAAAGGCACATTTTCAGAACCTGGTTTATATACTAGAAGATATGCTTAATACAAGTAAATTAATAATTTTGTGTCTTATATCTTAATGGATCTTAGTGTTAATATTGGAAATTGTCTTTTTTACTATCATATTCCTTTCATATTATTGTCTTGCTTAACTAACCTACCAGCCAGAAAACTGGGGAATTCACAAAGATTAAGTTGGATTTTTTTATTTCTGCTATCTGGAAGTTTACTTCTTAAAAGGAGTGGCTAATAAATGGCTAATAAAAGTGGTTATCCTACTCAAGGATAAGAAAGAATTCTTCAACCAGCGACTGATAGGGCTTAGGATATAAATATGGAGCTCTTGCCTCTCTGATGGGATAACTCTGAATTGCTTGTTCTACACTGGTTATCTGAATATCCTCAAAGGATTAAAATTCAGTTGCACACAAAGAAAAGTAGAAGATAGTTTACAAAGTAAATTGCAATGTGTCATTAGAAACCTGATATTTCCTATGTTCCCCAAGTAGTTTACTTCTCCCTTCTTCTTCTTTTCTCTTCTCTTCTCTTCTTCTCTTCTCTTCTCTTCTCTTCTCTTCTCTTCTCTTCTCTTCTCCTCTCTCTTCTCTTCTCTTCTCTTCTCTTCTCTTCTCTTCTCTTCTCTTCTCTTCTCTTCTCTTCTCTTCTCTTCTCCTCTCCTCTCCTCTCCTCTCCTCTCCTCTCCTCTCCTCTTCTCTTCTCTTCTCTTCCCTTCCCTTCCCTTCCCTTCCCTCCCCTCCCCTCTCCTCCCCTTCTGTTCCCTTCCCTTCCCTTCTTTTCCCTCCCCTCCCCTCCCCTCCCCTTCCCTTCCCTTCCCTTCCCTTCCCTCCCCTCCCCTTCCCTTTCCTTCCCTTCCCTTCCCTTCCCTTCCCTCCCCTTCCCTTCCCTTCCTTTCCCTTCCCTCCCCTTCCCTTCCCTTCCCTTCCTTTCCCTTCCCTTCCCTTCCCTTTCCATTTTTCCTTTCCTTTCTTTTCCTTTTCATTCCATTCCTTCCTATTTCAATTTTTGGGCAGAGGTACTCTTTACATTTCAGTGTGTGTGTGTATAATCGAGAATGGATAGGCATTACCATTAATTTTTTAGTTGCAAATCCTCCCTTCCCTAGTCCTAATTGTTTGCACAGAAAGACAATTACAACCATGTAATGCTTGTTTGTTCCATTGCATTACTGAGTACGGAGACAATACAGAAAAGGGAAAATTACCTTTTAGCAAATATCACAACATACTTTAAGAGTTTTCCTCATGTTTGTGTTGTCTGAAGTCTGGCATGATCTTAACTACTATAAAAAAGTTTTGATGATTCAAAGAATAAAAACATATGCATTAAATAAGCATAAAGGAAATTTTTAAAAAGCAAATGCATAATGCAAAGCATTATACTGCTCTGTTACTGCCTTAAATAAGTCACACACATGCGTATGCACATACTCAGAGCATTGGCTTAGCAGTTCTTAACAGTTTCCTAATAGAGAACAGATGGAAACAAATGTCACTTTTATAAAAGTTTATATATTTTCACATTTTATTTGCCTGGTTTTGAAGCCTTTGACTTACTTCTTAATCTTTGCCTTAACCATTGCATTGTTAAGATAAATGAATTAAGCAAATGCTATTTTATAACAAGCATGAAATTTAAAATGTGACTTTGTTCCAAAAGTTAATTGCTAATCTTGTTTTCAAAGAGAACCAATCAAATCAGAATTCATTATTTACCTATATATCTAACTCTTCCTTCTGATATTTTTAGTTCTATTAGCATTGTATTTGTTTCGACAGTCACTCAAGCTCAACTTCTTAGGGTCAGTCAGTATCTCCTGAATTATCAAATGCTGCCATTTTTTTTTTTTCAAAAGCTACCTTCTGACTTCCATTTAGTCTCCATGTGCATTTCTGAAATTCTGTTTATTGTGCACTGTTCTGTTCAAATATCACTCCAGCTAATTGGATTCTACACAATTTAATTAATTCTAAAACATTCAATCTAACAAACATGTGTTGAGTGCCTAATATACGCTAAGTACTCTACTGTACACAAGGAGCTTACAGTCTTCCGAGTGAAACACATGTAAACAATGACTCCAGAGTCTGTTCAATGAAACCGTTGAATTATGGTTGCAAACGTGCAAATGGCAGGCTGGGGAATGAGGTAGAGGGAGAAGACAGAGAAAATTTCACAGGACAAGGGACAACCAAATTGAATTTTTGAAGGTTATAAGGAAGGTCTACCAAAATGGTAAGGGAAAAAAGAGGGAAAAAAAAGTTTAAGGCCCAGAAAACACACACACACACACACACATACAAAAACACAAAAAACCTGAAGATATGCTTGTCACTTAGCAAGAGTTTTGGTTGAAATAACATAATAGTTAATTACAATTATTTAAGTAAATAAGATCACTCCTATCCCCACTTAGGAAGTCCAGTGGGGCCCCTGGATGGCTCAATTACACATCAGACTCTTGGTTTTGGCTCATGTCATGATCTCATGGGTCGTGAGATTGAGCCCTGTGTGGGACTCTGCACTCAATGTGGAGTCAACTGGAGCTTCTTTCCCTCTTTCTCCCTTCCCCCCCACCCCGGCACACACTCTCTCTCTCTCTCAAATTAATAAATAAAACTAAAAAAAAAGAAAAGAAAAAGTCCAGAAATACAGTTCCTAATGTCTATTAGTGCCTGCCCCCCATATTGAACTCGGGCTGAAAGTAGCAAATTCAAAGCTACAGCGTGTATCTTGGTGCAATTGACTGAGATATATGGGAAAAGAACACATAGAACTAAATATGGCCATCTAAATATAATATAAAAGCTGATAGGGCCAGAAATAGCTCCTGAAAAGGGGAGTATAAAGGTAGGAATCTCAGAGCCAGAACAGTTCTTGCAAAGGCAAGTTGTTTAAGTAAGTGAAGAGAAGCCAGAAAGTGCCTATACTTTGCATCAGGCTTTACATTCCAGTCTAGGTAATAAAGGAGGGTGGCTCACCTGACTAGTAACCTCCAATAGCTGGGCATATCCTGGGAGCCATTGAAGGATTTGAAGCTAAATGATCAGACTTTTAGGTTAGAGTTATTATGATAGTTACAACACAAAGATTGGCTTATGAGAGGGACACCTGAGAAAACAAAGCAGTTCAGAAACAACATAATGGCCCATGTAAGCATTTCCTCTAATTCGTCCAATTGATTCTATTTTAACCCCTCAAAAGAATGAGATTGCTATGCTTGATCTTCTGTCATAATACTCATAACCTCGTGCCCTGTTAGGAGGATTTCTATCTTCTTCACCCTTTTAGTTTCATTATTTGTTCATTTATTTAACACTTGAGTACCTACTATGTGCCAGTCCCTGTTATAAATGCTAGGGAGATAAAAATAAACAAGAATTCTCTTCTGTTTCTGTTAGTGTGTTTGTATTCTAGTGATAGAGAGAGTTAATAAATATAAGTAAGCATATGCCATATCAGGTTGTGATATTATAGAAGGAAAATGCAAGGTGGGTTAGGAAAATAAAAGAATGGGGAAGCTCTTATTTTATATTAGGATGGTAAGATAAAGTCTCACTGATAATCTAAGACCTGAAGGAAGTGAGGGGGTGAGCCATTTGGATATATGGAGGGAGAGGGATTCATGCAGAGGAAATGAGCGCCAAAGCTCCTAAGGTAAAGTATACGTATGATTATTAATTAACAACAAGGAAACTAGTGTAATTGGTGCATAATGAGTAATGGAAGAATAGTAAATTTTGATATCAAAGAATCAGTTATGGACCATATCATAGAGACTTATAGGTCATGATAAGGATGTTGCCTGTAAGCTTGGAAACCATGTAATAATACTTATCAACAAGTTGATGAGATTAGATTTAGGTCATACAGGATCACTGTGGCAGCTGTGGGTTCACAGTCTGGAGGGAGATATGAGTGGAAGCAAGGAAACCAGGTAGGAGGGCCCTGCACCAAACCAAGAGAGAGATGATGAGATTCTGGATATATTGTGAAAATATAGGCAAGAGATTGACGGATGGAAGAGAGATGTAGTGAGAACAAAAGAGAGGAGTCAAGGATGACTTTCAAGGTGTATGCTTGAGCAACCAAAGGGATGGAATTTCCATTAACTTAATGGGAAAGATAGTCAAAGGAAGATTAATAAAATTAGGAATTCTGTTTGGATCATATTTATCTTGAGATAACTATTAAATATCCATAATGCTTAACCCTTAAACAGTATTTTTTTAATCTCAGATACTCTAGTTTCTCCTTTAAAAGTTTCTGCTTCACATCATCAGTCTTTTCTCTAGCTTCTTACACCTGTGAAACCTAGTTATAATTATTTTATTGTGCTTTTCTACTAATTCTATCAACCGTGTTACTTGCTAATTGATTGATTTTTATTTTTAATTCAGTGTTGTATTTTCCTGCTTCGTTGTGTGTCTGATAATTTTTGTTGGATATTTGATATTGTGAATTTTACTTTGTCACCTAACATTGCCATAAATATTATTGAGCATTGTACTTGGGCAATTTAGTTGTTTGAAAACAGTTTGATCCTCTTGGTTCTTGATTTTAAGCTTTATTAGTGTCGGAGCAGTATTTTGTCTCAGGTAAATTTTTTCCTGCCACTACAGCAAGACCCTTTTTAATACATTATGCTGATGCCTTGTGAATTACACTCTTCACCCTGATTCTTGGGAACAATCAGCCATGTGGGTTTCCTCACATGTGTATGCTACTCAGACTCAACTGAATACTGAAGTGGACCCTCTGTAGATCTCCAGGTTTCTGTGCTCAGTTCTCCCCCCTCCAATGCTCTGCTCTTATGAACTCAAGCCATCTTGGCCTCTTCGGATACTCCCTCTATCTCCCTCACTTAGTGAGAGCATCACTTCCCCCCTCACTGGGTTGTGCCCTGAAAACATTTTTGGGACAGACATAAGTGGCGCAATTTTAGGATTCATCTTTGTTTCTCATTTCTCAGGGATCATTGGCTTTTATTGTCTGATGCTCAATAACTTGAGTCATTGTTTGTATACTTTGTCCATTTTCTTTTTAGACAGGAGACTAAATACAGTCTTTTTTACAAAGTGGAAGTCTATTCAGCATAATTCTTTTTTTCTTGTCATTTAAAATCAGCATTGTTAGGGAAGCTATATTAACAAATTACAGAACACGTTTTACATTTGCAGTTCAATGACTTTTGACAAATGTATGCACACATAAGCACCACCAAAATCAACACACAAACCACTTCCATCATTCACAGAAGTTCTCATTCCCCCTTGTAGTTAACCATCCCTGCAACCCAACCACACACAGCCACTCATTTGCAGTCTGTAGTGTAGATTAGTGTGTATAGTCTAGAATTTCATATAAATGGAATCATATAGTGTATACTCTTCTGTTTCTTGCTCTTTTCCCTCAGCATAATGGTGTTAACATTTATCCTTGCACATGTTAATAATTCTTTTTATTGCTGCACATTATTGCATCAAATGACTAGAACATGATTGTCGATAGACATTTGGTTATTTCCAGTTTAGGGCACAATGTTATTATTAGCATTTGCACATAGATCTTTGTATGATTATTTACAGATTTTACCCCTTCCAGTTACAGTTTTTATTCAGGTGTAAATTCCCCTCTACTACTATTCTGTCTTGGAAAACTTTCTAATATCTTCAATTTTTTTTTCTTACTACAGATTTTACAATTATCACTGATAGGGTTTTTATAACCACTTCCCTGCACTGTCTTTAATAGAAGTTCCTCAGTTACAATTTCTGCATGTAATTTAAACTAAATTAAATTTTAACAACTAATTAAAGCTCTTTTTTTTTTCATTTTAGACACTAGAGGATAGTTTATTTTTTTCTAAACCACCAACCAAATATAGAAAATAAGCAAGCAAGACCTATAAACAAAGATTTTCTACAAATGCTACCTTTTCTCCCCCTTATAAATATATATATATATATGTGTATATATATATATATATAGCTTAGAATTTAGAGCAACTTACGAACAATAGTCATTAGTCATACCTGTTAATTCCATCTGCTTTCCCACTAATGTATGTAATTATATAGGAATGTCAATGTTTTTTATCATTTCTCCTAATATATGGTCTCTTAGATCCTTGAGCTTTCCCTTCCATATACTTACCACAATTGTAAGCATATTCTTATTATGACTTCTTTAAAAATGTATCATTTTCTCATAGAAAGTCTTTAAAGTTCACAAATGAAAGAACTATTTTGTTCATTACTATATTCGTTATTGCCTAGCACAAAGGCTAACACATACAGAATTATCTGAACATCTTGTTAAAAATGGTGTTAACTATGGGATGTCCAGATGGCTCAGTTGGTTAAGGGCTGCCTTCAGCTCTGGTCATGATCCCAGGGTGCTGGGATTGAGCCCCGCATCGGGCTCCCCACTTAGTGGGAAGCCTGCTTCTCCCTCTGCCTCTGCTTGTACTCTCTATCTCTGTCAAATAAATAAATAAAATCTGTTTTAAAAATGGTGTTAACTGTATTTTACTTGCCATAGCATGTTTCCTTGGTAATATCCATGGCCTCTTAAAATAAAAGTGTGTTTTCTTTTCCTATATTATCTGAAATAGCGTGTTTCATTAGTTAATATTATATTCTAATTCTCCCTCACCTTCCCAGGGTCCAGCATACCATAAATTTATTCCTAATATGTCTTACATTGCATATCTTTCTCAATGCAGTGAAGTGGTTATAAAAACCTTATCAGTGATAATTGTAAGATCTGTAGCAAGAAAAAAAATTGAAGATATTAGAAAGTTGTCCATCATCATTGATGGACAACACAGAGTACATAACACCTGAAAGAGAAATTTCTAAAAGGCAAGTACGAGAAAATATAGAAAGAGCCAGGTGTCAACTTCTAACTGACTGTGACCCTCTGCTGCTGGCCTCTGCTACTCCTTTTTATTTTTTTTTTTTTAAGATTTATTTATTTATTTGAGAGAGAGAGAGCGAGCAGGGGAGAGAGGCAAAGTCTCAAGCAGCCTTCTGCTCTGAGCACAGAGCCTGGCACAGGGCTTGATCTCAAGACCCCAGGCTTTAAGGATGCTTTTTCACAGTATTGAAAAGAATGATTTCACAAGAAATACACTTATCTGTATATAAATTATTAATTAAAACAAACTCCATGCAAAAGAAGAAAGCTAAAGATAATATATTGAAAATAATAAACTATTCCAATTTACAAGTAGACAGTCACTTCTTTATTCAGTAACTTCTTGAATCTAAATATTAGGCCTAATGACACTTGAAGGGGGTAGATTTAGTCTAAATAGAATTGTCATATGTTATGGAGAACATTTGGGTTTTCATAAGATTATTAGATACTAGACATGCTATTGTGGGACACATTTGAATTTCTTCAGGTACTATCTGGGATGAAAAATGTGCCTCCCACAAAATAGATTTGGGAGTCCTAGTCTATGCTAATTTGTCCTTATCAGTTAGCTGTCTAATCATGGAGGTTATGTTTATATAAAAACAATTTTCAGGGGTGCCTGAGTGGCTCACTTGATTAAGCGTGTGCCTTTGGCTTGGGTCATGGATTCCAGGGTCCTGGGATGGAGTCCTGCACTGGGACTCTGTGCTCCACATGGAGTCTACTTGAGTTTCTCTCCCTCTGCCCTCCCCCGCCGACCCAACGGCTTGCACGCATGCATGCATGCATTCTCTCTCTGAAATAAATTTAAAAATCTTCTTAAAAAAATGATTTTCAGAGTGACCTAGGTTAGCTGTACATTTCATTTACTTGTGCCTTTCTAATTAATTTATAAATGTTTTGTTATTTACACTTTTCTTTTATTTCAATTGATCTTCCTAATAGGCTTGTGGGCTTTTCAGAAAAAAAGAAAAAAAAAAGTATTCACATCCTGCTAAAGTGAAGACAGGGTCTTAGAATGTTTAAGTAACATTTAAAATTATACAGTCCAGATCATTGACTAAGGTAATGTTGTTAGATAGATAACACAAGCCAAAGTGCAATTTTAAATTACCTCATCGCCACATTAAAAAAAGGAACAGATAAAATTCATTTTATAGCATTTCCCCCAACATGTCCAACATTCTATTTAAGCATGTGATCAATACAAAACTACTAATAACATGTTTTACATTCTTTTTTTTTTACTAAATATTCGAAATCCAAGTATATTTTACACATAAACTACATCTCAACTTAGACTAGTTACATTTCAAGTACTCAGTTGCTACATGTGACTAGTGACTACCGTACTGGACAGCACTTATCTAATATTTCACCTTCCTAAGAATTGTCTAAACAGTTTTTTCTTCTACTCCATGAAATTCCTTTTTTTACATTCTATATGTATGCAATCATCTGAACTCTCTCTTAATTTTTTCTTTGATCTCCACATTATAGCCTTAATCCATGCACCAGGGGTCATCCTCACCCAACTTAGTGCAATAGCTCACTCAGTGGTATACTTCCTTCCTGTATCATCCATTCACTCTATATCCTGATGCCCTGATGACCCTCTTTATTGTATACTTGATCATGTCACTCTCTGGTTTACAGGAGAGACCCCTAGTTTTGTCTTACTATGAGGTAGGACTAAGGTTTAGAAATTTTTTAAATGTTTTCTAGGTAATTTTGATAACTGGGTAAATTGCAAGAGTAGATACGTGCCATTATTCTGACCTATGTGAGTACCTTACACTTTTCCAATAACTGTTGGCTTTGTGACAGCCAAAATACATTTGGAAATTGAATAATATATTCCCCTAAATTATTTCAGTCAGTTCACAGTGAAAGAGCTGCTAAATGCATCCATGTTCGTTTCTGTGTTGATTTTTTTCAGCAAGAATGTTTTTCTTCCTCAGAAAGGATAATATGATATTAGGCTAATTTGAATTAACCAACTCTGAGCTTGAATTCATCATTTCTGTTCCCTTTAAAGTAGGAACTATGTAGGAGTATTAAATGTATGAATATTTAGACAAAATAGGTCAACTTAGATCTACGTTTTTATATTGAAATATAGAAAATGAGATTGCTAGAAAAAGTCATAGAGATATTTTTTTCTCAGTAAATCACTATGTATTGTAAAATTCTTTATGATGTGGCTAACATTGTATTCTAAAGCAGAAATATATTCCTCTAGGCTATATTTTTATGTGATAAGGGGATTTCCAACTAACTCACTCTTATTGGAAAAAATATACATTTATACATATAGTGTCACAATTACATTATTCTTCAGTAAAAATTTAAAAAAAAATCTTATCACCAAAAGGGAAAATTTTAAAAAACACTCTTAAGTTTTCAGCTATGATCAAAGTTAAATAAATAAATGTGTCTCTGCAGGCACTAAGCTGTATTTTCAAAGTGCATACAAAATGAGAGCAACCTTAGGGATTTTTTTCAATGAAAAAGACCCCAGTAATAGGATAAAAATGAAAATGGATTTTATACATACTTCCCAAGGCTTATATTTGATGAGACTTTATAAGGAATTTAGTAAGATGAAACAAAATGGTAAGATCAAAGCACACACACACCAAAAAGGATTTCCTGCTATGAAGCATGTAAATTGGGATGATGTAGCTAATGAAAAGTCTTATTTCTTAGATTCCTTAAATTCTGCCTAGAGAAAAAAATAAATAAATAAACATTTGATTTGATTATATGACCAAATAATATAAACTAGGCAAAGCACATATTTTAAGTCATTTATAAAGAGCCTCTTTAAATACCATGTCTTTTCCACAGAATTTACGGGAAGTGTGTAAATGTGCCACAAGTGTGTTAGAAACCGCAGTGTCATTTGTTCTGTGTGATTGCAGACATCTCCACTCCCTCTGTTGAAGGTTGTGCTCCTACAACATTGGCTTTTCAATTCCTCAAACCCACCAGACATATTTCTTATATAAGGGCTTTACATGTGTTGTCCCTACTATCCCTACCAGATTTCGTCCCCATTCCTTACAAGATTGACTACATCTTGTTTTTAGGTCTCAGCTTAAATATTACTTTTCTAGAAAACTCCTTTTATCATCCAAACTAAAGTTGGTCTCCCTCTATTATTTCTCTATTTTTTTTTTTATTTGAGTATAAGTTGACAGTGTTGCATGAGTTTCAGGTAGATAACATAGTGATGCAAGTTTTCTACAGGCTGTGCTATGCTCATCCCGAGTGTAGCTACCATCTGTCACCATACAACCCTCTATTATTTCTATCTTAGTGGCAGGTTTGTTTCCTTTTACAGCTTTTCACAGTTAGTGACTCATTTACTTTAGTTTGATTACTTGCTTATTTGTTCTTGCCTCCCTCCCTCCCTGTACTATAGCCTTTTATGAGGAAAAGCAAACTGTCTATTCATTAACCATTTCATATTACTGTATAGGATAGTGACTGTTACAACATTAGCACCCAATAAATATTTGTAGTCTGATATGAATAAATAAATAAGTCATAATATTAAGTTAATTTAATATATTTTAACCTGTTTATGATTAATTTTAAGAAATACTTATAATTTCACTTTAATAATGTGAGAATGTTATTTATTAAAATCTCATGATTCAAATGAGACAGATTTTAAATGCAATCGAGTCTAAAGGCTAGTATTAGTGATAATTTACCAAAATAACCTAAAGAATTTTCAGATACAGCAAAAGCAATTTGCATGATAACCAGAGCACCCATGAAATTGGTAGAGGGATTTGAAAATATTTATTCATTACAGCCTCCTACTTCCACCCTAATCTCTTCCTTGTTGATTCTACAAGTTTTCTCCACAATTCATGAAGAGAATACCTCTGCTTCAGGAGGTACTTCAATCCTTGAAAATGAATAGACAATAAATAAATAAGCCAATGAATATATTGCATAGAGTTGGTGATAAGTGTCATAAAGAATCAAAAGAGAACACATGTTGGCAGGTGGGCAGGGAAGGTCTCTCTGAGAAGATGACATTTAAGCATAGACCAGAAGGGGTGGAAGAACATAACAGGCACAAGAGAGGGCAAACAAGTGCAAGGCCAGGAAGTATGAATAGATTTATAGTGTTATGGATTGAAATAGTGTTATGGATTGAATTGTGTCCCTCCCCCCCCCAAAAAAAGTTGAAGTCCTAAGCCCCTGTAGAGTCATTATAAATGTAATTAGTTAAGTCAAGATAGAGACATACTGTAGTAAGATGGGTCCTTAATCAATATGAACAGTATCCTTATAAAAAGAGGGAAGATGATGTGAAGACAGACACACAGGGAGAAGAAGTCTATGTGAAGATGAAGACAGAGACTGGAGTTATGCTGCCACAAGCCAAAGAAACATCTGAGGCTACCAGAAACTAGGAAGAGGCAAAGGACAGTTCTTTCCTGACAGGTTTCAGACGGAGCATGGCCCTGCTCACTCCCTGATTTCAGACATCTAGCTTCCAAAACTATGAGACAATAAATTTATGTTGTCTTAATCCATCCCATTTGTGGTACTTTGTTACTCTAACCCTTAAGAAACTAATACAAGCAGGTGGGTCAACATACCGGCAGAGGAGTAAGCAAACAGAAAATAATTTGGAAATGTTGTTTATAATTTTACAGGTGATTTAAATTCAAGTTGAAAATTATTTATATACTAAGAATATATTATTTTCTTTGTACATTGCTAAAGGTGGTGACAAAGAAGAAATTCAGATAACCATGCTAATATAAATCAAAGATAGAGATAATATTACAAATGTTTTTTCTCTGAGTGTTAAAGGTCAAAGAACCTAATACAAAGCAAACATGTGAGGAAACCCAACATATAGGGAGAACATACTAGGATTCCCATTTTAGGTGAAAGTTTCATTTCTAGAACATATGATTTAGTCTTCTGCCTAACTGCAGTGCTCAAGGAAAATTACATAAAAAAAAATAGAGAAGTGTTTATATCCTATATTTGGTTAAAGGAGACTGGAATAAAATAGAGGAACAAGGAAGTAGCACCTTTTACTACTGGAACATTTTTATTTGAAATTTAAACTCATCCACGAATGAAAGTTTTCACTTTTAGCCTAGCTTCTTGAAACAAACTATAGTCTACCTATATTAGTCAGAGTTCTCCAGAGAAAGAGAACCAATGTATAGACTTATTAAAAGGAATTGGCTCACACAATTATATTGGCTGAGAAATCCCAAGGTCTGCAGTCAATAAGCCACAGACCCTGGAGAGCCAATGTGAATCAGAAAGCCTGAGAATCAGGAGAGCTGATGGTGTTGTTTTAGTGGTAAGCAGGCAGGCTCACGGCCCAAGAAGAGCCAATGTTTTAGTTTGAGTCTGGAGACCAGAAAGTAGTTTCCTGGCTCAAGCAAACAGGTAAGAAGAGTTTCCTCTTGCTCAGAGTTTTGTTCTATTCAAAACTTCACTTGATTGGGTGAGGCCCACCAACAGTATGGACAGCAATCTGCTTTACTCTGTCTACTGATTCAGATTTTGATCTCACCCAGAAATACTCTTACAGACACACCCAGAATAATGTTTGACCATTTGGTCACCCGTGGTTCAATCAAATTGGCACATAAAATTAATAAAATTAACCGTCATACCATCTTTGTTTTTATTCTTTTTTAAAAAAGATTTTTTTTTTAATTTATTTCTATTTGAGAGAGAGAGATTGAGTGAGCATGAGAGAGAGAGTATGAATGGGGGGAGAGCAGAGAAAGAGGGAGAAGCAGACTCTCCACTGAGCAGGAAGCCCCACGCGGGGCTCGGTCCCAGGACTCTGGGATCATGACCTGAGCTGAAGGCAGATGCCTAACCCACTGAGCCACCAAGGTGTCTCTCTTTGTTTTTATTCTCTAAGAAAATTATTTTATTATTGTTTTTCTATTCTCAACTTCCTATTCAACCCATTTTGTTCTGGTTTATTTGCTATTATTATGCTAAATGATGTCTATAATAATGAGCATTGAATTTCTAAAATAAACTCTCTCAGGCATTTTTCTGTTCTCTTATTTGACATATCTGGAGTATCTGACTTTGAGATCATTCTTTCCTTGCCTTGGCTTCTGTGGCTCCTTATTTCTATGGCTCTTCTCTCATCTCTCTAGCTTCTCTCCCTTACTGAATCTTCTGTCCCAGTTTCTCTTCTTCGGTCCACATTTTAAATTCTCTGTATTTTCAAATATTGTTCCTTGTCCCACTTCTTTCTCATTGTAAAATTTCCACGAATTACCTATTTCATGTCTATGGCTTTCAATGCCCTGTGACTCAAATTCTTTCCTCATTTGGGGAACTCTGTTGAGTTCTAGATCTACCTTAAACACAACACATATAAAACTAACTAAAATACTGGGGCAGAGTTTGAGAGGAAGACATTTATGAGCCCTGTAGGTATTGACAATTTGGGGGGTAAAGGAAGCATGAATGACAGAAGAAATTGGGCTACGAGGCAGCCAGGAGAAGCCTCAGTTGACTCCACAAGCTGAAGCTGGCATAGTTCCAGATCCAGGGCAAGGGGTTGGGCAAGTACACCTTGACATCAATCAGCCCTGGGACTCAGTGTGCCTCAAGAAGAAGATGTGACATTGTTCTCTTTAGTCTAGGGCATTCTCTGGGGTGAATCTCGATTATAATCTGTCAATCAGCAACTTTCTCAACCACTGAGTAAATGAGTTCTTCCCTCTTGAAAGGGATGGGAGTCATCTAGACAACACAATGCACAAACTGATCTTCCTGATGTAATCCCTACCTCAGTAAATGGCACTATCATGATAACAAAGCGGTAGAAACAAGAAAGCTCCCCTCACCCTGCACTGTTTCTTCTCTTTCCAATTGGAAACAAAACTGCTTCAACTTTACCTTCCAGAATTTACTCGGGAGAATTTCTACTACATAATTCCCTGTAATACGTCTTTCATTGAGAATCCTCCTGCCAAGGTCTTTATCAAGATCTTGGTGTAATATATGTCTCTCATTGAGAATCTTCTTGCCAAGGCCTTTGTCAAAATCTTGGTTATATCACATTTGGATAATTTGATTTTCTAATTGGTCAACCCTCCATATTGTTACTAACAATCATTGAAACATATGAAAAAATAATTTATCTTTTGCAAATACAGTGAATAATTGTGTCCTGATTCACTATAAATTACAGATACTTGTTTACATGTATACTTAAAAAAACCCACAATATTTACATCATATTTGAAGAAAACGTCTAGTAATAAGCAGGTTTTATAATAGACATCTATTGGGGTGCCTGGGTGGCTCAGTTGGTTAAGCAACTGCCTTCGGCTCAGGTCATGATCCTGGAGTCCTGGGATCGAGTCCCGCATCGGGCTTCCTGCTCAGCAGGGAGTCTGCTTCTCCCTCTAACCCTCCTCCCTCTCATGCTCTCTGTCTCTTATTCTCTCTCTCGCAAATAAATAAAAATCTTAAAAAAAAAATTAAAAAAAAAATAGACATCTGTTAATTTTCCTGGTTAACTTGTATTCATGTTTCTTAAGAAAACAATAGAAGAAACTATAGACATTAAACAATCTCAGCATTTTACTCTTATAAAATACAGAAAATAACCTCACACTAGAAGCTTCCTATAACAATTGATTACAATCAGTACAGCATGTCACAGACCTGCCTGGTTGAAGGTGTGATTTGATAGGTCAACCAGAAACTAAGTTACTTGAAAGAACTAAGAGCCTTCTGGAGGAAAAAAGAAGGGGGGGAAGTCCCTAACAAATGATTGGTCTAAAATGGTTTGGTGACCATATGCAAGATTCAAAATAGTAAGGGCGATACGGAAGGGAGAGAAGTGGAAAAAAGATGGGGGGGTGGTTTTTGTAACTCATTAAAACTGTCCACTTTTCTATGGAATTATGACTGAGTTCAAGAAGAGAGATCCAATAAAATAAAAAACACCATTTGTTCAGAATTGTGTATCTCTGCGAACTGAATTTTATCTAAGTTGTTTAGATACAAGTATGTCACTATTTTTTAAAAAATGACACAAATACAGAGATTAGGTACAGATTTGTATAGTTTAAGGAATTATTACGAGAGTTAAAGAAACAGACTCTAAGATCCAAAGTGACTCCAAAAATCACACAATAAAATTGAATTGCCAGGAGAGCGACTTGCTCTGCCACAATCTGGAAACTTCCAAGGCAACTTAGGCCTTGATGATCATGCTACTTCTGCCATCATCCCTGCCAAGAAATGTGGGCTCTCACGTTCTGCTTCTCTCCCAATTTCATTTATTTATTTATTTTTGTCCCAGTTTCATTTATTTCCAAATCAGTGTCTCCCACGACTTACCTAGGTTAAGTCACATCTGAAACTGTCTACAGAGCTTTTTGAGAAATCACACTTTTAGCTTTCTCATCCCTGAAATTTTGAAGGCACCCTAGAAAGAAGTTAGTGTGTGGTGAGTCTGCTCAGCATATCTGTTACTTAACGGTATTTTTTTTTCTCATATAAAAATGCAATTGTGAGATTCTGGAAACACAAAAGAGCATGGCTTTTGATCCCGTGTGACTGTCTAGACAGCACAAAGTCATAGTAGAGACTCCTGTGCTTCGGTGGAAAGCAACATGCAAGTGTGAAGGGAACGAATAAATGGCAGCAGCAGCACCCACACCAGGAGGCTCTTGCCTCCTTGTCTTCAGAAGCACAGAAAACACCATCAGATTTCAAAACAGACTAAGGCAATGCCAGTTGAAAGAGTGTTTTGTTTTCTAATGTTGGTGGGAGAGGCAGAAGTGAGGTGCATTTCTGTGGGTCCCTCTGGCAGATAACTCATTCATTAACATTGGCTAAAATGACTTGCTTTTGGACATAGGTAAGACAACAAATGGAGATTCCCATAATAGAGTATAAAAGTAAAAGCAAAAAGGGAAACTAGAGGCCTATGGACTACTCTGATAAGGTTAATAATAAAGAAAACACTTGGGGCGCCTGGATGGCTCAGATGGTTAAGCATCTGCTTTCGGCTCGGGTCATGGCCCCAGAGTCCTGGGATCGAGCCCCATGTCGGGCTCCTGGCTCAGCAGGGAGCCCGCTTCTCCCTCTCCCTCTGCCTCTAACCCTGCTCATGCTCTCTCTCTCTCTCTCTCTCTGTATCTCTGTGTCTCAAATGAATAAATAAAATCTTAAAAAAAAAAGAAAACACTCATTCTTAATGGTTTTCACATGGGCTGATAATACATGTTATCCTAATTGGTCAGTGCTTTGTAGCCAACAAATTAAACATGAAGCAATGGCTCTAGAAACATTGAAAAGACTTTAAAACTAAATCAGAGTCATCTGCCTAGTAAAGGTACTGGTTATTTTAAAAAACTACTGGAATCTAATATCAAAAGTTATTTAAGGGAAAGAAGGGAAAGAAAGAAGGAAAGAAGGGAAGGAAGGAAGGAAGGAAGGAAGGAAGGAAGGAAGGAAGGAAGGA